>NW_017306619.1:851598-891955 GCF_000935625.1 Nanorana parkeri | reverse complement strand
CCTCCTCCCATAATACTCATAATGGCCTCTCATGCAGTAATTATCCGGCGTTGTTTTGTCAGCTCCCCTGAACTCCGACACCCGGCATGGCGGTGACACTCGGAGGGGTCACATTCAGGATGGACCTTTTGTCGCTGTCACTCCAGCTCCTGTGCTGAGCGGCCGGTAGAATGTCCTGTTTGTCTAACAGCAGAGCGTTAATGGCGTTATTAACGAGGGCGGCCGTATATTACCTCCCCGGGGCGCACGTCCGCTCCGGCGTCTCAGTATACCGCGAGCTGTAGCCCGCGGTATACTGAGCTTAGGGTGACGGGAGGACGCTAGTTTGTGTCCTCCCGTTCCCCTTAGGAGAACTATGGGGAAAAGCCCTGACCCCATAGTTCTCCTTTAACTTTATTGCTAATCTATCTTTAACTATTATCTTGCCTGAAGCAGGGCTAAATGTAGAAATAAAACTACCCACCCTGCGGCTGTGCCGCCCCTCTACTCCCTGCTGCCCCCGAGGCTGTACCGCCCCTCTACTCCCTGCTGCCCCCAAGGCTGTGCCGTCCCTCTACTCCCTGCTGCCCCCGAGGCTGTACCGCCCCTTACTCCCTGCTGCCCCGAGGCTGTGCCACCCCTTACTCCCTGCTGCCCCGAGGCTGTGCCACCCTTACTCTCTGTTGCCCCGAGTCTGTGCCACCCCTTACTCCCTCCTGCCCCGAGGCTGTGCCACCCCTTACTCCCTGCTGCTCCGAGGCTGTGGCGCCCCGGTGCTGCCCTTGAGTCAGCTTGTTTTTAGCATCAGTTTGCAACTCTTCTGAAACGATTTAGAATTCACTGACCTGCTTCTAAGCTGCATTTCACCTGGTTCCAGTCTTCAGTTGACCTGTTTCATTTGCTTTGACTTGTATAGGGAGAGAAGCAATTCTGAAAGGAACAATGGCGCATTGACAGGGGCCCTTATTCAGCTGCAGGTCCGGGCCCCTTGTATTATTGTACTCTATGGAGGATTGGTTTGGCCTCCATGTGAGCCCTGCTGTAAATGTTGGTATTCCCATAGCTTAGAGTGGGGCCACCTGGACGCGGTGTCTTTCTTCCACCCATATCTGGAAACAAGGCCTTTGATATTATCAGCTCTTTGCTGGACGGCGGAGCCGATCGCTGGATGATTATTGTGTACCATTAAAGTAGATCTGGAGCCTGAATGGGTCATATTTGGTTTGTTAAAGCTTGTTTTCATCCTTTTCCCCATCTCAGTGCTGCTGATCTCCTGCAGCCTTTATCATCCTCTTCCTGTCTACATGCACTCGCCCCAGCTGCAGATCATTTCTCTGGACCGGCTTCCTGACCCCAGTGGGCCATGCCTGAGCAACATGTATTAGCACGGCTGCCTGCAGCCTCCACTGTGGATGCATGTGACAGAGTGACAACACATGAGCACAGCTGGGAGGCAGTTGTCACCCCATAACAGGAAGTGACTGAACAAGAACCTTCATGGCAGGATCGCCAGAGATTACCACTGAAATAGTGAAAGGGACATTTCGGGATTCCGGGAGATATTGGAGATTGATATCTTGTCATTACAAAGTGAGTGTGACCCCAACATTGAACTTCTCTTCTTTGCCGCCCTGATAACCATGAAACTGATACAACGGCTCAATAAGGGCAAACAAATGCCTGTTGATCCTGCCAGAAATCCAATGAGCTCAAAGGTTCCTGCGCATCTGAAGTAGTGTTATCAGCTCGGCTGTCTCTGTGTGGACTATGTTATGGAGATGAGGAGGAGGAGGTGTTCTGTAGTCCTAATACACATCCTCTCCTGTGGTGACAACACTGCTCCGCCGTACATACGAGACATGTAAAGGCTCAAGGGGAGGGTTTGATCATCTTAGTCCGTATTGGTCATGTTAGTCCGTACTGGTCATGTTAGTCCGTACTGGTCATGTTAGTCCGTACTGGTCCTCTTAGTCCGTACTAGTCATCTTAGTCTGTACTGGTCCTCTTAGTCCGTACTTGTCCTCTTAGTCCGTACTGGTCCTCTTAGTCCGTACTGGTCCTCTTAGTCTGTACTGGTCCTCTTAGTCCGTACTGGTCCTCTTAGTCCGTACTGGTCCTCTTAGTCCGCAATGGTCCTCTAAGTCCGTACTGGTCCTCTTACTCCGTACTGGTCCTCTTAGTCTGTACTGGTCCTCTTAGTCCGTACTGGTCCTCTTAGTCCGTACTGGTCCTCTTAGTCCGTACTGGTCATCTTAGTCCGTACTGGTCCTCTTAGTCCGTACTGCTCCTCTTAGTCCGTACTGCTCCTCTTAGTCCGTACTGGTCATCTTAGTCCGTACTGGTCCTCTTAGTCCGCACTGCTCCTCTTAGTCCGCACTGGTCATCTTAGTCCGCACTGGTCATCTTAGTCCGCACTGGTCATCTTAGTCCGCACTGGTCCTCTTAGTCCGCACTGGTCCTCTTAGTCCGCACTGCTCCTCTTAGTCCGCACTGCTCCTCTTAGTCCGTACTGGTCCTCTTAGTCCGTACCGGTCCTCTTAGTCCGCACAGCTCCTCTTAGTCCGTACTGGTCCTCTTAGTCCGTACTGGTCCTCTTAGTCTGTACTGGTCATCTTAGTCCGTACTGGTCCTCTTAGTCAGTACTGGTCATTAGAAATGGCTATTCGGAAATGTGGAGAAAATTCAGATTCGGTTCAATTCGTATGTAATCGGAATGTGGAAATTTATAAACATTTGTCCGGATTTCAATTAGGAATGACGTGAAAGTTACACGTCTAGAACATACAGTGAGCGAGTGTTGTCACCCTCGGACAGGAAGTGTGTCACTGGCAGGATGATAATAATAAAGGAAAAAGACACTGAAAAAGGAAAAGGAATGCAGCCGCCACATCTGAGGACCGGTCCATTCCTGTATGTGATATTTTTGTCCTTGTGGTCGGATACACTTTACATTTTGGGGCCGTTTTGGTGAATTGGAATTTCGATTGTTTGTACTGTACAGCGCACCTGTCCTTCCTTATGTCAGACCCCTGCGATTGTCCCTCCTTGTAAATAAATAGAGGAACGGTCTGACACCCCCCCTCCCCCTCCCCCCACAGCCTAGTCCTGGTGTCACTGAGTCCCCCTCTCTCTATCACATGAAGTGCAGGCTCCACAGTAAGTGACACCAGGGTCTATTTTGGATCTGGAAGGGAGCGGAGGCCGAGGAGGACACCAGACACCCTCCCACCCATCGCAGGGGCTCCACTGGGTACCCTTCAGATGACTTTTCTTTCTTTCTTGCTGCTGCTGCACAAGAGGACAAGCTGATATTCTGGGAGGGGGGATCAGCCTGAACCCTACAAACTAAAAATAAACTAAAAAAAAAAAAAACTTTCTGTCCCCCGAAAACTGGATATAAGAGAAAAAGAAGAAAACTTTCCAAAAATCCGGGATCTACAAAAACCTTTCCCAAGAGATCCTAAAAGACAGAGAGCTGCCCCCATGAGAGGCGGGGGGGCCACCTTCTACTACTGCGCCCAATAATCTCCGGAGAACGATAAAATAAAAGGTATTGTTACTTCTTACTGAACTTATCTCCTTATGAAGAACTTTGTGAATTGTTACCCGAAAGTGTTAATTAGTGGTCAAGTGGGCGGGGCATTACTGGACCGTCCACTGGCTTCAACTGGTCGGATGGTAATGCCGGGACTTGTAGTTCCTCAATAGCTGATTGGCTTTGACTGTTGCAGGAGATCCGGGGTCAACGTTTGACAGTTTGATAAATGATGGAAAGGTGACAACTTCCTGCGTGTCGGAAGATTTTATATTCCACAACATTATATTTTACAGCAACTTCTTCTGTTTTATAAACAAGTTCTATTAATTGTTGTTGTTACCGGATTATTTATTATTAAAGTTCAGACGTACGGCTCTGTGACTCGGCCATGTACACTCCGTTTTATGTCTTTTTTATATCATTTACTCACATTTGAAATTGTTCCTCTGAATTCAAGACAAAAAGACGGAAGTTTGAGGAACTGATAACGATGTTCAGGGAAAAGATGAAGTATATGTCCTGTATGAGGAGGACATTCCGTGCCCGGGGCCTCCCAGTCCCTGCGATACTTCTATATGCCGGTAACATGAACATCAAATAATATTCCGATGTTTTGTCACAGACACGCCGACTCCTTGTAGGCTTCGGAGAACCAATGACTTTTTTTGGGGAATGAAAATGAGTTTTATTATTATTTGTAACATAGCTGTGTGTGTGTGTGTGTGTGGAGGGGGGGGGCGGAGAGAGAGAGAGACAAATAGAGAGAGACAAAGAGAGAGAGAGAGAGAAAGAAAAGAGAGAGAGAGAAAGGGGAGAGATAAAGAGAGAGCGAGAGGGGGGAGGGAGAGAGACAAAGTGAGAAGAGAGGGGGAGAGGAGAGAGATACAAACAGGGGGAGAGAGAGAGAGATACAAAGAGAAGAGAGAGAGATAGATTCAAAGAGAGAGAGAGAGAGAGAGAGATACAAGGAGAGAGAGACAAAGAGAGAGAGAGATATTCAGAGAAAGAAAGATACAAAAGAGAGAGAGGGAGGTACAGATTGAGAGAGATGCAAAGAGAGAGAGAAAGAGTTAGATAAAAAGATAGAGGGGAGGTACAGAGAGAGAGAGAGAAAAAGAGAGGAGAGCTACACAGAGAGCGAGAGGGGGGGAGGGGGAGGGAGAGAGACAAAGAGAGGGGGAGAGGAGAGAGATACAAACAGGGGGAGAGAGAGAGAGATACAAAGAGAAGAGAGAGAGAGATAGATTCAAAGAGAGAGAGAGAGATACAAGGGGAGAGAGAGAGAGAGAGAGAGATACAAGGAGAGAGAGAGAGAGAGAGATTCAGAGAAAGAAAGAAAGATACAAAAGAGAGAGAGAGAGGTACAAAGAGAGAGGGAGGTACAGATTGAGAGAGATGCAAAGAGAGAGAGAAAGAGATAGATAAAAAGATAGAGGGGAGGTACAGAGAGAGAGAGAGAGACAAAAAGAGAGGAGAGCTACACAGAGAGCGAGAGGGGGGGAGGGGGAGGGAGAGAGATACAAAGAGAAGAGAGGGATACAAAGTGAGAGAGGTGAGAGATACAAAGAGAGAAGAGAGAGAGATACAGTAAGAGGGGGGGATACAAAGAGAGGAGAGAGAGAGTCAATACTGCATATTGCGATCACTGTTTACTGTAAATACATTGTTTATTGCGCTGTGTTGCGCTGGGAATGGTACAAATTGCTGACTGTTATTGTTGATCACTTTGTGATATGTGTGTTTTACAGCTACAACATTACTCATTGTCAGTCAACAGGCTCAATACACAAAGCTAACACGCCAGGGTGAGGATCCTGATTTTCCAAGAAGTCAATCCAATGGGATTTGAAAATGACAATCACAGGACTAAAATAAAGATACTTATCCTTGTGCTGCAGCTTTATGAACTGAGCCGTATCCATAGTATTCTATCACTGTAAATTAGAACCTCCATCGCCATACAAGCTACATTTGTAGGTATGAAAACCACTGATATCTTATTAGTTGTGGTCTGAGAACTTGTTTGGTTGTTACTTTTAGCTAGTTTGTTTAGGTTACTGTGAATGGCGTCATTTAAACTGACACTAAACTCGGGAGTTAAATCTTACAATTACATTCAAGAACCTCAACCCCTATGTATTTTTAAGGTTTAACTCCTGAGTTTAGTGTCACTTTAAAGTGAGCAGCTCTACCTATAAAAACCCAGTTGGATACATTGTATAGATTGATACATTGGAACTATGTCATGTACTCTCTTAGGCCTCTTTTACACGGCCGCTCCGATCGGGTCTGTCTTCCAGTTTTTCAGCCGGACCCGATCGGATGGCCAATGCAAGTCTATGGGCAGCCGTGTGTCACTCCCAGCTCCGGCTGGGTCCAGAAAAATGAACGGAACAGTGTTCCGTTTCGCCGGATCGGAGGTAATCTGAAATAAATGGACGCATGTCCGTTTACACCCGATTCCCCGTAGACACACATGGGGTCCGGTCAGTGGCGTCACAAGGGGGGTGCAGGGGGTGAGGCCCGCACCCGGGTGATACCATCGGAGGGGTGACATCAAAATGACTGACAGTCATTTTGGTGTCACCCCCCTCTGAAAAGTCGGGCGTTCAGTCCAGTATCAGGAGAGATGAGGGGACCCAGGCCTTATCCCGCCGGGTGACTGTCCCTTCCTCTCCCGCCGGCAGGTATCAGTAGATCGCCGCTCGTTTGCGATGATGTCATCGCGCACGCGCGTGGTGACATCTTGGCGGGGTGACACCAGGTAACCGCTCCGGGTGTCACCCAGCCTCGGGACACCGCTGGATCCGGTAATTGCAGTTACTGTATGGACACGCATGTGGCTGACATCCGCTCCGTAACGCTGTGATCAGGAGAGGACCCATGCACGGATCCTCTCCTGATTGGCCCGTGTGAAAGGGGCCCTATAACATCAGATAATATTCCAAGTGGCCCCGATGTAATATTATTTCTATGTGACCCCAATGAAATGTCCTCTCTAAGCCCCCGATTACATTTGAGCGTGACCTTTTTTTTTTTTACGTTGGAAAACTTAATACTAGGAGGGGGAGGAGATGGATGTTCAGGTTCCCATTAAAGTCTATGGTAGGGGGAGGCAACCTCCGGCCCTCCAGCAGAACTACAAGTCCCATGAGGCATTGCAAGACTGACAGCCCCAGGCATGACCCCCAGAGACAGATGCATGATGGAATTTGTAGTTTCACCACAGCTGGAGTGCCAGAGTTTGCCCGCCGCAGGTCTGTGGGGTCAGAAATGTCTAATTCGGAAGGAAAAAATAAGATTTTAAGTTGTCACCAGAGCGAGAATAAATAGGAAATCGAGCAATGGGGACACTTCCTGCCGTGACAACTGTCCAAGAAGAGATTTCCTTCACTTTGGGGAATTTGGGGACATTTCCTCCTGTGCAGTCTCTCTGTACACATGCAGCAGGTTGCAGTGCGCGGTCTCACCACCCGGCGCGCTTTGCTGGAGCGACGGCAGCCGGCGACTTCTTCATCCTTCACTACTACAAATGGCCATGTGCAGAGACGAGGCGACAGCTGCGGCTATTTTTGCCCGCACAGCTCAGAGCTGGGACGTGTCCGCTGTGTGTCCCGGCGACAACTGATAACTCCCCGCCGCGTCTCTGCTTCACCAAAGCTGACGAGCAGGACGGCGGCCGCGCTGGGTGAATCACGCTCTCACATGAGTGAACGTCGAGAGCGATCGTAAGGCGCAAAATGCGCTTTTCTGATCTCATGCAAAGTATTAAAGTTGAACTCCAACTGATGGAGCTGTGCTGCCTACACACGGGTTCGTATTTCTGTCTATCCAGTCCTGAGATTTACACAGCTCGCGAACACAGCACAGTCCTCTCTGGCAGGGGAGAGTACCTGCTGCAGTTCAGTAACACTTACAGGTATTGTCCCCTCCCCCAGCCAGTGACTGCACAATGATAGGAGAAGCAGCAGACTGATGAGCTCATCTCTCTGTCACTCTGCTCTCTTCTTCTATTCGCATGTCCCTTGTCAACCTTATACTGCTTCTCCCACCCCCCAGTCTGAGCTCTGCTGTGCAAGGACTGCAAAAGGGATGATACCAAGTCAAATTTAGGTAATTGCAATTCAATGATGTCAATCATGGGGGCTCAGCATCACATGTGGGCGTTACCTAGGGTGGTCTGCATGCAAATACACCCTGCCTAGGACCACCCACTCCTCCAGACTGACACCCACCATTGGGTGGGCAAGGCATTGTGATATTTGCAGAACTCCTCCCAAGAGCCCGCCCACTGCTTGCATCAGGGCTGAGGGCTCTAGAGAGGAGTACTGAAGCAGGGTGCTGTGATGTTTTCAGGAAGCTACGTACAGCACCCCACCGGCTCCTCCTACCAGCTATGGTCTGTCTGCATTGCATAGAGAAGCATTGAAACTCAGTGATGACAACACTGGGTGTGCATAATGGTGGCACTGGGGGACAGGGGCATAACTAGAAACCACAGGGCCCCATAGCAAAATGTTGTATGGGGCCTGTGATTTCTAGTTACGCCCCTTGCAGAGCCCACCTGATATCCCAAACAGCCCACATGAGAGTGACCCTGCAGAGCCCACCATAGACTCTATATTGTGGGCTCTGCAGGGTCTCAGGTGGGCTGCACACCTTTTACCTGTCAGCCCCGATTTGCTGTCCGCCTCCATGGTCGCTGGCAGTCCCCGCCTCTTCCGTTGCCGTGCCCTGCCTCCTCTTCTGTCGCCGGCCCCACCTCCTCATACATCGTCGGGCCCGCCTCCTCCTCCGCTTCTGACGCCGGGCCCAGCCTTCCTCCTCCACAGCTGCTGGCTGTCACTGACTCAGCAGCGGCTGCGAGGAGGAACGCGCCGCTGCACAGATCACTGACAGGTTTTCGGTGATCTGGATAGCGGCACGTTCCTCCTTGCAGCCGCCAGTGAAAGCCAGCAGCCCGAGAAGCCATAGCGACCTAGGCGGCCCGCACAACATCAGGGGGGATGTCCTGGTCGGGCCCCCCTGTGCCCCGGGCCCCATAGCGGCCGCCTGGATCGCTATGGCAATTGTTACACCACTGCTGGGGGACATAATGGCAGCAGTGGGGGAAGCAAAATATAAGCACATTAGACTTCTGCTTAGAACAAGCCTGCACTTTGCCCATTTAGAGCAATGAAAAGGGTTTGGTGACACCAAAATGACTGACAGTCATTTTGGTGTCACCCCCTATGAAAAGTCGGGCACTTGGTCATGGACCAAGAGCCCGACAGTGTCAGGAGAGAGGAGGGGACCTGGCGGCATAACTCGTCCCACCGGTGAACGTCCCCTCCTCTCTCTGCCGTCGCCCATCACCAAGATGGCCGCCAGCAGGTGTCAATAAGATGACCGCGCATGCGCGATGCCGTCACGGCGGGGTGTCACCCCTTCTACGCTTCGGGTGACACCGGCCTCGGGACGCCCCTGGCTGCAGTGCAACCACAAATCCCATCAGGCATTGCAAGAATCTGACAACCATAGTATGACTCCCAGAGGAATTTACTTACACTGTCAGATTATCTGCAGAGCGGGCAGGGATCACAACATTGCGAGCATGTGCAAATATCAACCGCAACTACCATTGTCAATGCCTTGCCCAACTCCTCCAACCACCACACCTTCCTATCGGTCACCAAATGGCCTCCCTGGCACAGTGGGTGGGAGCCTGGCAGCCCAGAGATCAATCAAGGTAGCTGTGATCCATAATGGAGAGATAAATTGAACAAATAACTGGAAGTGAAGCTCTATAGACCCGTCATGTGATCTTATAGCAATCAATTACATAAACTGATTTTGTCCTGAGTCAGGCTGGGTTCACACCTCGAAGCGCTGAAAAACGCTCAACAAGTGAAATCCCATGAATCCCTATGGGCATGGTTCCCACCTGGGCGTATTTCAGCCCGTGGAAACGCGCTCAAAAACGCCCTACGCCCAAACAAGTACAGGAGCTTCTTTGGGGCGTTTTTCCACGCGTATCCATTGGTATTCCTGAGTGTGGCTCGGGGTTAACAAAGCTGGAACCCGGAGCCACACTCGGGAATATAGCGTAGGACTTACCTTGTCCGCAATCCCCGCTGTGTCCTACGGCCGCTGCCGACTTCCGGTTCCATCCCTTGCGAGCGGCCGCGTCGCACAGGGCTGGAACTGGCCGGAAATTAGAAAGTTTAAAAAAAAAATAAAAATAAAATAAACTCGAAAATAAAGATAGACAAACCTAAGGAGAAAAATTAATTATACCTCCAGTGAGGTATAAAAACGAGCGTCGAACGCGCGTTTCACTGAAAGAAAAAACGTGCTAAAAACGAGAGGAAAAAGGGCAGAAAAAACGCACCTATGGTACGCTCAGGTCTGAATCCAGCCTCAGTGTCTGGAATATTGTAACAATGTAACACAAGATTCACACTATGTGTCACCATATTAAATTCCAAGCAGATGGATTTTAAACTGAGCTCCAGGATAAGTAAATGTTGTCTTAACACAAGATCCAATGCTATAGGAGTTGTTGGAGACTGGGGACATGCTATAGGAGTTGTTGGAGACTGGGGACATGCTATAGGAGTTGTTGGAGACTGGGGACATGCTATAGGAGTTATTAGAGACTGAGTACGTGCTATAGAAGTTGTTGGAGACTGTGGACATGCTATTGGAGTTGTTGGAGACTGGGGACATGCTATAGGAGTTGTTGGAGACTGGGGACATGCTATAGGAGTTGTTGGAGACTGGGGACATGCTATAGGAGTTGTTGGAGACTGAGGACATGCTATAGGAGTTGTTGGAGACTGGGGACATGTTATAGCAGTTGTTGGAGACTGGGGACATGCTGTAGGAATTGTTGGAGACTGAGGACATGCTATAGGAGTTGTTGGAGACTGGGGACATGTTATAGCAGTTGTTGGAGACTGGGGACATGCTGTAGGAATTGTTGGAGACTGGGGACATGCTATAGAAGTTGTTGGAGACTGGGGACATGCTATAGGAGTTGTCGGAGACTGAGGACATGCTATAGGAGTTGTTGGAGACTGGGGACATGTTATAGCAGTTGTTGGAGACTGGGGACATGCTGTAGGAATTGTTGGAGACTGGGGACATGCTATAGAAGTTGTTGGAGACTGGGGACATGCTATAGGAGTTGTCGGAGACTGAGGACATGCTATAGGAGTTGTTGGAGACTGGGGACATGTTATAGCAGTTGTTGGAGACTGGGGACATGCTGTAGGAATTGTTGGAGACTGGGGACATGCTATAGAAGTTGTTGGAGACTGGGGACATGCTATAGGAGTTGTCGGAGACTGAGGACATGCTATAGGAGTTGTTGGAGACTGGGGACATGTTATAGCAGTTGTTGGAGACTGGGGACATGCTGTAGGAATTGTTGGAGACTGGGGACATGCTATAGAAGTTGTTGGAGACTGGGGACATGCTATAGGAGTTGTCGGAGACTGAGGACATGCTATAGGAGTTGTTGGAGACTGGGGACATGTTATAGCAGTTGTTGGAGACTGGGGACATGCTGTAGGAATTGTTGGAGACTGGGGACATGCTATAGAAGTTGTTGGAGACTGGGGACATGCTATAGGAGTTGTCGGAGACTGAGGACATGCTATAGGAGTTGTTGGAGACTGGGGACATGTTATAGCAGTTGTTGGAGACTGGGGACATGCTGTAGGAATTGTTGGAGACTGGGGACATGCTATAGAAGTTGTTGGAGACTGGGGACATGCTATAGGAGTTGTCGGAGACTGAGGACATGCTATAGGAGTTGTTGGAGACTGGGGACATGTTATAGCAGTTGTTGGAGACTGGGGACATGCTGTAGGAATTGTTGGAGACTGGGGACATGCTATAGAAGTTGTTGGAGACTGGGGACATGCTATAGGAGTTGTCGGAGACTGAGGACATGCTATAGGAGTTGTTGGAGACTGGGGACATGTTATAGCAGTTGTTGGAGACTGGGGACATGCTGTAGGAATTGTTGGAGACTGGGGACATGCTATAGAAGTTGTTGGAGACTGGGGACATGCTATAGGAGTTGTCGGAGACTGAGGACATGCTATAGGAGTTGTTGGAGACTGGGGACATGTTATAGCAGTTGTTGGAGACTGGGGACATGCTGTAGGAATTGTTGGAGACTGGGGACATGCTATAGAAGTTGTTGGAGACTGGGGACATGCTATAGGAGTTGTTGGAGACTGAGGACATGCTATAGGAGTTGTTAGACACTGCCAATATGCTATAAAAGTTGTTGGAGACTGAAACCATGCTATGGGATCCGTATTACATGAGACTGCTAAGGCAGTAGAAAACCAGAAATCACTGTAATCAGGGGCCCCAAGGGTAGCACTAAAATAGTCAAAGGGCCACAGGTTGTGCACCAGCAGCCTAGGAAGTTCATAAATTGTCATTTCCATGCCCCTGATGTAGATTCGCACAGTTGCTGACTCTGATGTCCTGTGGGCTCATGTATGATCTGTGATAAAGTATCTGCTAACAATCTCTAATCATTAGACTGGAATAGCTCGTCCTCTGTGTGTGATCTGTGTGATTATTATCTCAGCTGTCGGTCACGGGGGACGCTGACCATACTTCCCCCATCTGATATAACACATTAGAGGAGAAGGAACAAGCGTATACCGGCTTCTCCTCTTACCGGCAGGGTGTCAGTGCCTGGGAGGGGATATTCCGGAATACGCCGATATCTGTATTTTATTAATTAGTGACAACTGATTGTCCTAATTCCACCTTCTCATCGCAGGTTTTATGTTCCCATCACATTGATGCTAAGCATGCTGTATACAAGCTGTTGCAATGGAACCCGCTTGCTCTTTAGTTTCAGATGGATGGCAGCAACAGCAACCGCTCCCCATCCTATAGGTTGGAATATTTCATCTAGTATAATGCTGTTCCCCAAGATATATTGAGCACTGCGATTGCCTGATGAGTTCATACACAGGCATCCACTCTTCTATGGTATAAGAAATATGTACAGAGGTCACATTGTTTCAACTGCTGTTTTAAAGTTGGACTCAAGGCAAACAGGTAGATATACAGATTAGAGTTCAAGTGCGTCTAAAGGCGTCCCAATACTTTTGGTAATATAGTGTATTTACATATATTTCACAAGGTCCAGCATCCTTCCTGTTCAGTGACCCATCATGCTCACTCCAGGGTTCTGAATGCTAATGAGATAGCAGCCCACTGTAGCCAAAAATCAATAAAAAATAACCTACCTGAAGAGAGTCATTCTTCCAGTATGGAAAGGGTCTATACTCAAAATTAATAAATAAATAAATACTGATATGTAAACACTATATCTAAAGTGAAATCCATACGTGTCCATATAATGTATAATGATAAAAAATGAGAGTCCCAGAATTATAATCCACATGAGGTGATAAGAGTTCCTTTATAGAATGTCCACACATCACCACTGCGACCCAAAACTGACCAGATATAGTCACCTGCAAATTACAGGTAGGTCATGCAACGCACTTTCCAAACAAGTTCTCCAATGTACAGTCCTGGGTCAACACGATATGTATCCTAGGAATGCTACGTCATGCGTTCTGGATACTTACAGTGATTCTACTTCCAGTAGGGCCGTACATTCCAATGGCCAGAAATGGGGTCATGGCTCCATCCAGGTTACTTTTCCCTGATTCTTGGACTTGGTTGGTTGCTAGCTCTGCATTAGCATTCTGAATCGTGGAGCGAGCATGATGGATTAATCAACTGGCAGGTTGGCCCTTGGTAGACTCCCGTTGATGAATATATACACTGAGTGGCCAGATTATTATGACCACCCCATCAGTACTTCGTTGGACCACGAGATACCTTCGTTGGGCCGCCTGGTGACTCCACGAGATGATGAAAGGTGATGCGAGGAATCTGACACGGCACTGTTGCCCTTCTGTTGTCTTGTACCAGTCTTGCCCCTCCCCCGTTCTGCCCTAACATTGACTAGTCGCTGACGGCCACAATTCGCACGTTCAGACCCAGATTTTCGGCTGACAGTCCGGTCTTTAAACACTTTAACAATGAGCCGCTCCTGAACATGTAACGAATTCTGCTGTTTTGCTGATACTCGCTCCATGGCTCCGAGCGCCAACAATCATCCCACGTTCAAAGGCTGTTACATCGCGTTGTTTCCCCGTATCTTCAGAAATCACTTCTACTGTCGTGGTAACCAACCCGCTTCCCTATTTATAATGGTCTGGCCCTCTAGCAACTTCAGCGCCAAATTATAGCTCATTTGCCTACAAACGTCAGGTGGTCATAATAATCTGGCCACTCGGTGTATATAATAATCCGGCCACTCAGTGTATATAATAATCCGGCCACTCAGTGTATATAATAATCCGGCCACTCAGTGTATATAATAATCCGGCCGCTCAGTGTATAATGCACAGTCAGATTGTTTCTAGCCCGTGCTGCTGCGAAACATTGGTCTTTATGGGATTACAGAAAACATTCTTCCACTTTGCTTCTTTTGCAATTTGGGAGTACTGGCATTGCTTTCATTTTAGGTTTGTATTGTTCCTCAGCTGGAAAGATTCACCCTCCCAATTTGGTCTCGTGACTGTTGTTACCAGGACAGAATGTAACAGAAAATCCATCATGCATATTAATGTCCAGCAAACACGAGTGTACTAAGTCAGGTAGCAGTTTTGTAGTTCTTGGCATATAAGGGTTTTATGTGGGTTCCAGTTGTTGGTACATTTATATTCTGTGGTTACTGGCCTGTTGTATTTATATTTTTAATTTTAAATCATATATTTTTTAAATTTCACATAATTAGTGTGGCAATATACAGTATATATAATAGATCTATATAACGTCATTCTTTCACTCCCAAGGGATGAACTTTACACACTGCAGCATGGAGGGAACAGGTCTTCTTTACTGAAACATAAGGAGGGAGTATGCCGCTTCTGGAAATCAGGTCGAGACGCGTAGGGTGATAGGGCCTTAAGGTGATAGGGTCTTAAGGTGATAGGGACTTAGGGTGATAGGGACTTAGGGTGATAGGGACTTAGGGTGATAGGGACTTAGGGTGATAGGGACTTAGGGTGATATGGTTTTAGGATGATAGGGTATTAGGGTTATAGGGTCCTAGGATGATAGGGCCTTAGGGTTAAAGGGTCTTGGGGTGATACAGCTTTAGGGTAATAGGGACTTAGGGTGATAGGGTCATGGGGTAATAGGGCCTTGGGGCGATAAGTCTTAGGGTGATATGGTTTTAGGATGATAGTGTATTAGGGTGATAGGGTGATCGGGCCTTAGGGTAATAGTGCCTTAGTGTGATAGGGTCTTACGGTGGTAGGACCTTAGGTGATAGGGCCTCAGGGTGGTAGGGTCTTAGAGTGATATGGCCTTAGGGTGATAGGGTCTAAGGGTGTTAGGGCCTTAGGGTGATAGGGGCTTAGGGTGATAGGGGCTTAGGGTGATAGGGGCTTAGGGTGATAGGGGCTTAGGGTGATAGGGGCTTACGGTGATAGGGTCTTAAGGTAAAAATAGGGTGTTACCGTCAGTGCAAGGAGCTCTGCACCAAAAGCTATTAGCACTAATCTCCTGATGCAGAAAGATAATGTTTCTCCAACACCCCATGATGGAAGGGAAAACCCAATACTCCAAGGTAGCCAGGAAGAACCAGGGTCCATGGCAGAGAAGTCTCAGGAGTAACGTCCTTTAAGGATATAAGAAGTCAGTAGGTGCCTACCAGTCCCACCTAGAACAGAAATATCTCTGGGGTCTCCAGTTTGAATCCAGGTTTGGCCAGGACACTGTCTGCATGGACGTTGCATGTTCTCCCCGACTTGGTGGGTTTCCTCCCACACTCCAAAGACTTTAATAGTCTTCTGTCTAAACTGGCCAATGCATGTGCGATAGGGACCTCGGATTGTAAGCTCCTTGAGGGCAGGGACTGATGTGAGTGAATAGAACGCAAAGCGTTGTGTGAACCGATGACGCTACATAAACTAATAATAATCGGTGCGATCCTTTATTTGCCACCAAGGCTCATCTAGACCCTCCCGAGGGTGCTGCTGGTGCACTCAGCCTAATGGAAGGGTGACACGTGTTCCCAAGCTGGGTTCATAATGACTCTACTTTGATGTCAGCACATTCCCCACCCCCACGCTGACCTCCAGCCGTCTGCGCTGACACACGGGCCAGTTTAGTGACATCATTGCAGCATTAATATGATATTTGATAAGATATTCTCTATAAAGACGCAGACAGTAGGTTAGTTTGTCTGGGCACTGTGCCAGCATGACGCCGAGGCACAAGACTGAACACTTGTCCTTCCCCTCCTGGTAGCAGCTGTACATCCTCCGGGGAGAGAGCGTTACAATGAACAGCCCCAATCTGCTTCTATATTGTCTTCCCCATGCAAGACTGAATGGAAGAATGGGGATCAAATTTAAAGTATATCTAAACCCAAAACCAAAAATGACATGCAGGGCAGCTTACCATTGCTTAGATGTTGTGGCGGCATTCGTTTTAATTTTTCAAGCTAAGAACATTTTTAGCAAGTACAGAACATGCATGTTGATCCTGCCAGAAATGCCGTGCTCTGGTCACTTCCTGTGAGATGAACTGGAAGCATAGACATCCTTATCTTTATTGTGTAAACCACTAGTCCCATCAATCCACCGTGTAATGGCGATGAACATAGGCAGACGTGTTTGAAGTCCAGCCTGTATAACAGCTATGGCCCCCTCCATTGATACAGTGGAGGAGTGAACGTAGACACTAAAGCTGCCCATACACCTATTGATGTTCTGCAGATTTTTTATGGCCAGATGCAGGGGCGTAACTAGAAATCATAGGGCCCCATAGCAAAATTTTGTATGGGGCCCTGCGATTTTTAGTTACACACCTTGCAGAGCCCACCGGAGATCCCACACAGCCCACCTGAGAGTGACCCTGCAGAGCCCACCGTAGACTCTCTATGGTGGGCTCTGCTGGGTCTCAGGTGGGCTGGTCACACCCCTGCACACCCCTAACCTGTCAGCCACGATCCGCTGTCAGCCTCCTCCACCGCTGGGCCCTGCCTCCTCCTCCACAGTTGCCGGTGGGCCCCGTCTCCTCCTCCTCCACAGTTGCCGGTGGGCCCTGCCTCCTCCTCCTCCACCGCCACCGGGCCTTGCCTCTTCCTCCTCCTCCACCAGCAATGGACCCCTTCTCCTTCGCTGCTGCTGCCAGGCCCCGGCCTCCTCCACTGCAGCTGCTGGCTGTCACTGACTCAGCAGCGGCTGTGAGGAGGAACGTGCCGCGGCACAGATGACAGGTTGTCAGTGACAGCGGCGCGTTCCTCCTTTACAGCCACCAGTGACAGCCAGCAGCCTGCGATGCCATAGCGACCCAGACGGCCTGCATGGCATCAGGGGGACCCCTTAGTTCCTCGTCCTAGCTGGGCCCCCCTGTGCCCCCAGGCCCCATAACGGCCGCCTGGGTTGCTATGGCGATAGTTCCACCACTGGTCAGATGGAAAAAGTGCAACAGATTCCTCCATCTATGCTAAACTGTGTGGATGGAGGACTCTTCCGCTGGGCCAAGCTTCAGTATCTCGCAGGTCGGCCCCGCTGGCTCTCAAAGTACCTGAACAATCTGATTGGATGCAGGCATTGTTCAGGTGTTTTGAGAGCCAGCGGGGCCGACCTGCGAGATACTGAAGCTTGGCCCAGCGGGAAGTTCCTCCATCCACTCAGTTTAGACCCCGTTCACATATAGCGACATACCTTTGCAGCGGCCGGGATAGCGCGACTTTCGGGGCGACGTTCCAGCGACGATCCAGCGACGGTAGCGCGACCTTCTCCGTCGGGCTCCATAGAAAAAAAGCAAAATCGCGCAAAATCCGCTGTAAAAGGGTCCGGTAGAAGCGACTTGCTACCGCGACGAGCGACGTGCGACATGGAGTTAAGACAGCTCCATTGAATAGCATTGGCCGGCGACTTCTCGCGATATCGCGCGGCAAAAATGCGCGATATCGCGGCGGAAATCGCGCGACAATGCGCTATATGTGAACGGGGCCTTAGCGTAGATGGAGGAATCTGTTGCACTTTTTCCATCTGACCGTAGAAAATCTGCAGATACTCTATAGGTGTATGGGCAGCTTCAGGAACAGGAACTGTGTTACTGGCGGGATCACCAGGTGAAAATAAAGGAAAAGAAAACTAACGCAGCCAGTACATCTAAGAACTGCTAAGCTGCAATGAGGAAGCTGCCATTTTAAAAAGGAGGCGTTCACTGGAAGTCTATGAGATTATATTTGTACATTGTATCAGCTGAAAGATCACTTTATATCCAGAGCAGAAATTGTTTCCATCAGTGACGAGAAGGTTAGTGGCCGGGGAGGGGGGTCAGCTTCTGTATAGGAAGGGGGAAAGCAGGGGGGCCACTGCACATCTACATAACTCAGAGATTAAGGGGGCTATTTTCGTGGTGAGATTTGCGGTGTTTCCTTTCTGGGAGTGTCAAAGGCCAAAGAGCGATGAGAGAGGTGACTTTGTTCTTGGCATTTAAGCTTCATATAAAGGTTTAATCATAGGCAGAGCCAGCAGGGCAGAGATGATCAACACAGTATATATTATATAGTGTGCCTGTCTTGGTCTGCGCAGGCTCTTGAGGTGTGCATTGTGGCCATTGGCAAGTGCATGTGACCTGTATATACGGGCTTCAGCTTGTATAAGAACAGGGTGTGCATTTGTTTCTGCCAAGCTTCAAGGAGCTGCATTGAATCTTTAAAGCCCATCTCCAGGCAATAAAAAAATACCCTTGCATTGGGGCTACCTGCAGCCAGCAAAGGAGGCGGAGCTCTATCTGGCTTGCTGCAGCTTCTAATGCACATTGTGAGAAGCTCCCAGTGTGCGGTGATATCGGGGGGGGGAGGCAATTTCAGTCCAGGAGTGGAGCCGGTACAACTGTAAGACTGAAGGGAAGTACCCTTATAGTGGGGCTACCCCCGTATTGCAAGGGCTGAGTGCTCGTTTTTGTCTGGAGGGCTGGAGGAAAGCAGATTTACTTACCTGATCCCCACCAGCTCCCTCCGGGCTGCAAGACTTGTCCCTGCAGCTTCTTTTTTCCAGGCCTCTGGAGGTCTAAGGACCGCTAACCTCATCAAGTCCGATGCAAATTCCATAGATTCTCATTAGGCACAAGGGCTCTGAGGGACATTCCACCATCCGAGGGGGAGAAGCGAAGAGCCCTGACCACCAGCAGGAGCGGGGATCAGGTAAGTTAATCTGCTTTACTCCAGCCAAAAACCAAGCACTTGCAATGCGAGGGCAGCCCTACTGCAAGGGTACTTTTTTTTGTTTGCCCAGAGATGTGCTTTAAAGTTCTCCTTCCCTTCAGTCTTCTATGTGACCTCCGTCCTTCCCTTCGGTCTTCTATCTGACCTCCGTCCTTCACTTCAGTCTTCTATCTGACCTCCGTCCTCCCCTTCAGTCTTGCACAGTTGTACCAGCTCCTCTCCTGGACTGAAATGGCTTCCTCTGATGTCACTGTACACTGCGAGCTTCTCACAATGTGCATTAGAAGCCACAGCAAGTCACATAGAGCCTGCCTCATTTCCTGGCTGGAGGATATCAAGCTGAGTCGCTATTCTGAGCCGCTGTCCGTGACCATGATGCATGGACAGGGCGGCACAAACACTATTGGAGGTGTTCAATAAGTAATGCTAAACTGCTTTATAGAATAGGCTCCTTTATCTGCGAGGGTGCTAGAAATCGGAGACCTGGGAGCTGGCATATACTCAATTCTCCCTGAGCCAGAAAATCAAGGAAATCAGGCAGATGGTGGGCATCACTGGCCTGGGAGATGGCGGGCACCACTGGCCAGGCAGATGGTGGGCATCTCTAGTCAGGCAGATGATGGGCATCACTGGCCAGGAAGAATGTGGGCATTACTGGCCAGTCAGATGGTGGGCAACTCTGGTCATACAGATAGTGGGCATCACTGTCCTGGGAGATGGCGGGCACCACTGGCCAGGCAGATGGTGGGCATCTCTAGTCAGGCAGATTATGGGCAACACTGGCCAGGAAGAAGGTAGGCATCACTGGCCAGGCAGATGGTGGGCATCACTGGCCTGGGAGGTGGCGGGCACCACTGGCCAGGCAGATGGTGGACATCTCTAGTTAGGCAGATGATGGATATCACTGACCAGGAAGATCATAGGCATCACTGGCCAGGAAGATGGTGGGCATCACTGTCAAATAATTGACCACCCAAGGCAGGAGGGGTTGGTTTAGACCTTGACTTTGACCTGTAGGTACTCACTTCTAAATACTGCTGGCAGTTGAATAACTTGTTATTACAGGTTTAGTTTAAAAGTCATCTTCTGACAATTTTTTTTTTAGTTCTGGATGGAGTGCAGAAGGACTATAGCACTCTTATGAGTTTTAAAACAACTCTGGTACTGTACAAAAGGAGAGCTATCCCTCTTAGTTCTCACTGGTTCCTTCAGCTGACCTCCATATCTTCGCTGGAGACAGTAGTGACATAGAGGTCAGTGGGAGGAACCATTGAGAGCTACCGGGAACCAAGGAGATCAACACTCTTTGAAGTGTTGACTTCCCATAAAACTCTAGGGGGCAATTTTTACTAAACAGATTGGTGTTAGGCAGAACATCTGACAACACTGTGCTCCATTCTTCCATCAGAACCCAAAGTCAAACCTTGTGTAAGCTTGTGTTGGATGGTGTTGGGTCTTACAGTGGATTTATGATTTTATACCCTCCCTCACTGGACAGTGTTTGCACTGGCAACTGGCGACTCAGGTCCAAGTATGCATGCTGAGAGATCACATGCTTCGTCCCATACTCTGCATTTTTGTGAGGGCTCTGAGGAAACTGCAGAGCTAAGTGGGTTGGTTGGTTTTTCTCAAGCTTCGAGCTTGAGAAATAGCCGGTATTTATTTGTAATTAAAGAGCTCTTTTTACGTCTTTAAGACCTATGTGCAGGCTGCCAATATATATTTTGGATGCTTTAAGTGGGTTTAGAGGTATTGGGCAAGTGAGAGATTGACATGTTGCCCTGAATGAGCCATGTGATGGATTATCTTTGCGTAGGCTTGATTGGCTACTACAAAGCTAATTTCATATGTAACCATGTTATAGCCTTGAAAGCATAAAAAAGAATGTCCTCTCTGTCTCAAAGATCCAGAACTTATCCCCATTCTGATTTGACTCTGCTCCAGCCCCGGAGCTTATCAATAAAAAAACAAGCTGTTCTCTGGCCCCGAGCCATGGTGCCAGCTGTGTCTCCCAGAGCCTTGCCAACCCTGGTTGGTATAATGAACTTAACAGCTATTTCTTTCAAAACAGCATCCTCCTTTTAATGAGACTTGAGATCTCTTTCTTTATTTTCACCTAATGATTTTCTATTTCTTTTCAGGTTGCCAAGATGGATTGCAGCTTGTTCAGCGGGGCCCCGCGGTTCCTGACCAGGCCCAAAGCCTTTATGTTATCCATAGGTAAGGATGCCACTCTGAGTTGTCAGATCATTGGAAATCCCACCCCCACAGTCACCTGGGAAAAGGACAAGTTCCACATTGAGTCAGGAGGCCGCTTCAAGATGACAGAAGATGGTGGCTTATTTCAGCTCACCATATATGACCTTGTGGCACAAGACAGCGGCCAATACATCTGCAGGGCCATCAATGACATTGGTGAATCTTTCGCAGCGGTCACCATCAAGGTTGGAGATGAAAAGGAGAGCACCCTAGTGGAATGCGCGCCATTTTTCATTCTGAAACCAACCAACACTAGGTTGAACCTGGGCGAAGATGCCACTTTCCGCTGCAGAGTACAGGGTCACCCACGGCCAGCCGTCAGTTGGGAAAAAGATGGGAAGGCCTTGGGGACACCGAGCGACTCAAACCGGATTCGCATTGAGGCTGACGGGGACTCAAGCACTTTGAGGATCCTCTGCATCCGGTTTGCAGATAGTGGGACCTATATCTGTTGGGCCGAGAGCCCTGTAGGCCATACCAAGGCGTCCGCTTCACTGCTTATCGACTCTTTCTCCAACCTCAACGCCAACAGCACCGCTGCCCTGGAACCTGCTTATGGTAAAACAACATCGCTTTTGTCTCACCTGCAGAAAAGGCGAGAGGAAATACGGAGAACTGACCTTTCCATACTTGGTTCCTATGAATCCAATGCAAATGCAACTTCCTACGGTGCTCTAGACCAACTGACCGGTCTAGGCTTGGGCTTGTCACTTGACTATGAAAGGGCAGCTACTCTTACCCCCAAAATAGGACGGGATAGCGCCTACAGCGTCCTCACACGCACCTGCACGGTGACGGAGGGCAAACACGCCAAAATGAGCTGCTTTGTCACCGGCGAGCCCAAGCCTGAGATAGTTTGGAAAAAGGACGGAGAGGTCATCTCGGAGGGGCGCAGGCACGTCATCTATGAGGATGAGCAAGAAAACTTTGTCCTGAAAATCTTATTCTGCAAACAGATCGACAACGGATTGTACACGTGTACAGCATCGAACCTGGCCGGTCAAACCTACAGCTCCGTGCTTGTCATAGTGAAAGGTTAGTGCCATATGGGACTATCATGTGCAAGTGGGAGGGTCTAATTATTGTGCCATTGCTACCTATTAATAACATCTGGGCTTCTTTTAATTTGCTTGTACTCAATTGCTGTGGCTACTCTCAAGCTAGACATTGGTACCAGGACCTTGGCTACTCTCAAGCTAGACATTGGTACCTTTTACTAAATGACTAATGTGATAAACTAAGTTGGAGGATAAACCACCTATAAGCTGATCTAGGGTTGCACAGATACCAAGTACAGTACTCGGTACAAGTACGAGTACATGTACCGATACTTTTGAGCTCCAAGACTACACTAGAGAAAAATTCAAAGGATGCCGCTGTCATTTGTAAGGAGCACACGGAGCTCCTGGGAGTTCTACATCTCTGTTTTAATGTACGATTTAGTTTTTATAAATGTAAATAAAGGGATGCACAGATACCAGTTTTGCGAGTACGAGTACTGGTACTTGCCGAGTACTTACAAGTACGAGTACTGATACATTTTTGTTTATTGTCATGTGACAGTTTTTCTAAAACTATACAGACTAATGATTTCAGGACAGTGGTAGGGTGCCAGAGCCAGGTCCCAGCTGCAACCTCTGCAACCCTGGGAGTTCTCATGAAAATGCCAAGTATCTGCACTGGTACTCAAAAAGTATCTGTGCATCCCTAGCTGATACCCATAAGCTGACAGTTGGCCCACTCTCCCTACCACCCTTTAGAGTATAAAAGAAATTTGGAGGATGCTATTGATGTCCTTTCACTTGCTTCTTTCCTGAAGGTTATGCCAATGCGCAACACTTTTTTAATCACATACCTTGAATCAGTACAGGAAAAATAAATTCTGCCTTTTGTGGGCCTGACACACCCAGGACATTAGCATCTTTTCAGAGGGAGGCCTGCAGTAGCAGCTTCCATGTTTTTCACATGACAGGTGCACTTTAAAGTGAACTTTTTCTTGGCCACCATTCTGGCTCCCAAGCTTATTTTCCTTTTTACCCCCCACTACTGCACTCCGTAGCTAGGAATAAAGGGATAGAAGGCCATGTGTCACTGTTTAAGGCTTTCATGGTGCTAAGGACCATCACCAAATGGTCAATCACCAAACATAAGTACTGTCACATGGAAGGAAGGTGAATAGGTTCACCATGCTCCCCATAGAATTACTGGGAGTTTATTTTCTTCTTGAAGAGGGGCAGTGGAAAGAAAGTGGGGGTAAGTGTGTGCTGCTGGTGGGGTTGCCATTTAAGTCACGCTGTTGCTTTCAGGCACATTGATGTCAAAGAGGCTCCTGACCAGCAAATGTTTCACTAGACACCTTGACCTTAAGGTGGACCTGTACTTTCATACTTGCCAACACTATGGCACCATGATTCCAGGATACTGTTAACCCCACCCACAGGTTGCATGTTGTCTGCCCACTCTTTGGGTGGGCACGCCCAAGTCATGCCCACTTTATAAGTAGACCACGCCACTAGCTATGAGGCTACCACCCACCCTGAGTCCGATCCCTGCAGTTACTTCTTGAGTTATTGAACTTGTGCAGTAACACATATAAGATCGATGCTGTGACTCCAGGACATAGCCCAGGACACAGCATCGGTGGGACAGAGGGCCAAGATGCGGGTCTCATAGAACACAGTTGACATCTATGAACTTTATGCTAGTTACAGGTTTGCTTTACAAGAAGGTCCATAAGTTGCTGATCATTAGATATAGCCGTTCAAGCTTCTTTAGCAAGTCACAATGTACACATGGCTAAGCACCCTCACACTGCCCCGAGTGACAGCACCCAGTCCCTACAGTTGGCCACTTAGGCATCGAGAACCTCACTGTGCCACTGTGTGTGGGGGACATGGGAAGTATCATATGTACCTCATACCTGAAAGAACAATCTTAAATTGAATTGGCACAGCGTGTGAGTGCAGGGAACTTAAGGGCCCTCCAGCAAAAAAACAAAACTGCTAGTATGTGCAAAGCACAAGTTTGCATTACATACGATGGCATTTACTTGATCTTGAGGGAACTGATGCTGTAGCATCCTTTCCTGCCTGTGGGCTTCCCAGGAACAAACAAATTAGAGCATGGGTGGGAGATTTAAAGGGTCTGTCCAGTCAAAACTATAACAGGGGGATCTGGAACACACATAGGTGGCTAGGAACATCCAAAAATTCCAGTTGTACAGGAAAAGTCAGGAATTATGGCCAGGAGATTTCACTGTTGGGGTATCTAAGACATATAAAAGGCCAGGAGCTAACTCAAGTCCACCATGTGCCACCTTTCACTTAAATATCACTTTTGGGTAGACCAACTCTTTTATGTGACCCTGTCAGGTTAAAAAACTTACTATGTAAATTATGGCCAGGAGATCTCACTTTTGGAGTATCCAAGACATATACGAGGCCAGGAGCTCTCAGGTCCACCATGTGCCAACTTTCACTTAAATATCACCTTTGGGTAGACCAACCTTTTATGTGACCCTGTCAGGTTAAAAAAAGTGAGATCAAAGATTGTGGAAGAAGAGGTAGAAGTGGTGTTATACCCACCTCTCTGCCATGTGTCTCCTCAACTCCCCTCCAACCCACCTCTCTGGCACGTGTCTCCTCTACTCCCCTCCAACCCACCTCTCTGGCACGTGTCTCCTCTACTCCCCTCCAACCCACCTCTCTGGCACGTGTCTCCTCTACTCCCCTCCAACCCACCTCTCTGGCACGTGTCTTCTCCATTTCAGTGCTGAAGCCTCTGTGATACACTTTGGAATTTGACACTTCCGGGAGTGTTGGGTGTCTATGTTGCTCGGGCTGAGCGCTATGGTTTCTTTCTCCGACCTCTGCGACACTAATGAGTCCCATAATGATGGAACGGTCAGAGGATATAACCATGGTGTGTGGGTGGTGGTGGGGGGATACAGATACAGTATCTGACATGCCTCCTGCAGCACTGCAATAGATGGAAGGTAGAAGACATGGACCACTGCAGAGGTGAGTATAACATCTCCTATATTGCTGGAGACTTTAATGTCCCTTTTTTACCCTGATAGGGTATCTTTAAAACATTGAATTACACTTGGCTAAATGTCACCCCCGCACCGCACTGATTGTACACTGGACTGTCAGAAGATCCAGGTTTGGAATCCTTTGATACTGCTTGGCACTGAAGTCCTTGGTATCATATCATAGATATAAGCCATTAGGGGCTAATTAAAACATATGCTA
This sequence comes from Nanorana parkeri, assembly GCF_000935625.1. Taxonomy (NCBI): domain Eukaryota; kingdom Metazoa; phylum Chordata; class Amphibia; order Anura; family Dicroglossidae; genus Nanorana; species Nanorana parkeri. The sequence continues at coordinate 866,634 of NW_017306619.1, read as the reverse complement.
GTTCAGGCCAGAGATACAGGGGAGACCTTGAGGTTAACCTTTTGCTGGAAGCATTGTGTGCTGCAAATAAGACACATAAGACACAACTGTCATATGACCAATGTATGCATTTTATAATGCATTAAAGCATTACTCCAACAGAAATGTAATACATTGCAGCTTACCAGACCTTAGATATGATGGCTGCATTCGTTTTCTTTTATCAGTGTAAGAACATTTTCAGCAAATACAGAAAATACCTGTTGATTCTGCCAGAAATAGTGTCGTTGTCACTTGCTGAAAGCCAAAAGAAATTTAAAGAACTATGGGGTCAGGGCTTTTCCCCATAGTTCTCCTTAGGGTAACGGGAGGACACAAACTAGCGTCCTCCTGTTACCCTAAGCTCAGTATACCGCGAGCTACAGCTCGCGGTATACTGAGACGCCGCAGCTGGAGCGGTCAGGATCGATGTCGAGATCCGCCCAGCTGCGTGAGTGACAGCTGGCTCTGCCTATCTAGAGGCAGAGCCAGCTGTACCCGCCCCCTCCCCCGTCCGTTCCGCCAGTCAGCGCTGGCGGATCGGAGCGGGGAGGGGGGAATCCAGCCCCTCCCCTGTCACGGCAGAGAGCCATGACAGGATCGAGAGGTGAGTGAACATGCAGCCCCCACCTCTAAGGACCGGTACCCCGCAATGTATTACATTTTGCTTTTTGGGTTTAGATACATTTTAGCCTTTGCTGTACTCTTATGCTACAACACAGCCGTTATCAACCCGTTATTAACCCTTTCATGACCATTGCAGTCATTGTAACTTAAATCTAGCAGTGTCAATGAATTCTATGAATAATTATATATAGATTACGGCCCTGAAATGGGTTAATGTGCAGTGCAGCCTGTGCTTGTGGTATACCCCACCGGGGTGGGTCATTTTGTAACACCCTCCTTCTTTATATGACAAACGTATACACACGGACAAACGCACAACAAACAAACACACACACATACTAAGGTTGAACTTGATGGACTTGTGTCTTTTTTCAACCTCAGATAGAATGTAACTATATTCATTAACAACCATGAAATCAAAAAAATATAGTCCATAAAAAAACAGTAAACTAAAAGGTTTAATTAATACCCTCAACTCCAATATAAATGTACTTTGCTTTTTAACTTCAATATAAAACGAATGTTCGTAAAGGAACGAAAATACGTCAACGGAATTTCGTATTTACTGCCTGTGTGTGTAACTGTGTATTGTAATGCATCCCTCAGCAGCAGCGGATCCGGATCTCGGATTAAAAAAAAAATCTTGTCATGTTGTTCAACCTCATTAGTTCCTGTTTCAAAGACATTCGGAATTTCGTATTTCGGATATAATTCTGAAACTGCCATTCGGATTTCGGATGCTCCGAAATTCGGAATTTCAGGAAAATTCGTACGAATTTCGATTCGTAACGAAACGAATCGCACATGTCTACTTTGCAGAGAACACTGAGCCAGACACATCAGCCTCTGCACCAGAAGAGCTTACACTCTAAAGTCCATTCCAGTGTCACCCATTTTGGGTCAGAGTTGGTAAACTCCCCTTCATTTTCCAGGAAAGGAAGCATTTAGTATCCAGATTTCCTGCGGATTTTTATCTTTAGAGATGTGCGTTATGAAAGACTCCGATGAAAATGTTTATGGTGGCATCTCAGATAACTCTCCTCCTATATTCAGTGTGCAGCATGTCAGGTTCCCAGCTATATATAGACTCAGCTTGGAGTTAATCCCCAGATACAGCTCCTCCAGTGTTGCCGACCTTCCAAAATAGAATGGAGGCAGTCAAACAGTTATCTGTAGAATGTATAATAGTTCACAGGCTCTGAGGTGTGTCAGATATCTGGTTGGGAATCACTATATAAAGTTAGGCAAGATTTGCTTCTAGTTTATGAGTGCTGCTACCGTAGTAAGAAATGAAGATTATAAATCTCCTCTCCTCCCCAGTTCATGTCTATCCCGCTGCCCCTTTCTTTCCTCATGGTCCATGATCATCTTCTGTTCTGCCTAGTATACCCTCCATCACAGTCCCCAATCAGCTTACACTCTTCCCCCATGTCCAATGTAGTGGGATGACACAGTTTACCTAATAACATGTTACCAGCTACAATATTATCTGATTGGGCAGCAATGTATCCCAAAGTACTGAATCACCAGAGGACAGAAACCATTCAGTCTAAAGTAACCAGCTCAGGAATTTGTTAGTTTATTTGCAAAAGAAAATGGGAATATGAGTTTCCATTATCAGTATGACGAGCTTCTCACCTCTGTATAGTGTACTCTTCGTGGAGACCTCAGGAGCCTATTGTGTGGAACTCTCAGGAGCTCACTGCATAGAGGGCTTAGGAACTTGTAGACCTTAGGATCATACTGCATGGAAATCCCAGGAGATCACTAGATGTAGACCTTAGGATCATACTGCATGGAAATCCCAGGAGATCACTAGATGTAGACCTTAGGATCATACTGCATGGAAATCCCAGGAGATCACTAGATGTAGATCTTAGGATCATACTGCATGGAAATCCCAGGAGATCACTAGATGTAGATCTTAGGATCATACTGCATGGAAATCCCAGGAGATCACTAGATGTAGACCTTAGGATCATACTGCATGGAAAATAGTTAACTGCATGGAGACCTCAGGAGCTTACTGCAATGAAGGTTGGGCTGCTTACTGCATGGAGACCTTAGGAGGTTACTGTGTAGAGACCTTAGAAGCTTACAGCATGGAGACCTTAGAAGCTTACAGCATGGAGACCTCAGAAGCTTACAGCATGGAGACCTCAGAAGCTTACTGCACTGAGACCTAAGTGTTTAACACACTGAGACCTCAGGTGCTGACTACATGTAGACCTCAGGGATCACTGCATGGAGACATCAGGTGCTTATTGCACAGAAACCTCAGGCGCTTACTGCATTGAAGCCTGGGCTGCTTACTGCATGGATACCTTAGGGGGTTACTGTGTATAGACCTTAAAAGCATACAGCATGGAGACCTCGAGAGCTTAATGCACTGAGAGCTCAGGAACTTACAGCACTGAGACCTTAGGTACTGACTACATGTAGACATCAGGTGCTCATTGCATGTAGACCTCCGGAGCTGACTGCATCACACGTTCAGGAGCTTACTGCCCTTTGACATATCTTAAATATATGCAGATCTGTAATTTTTGCATTCTAGAGGAGAATCACATAGCTGATAAATTACAAATGCCCACATTACCGAAATATCTAAAATTAGCACATTTTGGGTTTCCATTATTTACAAGTTTTCTTTCCCTTTCAAATAAAAATAACTCAGATTTCTTTTATTAGGAAGTTTTAAAATGTGAATTCTGTATTGGTAAATTTGATTTTTATTTATTTTTTGTCATGAAGAGCCCAGAATCCCATTCAGATCTAAGCTGAGAGACCTGGAAGTTCGAGAAAAGGAATCTGCCACCTTCCAGTGCGAGGTCCCTCACACCATCACCGAATCAGCATGGTACAAAGAGGAAAACAAAATCCAACAGAGTGCCAAATACAGCATCGAGGAGCAGGGGACCCTCCGAAGGCTCACCATACAGAACGTCACCACGGACGATGACGCAGTCTACATCTGTGAGATGAAGGAGGGCAGCCGAACGATTGCAGAGCTCTCTGTTCAAGGTCAGTCCATCCAAAACTGATATTTGAGGTTTGCATAGTTGTGTTTTCATGCTACAGTGGGGTATGAACCAACAGACCGTAGCACCATGTTGTTAGTTTGGGATGTCCGGCTCCCTTTGACAATTGTTACTGATCAGACCAAAATCACCTGGCTCCTTTACTGCTTTGTATATTATGCTTACCATAATAACCCAACTGTGTCCTGTGGATCTATAGAATTGTATGCGACTTACCCATCTCCTTACGGAATGCCAATGTTTTGGAGACTTTGAGTCTTTATAGTATGTCAGCTGTCTAGAAGGAGATCAACTAGCTGGGGATCCAACCCCACAAACTGATATTTTTAGAGGAGGGATATTCTTCCTCCCCCCTCTGCTAGAAAAGACAGGACCTGCCTGGATTGTCAGTTAGACAGAGGCTGCAATCAAGCAAGCAGGCAGTAGAAAGGTTGTGTACATATTAATTGATATTTACATATTTCACATCAGTGACTCACAAAATAGTAATACACAGTTCACGATGTCTGCTCTGGCGCTTCTATTTTCAAAGGCAAGTCAGCAATTGCATTTTTTCACATTGCTATCCTAAAAGGTTCCTTTTAAATTACAGCGACATTGAGGATACGAGCTATTACTTCTCTTGCATTGTTCTAATAGCTGTCATCTTAGGATCGCCAGGCTAACCTTAGCTGCCTCACTGAAGTACATAGCGTGCCTCCTTTGGTGTACTCTTTCTGCTTAAAGGAGAACTATGGGGTTAAGGCTTTTCCCCATAGTTCTCCTTAGGGTAACGGGAGGACACAAACTAGCGTCCTCCGGTCACCCTAGGCTCAGTATACCGCGAGCTGCTGATCGCGGTATACTGAGACGCCGCAGCTGAAGCGGATCCTGACAATTATGTCTGGATCCGCCAAGCTGCGTGAGTGACAGCTGGCTCTGCCTATCTAGAGGCAGAGCCAGCTGTACCCGCCCCCTCCACCGTCCGTTCCGCCAGTCAGCGCTGGCGGATCGGAGCGGGGAGGGGGGAATCCAACCCCTCTCCTGTCACGGCAGAGAGCCGTGACAGGATCGAGAGGTGAGCGAACGCCGCTATGTGTTCGCTCACTTCCCGATCTACTAAGCCGACCTGTGACAGTCTCATTGTCACAGGTCGGCTAGAACTATGAGGTGAGTGAATAGCACTCGCCTCATAGTTCTCCTTTAAGGAGTGGCCTTCATCTGTGGGTACAATAATAATCATACATGTGTAGCCTAGGCCTGGGAGCAGGCTGGAAAGCACCCAGCCCTGGCTGGACTCTGGGCTATCCCAGAACTGGACTGAGCACATGGCAATTTCCTTGAGTATATATACCCTGTCCCAGCATGCAACACTGGCCTTAACGCCTATGATGCAAAAAAAAATTAAAAATGAAACAACTACAACAGTGTCTTCAAGTGTGTAGGGCACCCCATAATGGGCCGCAGAGAGTGTAACGGGTCTTCCAAGCCTGTCTAGGGGATATGAAGCAACAATGGTCCCAATAGCATTAATCGCCCCGCACTGGATACTGATAGAGTTGAGATCCAGGCATGAAATATGATGCTGCAGAACTTTTATTAGAACATATGAAGCGGGAGAGCGTTTTTTGGGCTTACGACATCCATGGAAAACAAACAGATAGGACAAAACTCCAGACTCTCCAGTCCCTTTCAATATTCCACACTATAGGATTAATAGGAACACACGCTGACACTGGGTATTGGAGCAACAGCCGAAGAGGGATGGGTGTGAGATCTTCAATAGGAGGGACACCAGACTTGCTCCTGAGGTCCATTCCAATCCAGGCACCTTCAGCAGCCATAAGCTTCCCTGGTTCTCCCCCTCAATCAGTTTCACGCCTCCTCCAAACTTGAGGCCTAGCGAAGAATTTCCTGCACTCTGGCATTTCCACCCCCAGGCCTAGGCAACATCCAGCCCTGACTGGACTCTGGGCTATTCTAGAACTGGACTGAGCACATGGCAATACCCTTGAGTATATATACCCTGACCCAGCATGCAACACTGGCCATGAAAGCCTCAGTGATTGGCTGATGGACTGCACACACACTCACAGTGTCCCCTCATTGGCTGTCCCACACTGCAGCAGAGTCACACGCCACCCAGGCAGGTACAATGAATGCCAGAACACCTGGAATTAACCAGATAAATGCCAACTATAATCCAGCCAGACTGACTACAGCTCCGGCAACCACTAAAATTCTAGTAGCCGCCTCACAAAAGGTGATGGGGGCTACAAGTGCATTGCGGTATCCCCGCTCTCTTATACAAAGGGGATTGTCACAATTTGTACCCCTTCATTTTCATATAACACCCGTGCTTGTATCTCATTGAGCATGGGAAGGCAGAGGAAGCCCGGAGGCTCTAAAGGTTGGTACAACAGAGCTTTCTTAGTATATTTGTTTGGCTCAGCGAGCAACAAGACACAAGTTATAATTCTATATTCATCCTCCTCCGTCGTGATGCCACGGATTCCTCAGACATCATAAAGTCCTGCTACATAGACACGTATTAGTTATTAATAACTCATACACTGGAGAGGCAGTGATACCAGCGGGCTAAACTAGGAACTCCACAGCCTACAACACTCCTCCTTCCTCTGTACTGGGATAAACTGGCTAAGGGGTCCCGTCCATTTTATACATTTAATGGGTAATATCTATATATGCCGGGGGTGGGCAACTCCGGCCCTCCAGCTGTTGTGGAACTGCAAGTCCCATGAGGCATTGCAAGACTGACAGTTACAGGCATGACTCCCAGAGGTAGAAACATGTTGGGATTTGTAGCTAAAGCATAGCTGGAGGGCTGGAGTTGCCCACCCCTTCACATATACAGTGGGGGGGGGGGGGGGGGGGCGGTAAGGGGGACTTATCAAAGCTGGAGCAGCTGTGCATGGCAACCAATCATCTTCTCTCTTCAGTTTGTTTAGTTAAGATTTGAAAATGAGAGAGAGGCACTGATTGGTTGCCGTGCACAGCTGCTCCTGATTTTGTCTGCTCCAGTCTTGATGAATTCCCTTCACTATATATAATGTAAATAATGGGATTGGTCTGGTTAGTTAGACACCACATCCTGTATGATATCAAATACTAATGTGGTATACAGGACTTTATAGGTGCCAAAGTGATATATAACAAAATATAACATATACAAAAAACTTAAAGGAGAACTATGAGGGGGAGGGGCTTTTCATTCCCCTCATAGTTCTAGCCGACCTGTGACAATGAGACTGTCACAGGTCGGCTCAGTAGATCAGGAGGTGAGCGAACACATACCGGCGTTCGCTCACCTCTCGATCCTGTCACGGCTCTCTGCCGTGACAGGGGAGGGGCTGGATTCCCCCCGCTCCCATCCGCCAGCGCTGACTGGCGGAATGGACGAGGGAGGGGGCGGGTACAGCTGGCTCTGCCTCTAGATAGGCAGAGCCAGCTGTCAGTCACGCAGCTGGGCGGATCCCGGCACAATTGTCGGGATCCACTTCAGCTGCGGCATCTCAGTAGACCACGAGCTACAGCTCATGGTATACTGAACCTAGGGTGACGGGAGGACGCTAGTTTGTGTCCTCCCGTTAACCTGAGGAGAACTATGGGGAAAAGCCTTAACCCCATAGTTCTCCTTTAATAAATGACTTAAAACTACATAAAAAACTTGTGTTTAGGTTCAAACATATGTAACAAAAGATTCTCATAGATTTCCTCCACGTGTATGATTCAAAGAATCGCTCTAGTCTGGTGAATTATCTAGGCCCCACCTTCCCAATGATATCAAATAGACATGCGCGATCCGCTTAGTTCCGAATCAAAATTCGTATGAATGTTTCGAAATCCGGACATTCGGATTTCCGAATCCCAATGCATCCGAATCCAAATTTCCGTTTCCGAATTTGAGTACGAGTACTCGCCCAAATACTCGGCATCGGCACCGATACTAGTATCGGTATCGGCGCATCCCTAATTAATACGATATTTAAGATAAAGTTGCTCTTTGTTTTTTTGTAAACGTTTCGAATAAGAAAACAGAGATTCCATTTAACACGCTGAACGTAATTTTGCCTTTTGAAATTCCACACATTTCTCACACAGGTAACATCATCAAGAAGCTGCCGCGGCGGACGGCGGTCCCGGTGAACGATACGGCCATCTTCTGCGTGGAGCTGGACGACGACTGCCAGAAGTCGAAGTGGATGATCAATGGTGAAGAAGTGAGGCCAGGCGGACGGATCTCCATTTCATCTGCGGGCAAGCAGCACACCATGATCATCCGGGAGTGCCAGAACTCCGACGCCGGGGAGATCGCCTTCATCGCCGACGAGTGTAAAACGTCCACCAAGTTCACCGTAACCAGTGAGTGCTTCTAATACGGTTTACACATCCCTGAGCTTACAGTATATGAGTCGCACAAGCTCTGCATGCCAAATGTTATACGGTAGTAATGCTTGTATGAAATGCCGGCGTTAGAGCCAGGGCCGGTGCTAGACTATTTTGCGCCCTATGCAAGACCAGCTACTTGCACCCCCCAGCCCTCCTCGTGCTGCGCAACCCCTAATCACCCCCCCACGCGTGGCCCCATTCTCCTGCCGGGTAGCTGCCACAGGCGACAGGTGGATGTAATTTAATTTGAAATAGCCAATAGCAGACTGGCTATTAAAACCCAAACCAATGGAGCAGAGGAGTGGACCTGAGAGATAAAGTTGTCTCTGAGTTCTGCTCCTCTTCTTGGTGGGCGGGTCCAATAGCCAGCCTGCTAGTGACTTTTGCAACTTGAAATAGACGACGGGGGCACCGTGGGGCGGGGGGTTAGAGTGGTCGAGGTTACGCCTGCCTTAGGCAGCTGCCTAGTTTGCCTAGTGGTAGCACCGGCCTTGGATAGAGCACACATTTCGGCAGGCATCATTCACGGTCACCATCTCCTTCCTGGGCTGAGATGCCGCAATAATGTAAATCCTGGTGCTTGTCCAGTTCTTCATTCACAAATATCTGACACAGGTCAGCCCCTGCTGTAGCCTCTCACCTTGTGACTTGCTGTCAAGTTTTCAGGAAGCAATGCACAGCACTCTACCGGCCCCCCCCACCAGCCATGATCTGCCTGCATTGCACAGAGACCCAGTGATGACATCATACAGTCTATCATTAGCATGTTGATGGGGGGGGGGAACCAGGCAAGGCAAAATATAATCAGATTAAGCTTCAGCTGTACTATTGGCCAAGTGGCAGTTACAGTGACAACTTTCTCAGCCCTTTAACCCGTGTAGACAGATCGGCGTGAATGTCACCGGCTCCTTTACCTCTCGATTTCCAGGGGGGGCCATGACGGCTCGGTGTCTTGTGTCAGCCAACTGTATGTTCCGCTGTGACTCAGGGACATGAAACCGGACCGCGCTCTGCTATTAATACAGACTGTACTGTACAGTTCTTAGCGGCATTGCATCAGGCAGCAAACACAATGATAAATCAGAGAAAAGTGAACTCTGTGCAAAGTAAAAAGAAATAGATGACAATCGTTTTGCTTGCCAGAGTACTTGGCCTCTACTGCATGCCGCACTGCATTTAAAGTGGACCTTTCATTGACTTGCATAGGACCTTCCCAAGACATGTTACAATATCAGTTTTCAGAAAGGTTCCGCCTTTTATCATTAAAGTTCATGTAAAGCAGAGTGGAAAGGGTTAAAATCCCTATCAGATTATTTTATTCTGTCTGTGTGGCCTGCTGGGGAAATATCACTTCACTTCCTGTCCTGGAGGCACAACAGGAAGTGAGTGGAAATCTCCCAAGGTGGGAGGAATTCCCCTCTTAGCCAGTCACTGGAACGGGTATCAGTGTTGAAATAATGTATCTTACCTCTTGTTCTGGAGACAGATCTAACATTTTGGGTTAGTCTTTCTATCATGGCGGCTCTGCATCACACGTGGGAGTTACCTAGGGCGGTCTGCATGCAAATACAACCTGCCAGAGGCTTCCTGAGGCGGGGTGACACCCTGTGCGGGTACCGGGTGACACCCCGCGGTGACATCATCGCGTATGCGCGTGATGACGTCACGCGCCGTACCGCTGTTACCTGCCGGCGGCCATCTTGGTGATGGACGCCGGCAGAGAGAGGAGGGGACGTCACCTGGCGGGATAAGGTATGCCGCCGGGTCCCCCCCTCTCTTGAGCAACTGTCGGGCTCTCGGTCCTTGACTGAGTGCTTGACTTTTCAGAGGGGTGTGACACCAAAATGACTGTCAGTCATTTTGCTGTCACCCCTCCAATGGTGTCACCCAGTGCGGGCCGAAACCCCCTTGTGACGCCACTGCAGCCTGCCAAGCAACACCCACTCCTCCAGACTGACATCCACCCATCAAGGCATTTTGATATTTGCATAACTCCTCCCAAGAGCCAGCCCACTGCTTACATCAGGGCTGAGAGCTCTTTCAGGAAGCTATGTACAGCACCCTGCTGGCTCCTCCCACCTGCCATGAGCTGCCTGCAATGCATAGAGTAGCACAAAGACCCATTGATGACATCACTGGATCTAAAATATGGGATGCAATGAAAATGGAAAGATTTTATTTAAAAATTCCATTAGCATGTTGATTGGGGGGGAGGGGGAGAGGAACCGGAGAAGGCAAAACATAAGCAATTTAAACTACAGCTGGAATATTGGCAGGGTTGATAAAAGATTCTTAACTGGATATCCTGCCAGTAACGACACTTCCTGCTGCAGGCTGACAACGCCAAGCCACTGCCTTGCAATTGGCAGCAGCCTGCCCTGCGCTCTCATTTGGCCGTTGGGTCTACACATGCCTTCACCTGTGTCACTTTGTTTTCTTCTCTACAGTTTTAAGGAAACCGCCTTCCAATGCCCCAACTAACCCCATGGTGACAGAGAAAATCGACACATCCGTTAAATTAGTCTGGTCCCCTCCCCCGATGGATCGACCAGTGCCCATCGATGGCTACACCGTAGAACGTAAGAAGCTGGGAGCCATGACCTGGGTCAGGTGCCATGACTCGGCCAACGTGCCCGTCCCAGAGTTCACAGTCACCCATGTGCCAGATGAAGGAAGCTTTCAGTTCCGTGTCAGTGCTATCAACAGCTATGGACAGAGCCCGTACCTGGAGTTCCCTGGAACGCTATATCTAGGTGGGTTTTTATAACTGGAGGTCTGTTATGGCTGTCACTCAGATCTACCGGCACAAAACACTGGAGGGGGGGAAGCTGTATTGTTTTTGTCCTAAGTCCTAGGTGTAGCACTTCTCCTCTAGGGGTGATGCAAGATGACCCCACCTCATGTAGTGTGGTAGGCTAACAGTTCCATCTCAGAGTTGGGTTCTTGGTGTATGGTAGGGATCAAAATAAGTTTAGTGCCAAACACTTTAGTCTTCTTAGAAGTTATTGCTAACCTCAGTTTTAGGAGTGAAGGTTCAGGGGCACAGGATACCCAACCAGGGCCGTCTTTAAGGCAGGGCAAAAGGGGCAGCTGCCCCGGGCCCAGTCATTGCTTTGGGGCCTTGTACCCCATAAACTAGTGCTAATGCTGCATCTGCACCGGCCACCTCTTCGGCATTGGGGAGGGGGCTGGCACAGCTGGCTCTGGGTCTACAGAGGCAGAGCCAGCTATCAACCAGGTAGCGGGGTGGATCCAGACAATATTGTTGCGATCTTTCTCGAGCTGCAGCGTGGCTCTGTGCTGTCAGAATATAGCAGGCAATATTGCATGGCGGGGCAAAATGCATTTGCCCAGGGTCCAATCAATATTAAAGGCGGCCCTGTACCCAACAAAAGCACAAAAATCGGACAGCTAGCATTAAACCCTTTAAGAGCGGCCAGACAGATCTATGACCCTATAAGAGTAGTCACACTCATTCTTAAGTTACACTTGATCACTGTCTAATCAGTGTGGCCTTCACCCTCTCTTAGCAGGTGCAGATACCTTGATTTATGTGCAATGAATCCTTCTTGCAATGTCCAGCAGTAGATCCTACCCAGCTCCTCTAAAACACTCCTCAGCATTGTAGATGCCATACAGATCCTACCTCCAGGCAACCTTCTTCTTGCTCAGCTACCCCTAAATACTGAACACTGAACACCCTTTTAACCCCTGAACACCCTCTAGCAGCTTAAGTCCTGGAGTTCCAGCACATGCCCTTAGCTGAGGCAAGGCCGTAGTAGAAAGAACACTCCATACCTACATCTTTTCTAAGCAGAAGTTGGGGGGAGACAAACACTCTGGAAAGTTGCTCCAAATATTTTATTATCTCCCTAAACTATTCTACTGGAATTGGTTGGGTCAGGAAAATATTCATATTGGCTTAGGGCCTGAACAACACACAGGGATGAAAAGCTTATTAAATAATAAACAGTTGTTACATTATTTCTCATATGGCCAAACAATTATTTAGACCTCTTCCAAGATGCTTTTATGTTGAAATTAAAGTGGCGCTAAACTCAGGAGTTACATCTTAAAAATACATTCAAGTCCCTTAACTATGAACAACAATGTATCTTATTTGTGTATCACTCGGCTGTAGATCCTCCAATCATCTCTGAATTGGTGCTGACACTGTCCTTCCTTCTGGAGGGTGACTACATTTGTTTCCCCATGGTCCCTGTGTGTGTTGTAAAGTAGTCATCATGCCAAGCTCGCTCCCGGGATGAACTACAATCTCACGTTTAGTTTACTCATTTGCATTAAGATTGTAGTCCATCCCGGGAGCGAGCTTGGCATGATGACTACTTTACAACACACACAGGGACCATGGGGAAACAAATGTAGTCACCCTCCAGAAGGAAGGACAGTGTCAGCACCAATTCAGAGATGATTGGAGGATCTACAGCCGAGTGATACACAAATAAGATACATTGTTGTTCATAGTTAAGGTACTTGAATGTATTTTTAAAGGAGAACTATGAGGTGAGTGGTTTTCATTCACCTCATAGTTCTAGCCGACCTGTGACAATGAGACTGTCACAGGTTGGCTCAGTAGAGCGGGAGGTGAGTGAACACATACCATCGTTCGCTCACCTCTCGATGCTTTTCACTCACCTCATAGTTCTAGCCGACCTGTGACAATGAGACTTTCACGGTAGATCGGGAAGTGAGCGAACACATACCGGCGTTCGCTCACTTCTCGATCCTGTCACGGCTCTCTGCCGTGACAGAGGAGGGGCTGGATTCCCCCCTCCCATCCACCAGCTCTGACTGGCGGAACGGACGGAGGAGGGGGCGGGTACAGCTGGCTCTGCCTCTAGATAGGCAGAGCCAGCTGTCAGTCACGCAGCTGGGCGGATCCCGGCACAATTGTCGGGATCCGCTTCAGCTGCGGCGTCTCAGTATACAGCGAGCTACAGCTCGCGGTATACTGAGCCTAGGGTGACGGGAGGACGCTAGTTTGTGTCCTCCCGTTACTCTAAGGAGAACTATGGGGAAAAGCCTTAACCCCATAGTTCTCCTTTAAGATTTAACTTTTAGTGTCACTTTAATGTGCCAATGTTCTCCCTATTTTTCCTAAACTCTCCACTCCTGTAAGTAATAAAGCTTATTGCAGGCCCCCAGAATTCATAGTGCTTGTGTAACCGTCTTTTCTAGAACCCGTCCCGGCCGTCAAGCTTCCCCTGAGACCCGTTGAGGTCACTGTGGGTCAAGAAGCAACATTCACTATTGACCTCACCACCGTATCCTCTGGCACTTGGACGATAAATGGTAAAGTTGTTGAAAACAGTGAACAGTATCTGGTGAAACGGATAAAGAACACCCACATGCTGGTCATCAAAGCTGTTGACCAACTGGAGGACCAAGCCGAAGTCAAATTCACCTGTAAAGGCATCGAGAACAGCACCAAACTTCAAGTGAAAGGTAGCGCCTCGCGAGTGTCTTCAGTTGACTGTACAAATTACCAATTGATCTCCTTTAGAGGTACCAACAACTATGCAGTGCCGGGGGCCTCCCTTGGGTACAGTGTGAGTGGATCTTTTTTGAGAGGCCCTCACTTTATGTTGTTTTGGTAACTCTAAAAAAGATTTATGGAGGTTGCAGAATCAGATTGTAAAGTGTCTGACCAACTTTAATGTGACTGATATTACCTGCTGATACGTTTATCACCCCCTGCTGTTCTGGAATTACATTTTGGCTTGGAGGAGGCTTTGGTTAGTGGAAACCTTTGCTACAAAATTACTTCTTAAAGGGCAACTTCAGTCAGTCAGGTAAAACAAAGCAAAAACACATTTGCAAGGTCTGTTTTACATGCCAAAAGGTCTGGGAAAACAATGCATGTATTTCTAGGACCAGCTAAGCACCCCCTCCTCCGACCCATCAGGTTGCAGAACAGCCATGCCCACCACAAGCCTGTTTTTGCTGTCGGCTGGTGTGTGGCAAGTAATTATAAGTAGTTTTAATAGGAAAACATAAGCAAACTAAATATGTTTTCAAAATAAATTTGCCATGAATAGATTATATTTCAAGTGGAACACCTGCTACGAAACCATGTACAGTGGGACACATGCAAGACTCTGCAGATGGCTAAAACTATACAAAAAGTTTTACCATTATAAACTTTAAAGGGAACATTTATAAAGCAGTGAATCTGACATTCAGAAGACATTCTCAGCAGGTGAATCTTCCAGGCGCATGTATTTTAATTGACAGTGATTGATCCAACACTATTGAACTCTGCTTTATAAATAGACTTCTAAGAGCTTTGCTGGGGTCGAGAGCGAATGCTGATGTACATGACTGAGGACCTCGGGGCTAAAGCCTCCATCGGCAATCTTGTGTGGTCAGGCAAGGAATGTTCTCTGTAGGAGTTACTCTAAATGCTTTGTAGAGTCAAAGATTCGCCCTTTGACAATGGTGGATGCTTAAATTATCCGGCATGGGTCAATGTAACATTGGCTGCAGTTATAAATACACCGGACCCTGCTGAGATCTGAATTCCCCATTGAAGAATAAAAACTCCAGATTTTAGGTCATCACCAATACTGAATGAGACCCAATAGGGTGAATGTAGGGCCAAAACCGGCCAACAAATCTCCTTTACACAACAAATCTCATGATAAGCGTTCAGAGACGAAAAAAAGCAGCAAAGGTTAACCCAACTGATCCAACAATTTAAAGTTGTGTTTCTTGAATGGCTCGACCCCCGCAAGGGCTCTTCCCCGAGACTGAATTTAGAAAGAATGTCATTCGGTCCTAAAGAGGCAAGCATGTGTGTCTTGTATCAAGAATGGCAGCGGCTTACAGTCACATTCCATGAATGTGAGTCAACTGCTTGTCCCTGGGACTGGCCAATGATCTGCTGGTCTCAGGCTTGTGGTGTCCACTATCTAAATGCTGAATTATTATCAAAGGCAGA
>NW_017306619.1:818003-851570 GCF_000935625.1 Nanorana parkeri | reverse complement strand
ATCTTTAACGGGATCTGGACCTTCGCCCCCCCCCCCCCCCCCCCCAAGCTGGAGGAATGTCCTCTAACTGCCAATCTGGCCAACAAGTCTGCAGCTGTTAAGAAGATGCATTCACATATTGTCAACTGTCAGGCCTGGCGTTACAGGGGAATTTAGCTTACGCCACAGGTTTTAAGTAATAGACGCATGCCAAAATGAGCACTTTTGCAGTGTACTGTTTTGTCGTTCGTGGCTCAGACCACTAAAATGCTTCTCTTGGTTTTGGCTGGGGTTCTACTTCAAACCACTTAATGGCTTCTTGTGAAGTCCATTGGTGAGATCTGTCAATGTCAGTAAAAGACAATTAGTGGGAAGAGCAAAAACCTCCAACAATTAAGAGAATTTCAGGAGAGGGGAGTAGATGGAAGGAGTAGAGTCCTCCAGCAGTGCAGAGTATTTTTAGAAGAGTGGAGTTGGAGAAAGGAGCAGAGTCCTCCAGCAGATCAGAGTATATCAGGAGAGGAGAGTTATAGAGGAAGGAGCAGAGTCCTCCAGCAGAGCAGAGTATTTCATGAGAGGAGAGTTATAGAGGAAGGAGCAGAGTCCTCCAGCAGAGTATTTCAGGAAAGGAGAGTTATAGAGAGAGGAGCAGAGTCCTCCAGCAGAGCAGAGTATTTCAGGAGAGGAGCGTTTATAATTTATAATAATAATAATTTACAACCACATAATTAATAATGTAATTTACAACAGCATGATTATACATCCACATACATGCAACTCACATTTAAGATACTGCTAGTTTCACAACTTAGTCCATATTTTAACATTTACATTTCATAGTCAACGAGGTGAGTGTTTTCATTAGTGATCAAAATTTTTTTTAATTGATCAAAAAGATTAACGATTAATCGAGGAATTAATCGTTAATTTGCACAGCCCTACATATTTATAGTGTATATTTTATATATATATTGCATATTTCTGTTACTTATCCTCCCTTTATTCATTATATCACACCCCCTCAATTCTACCTCTATATTTAGTGTTTCATAATAAATAATTGTGTGTATTATTCAGGTGTTTACTCTAAAATCCTCTTACACAATCTAACAACATTTCTCATGTCATGTTTCTTCAGCTCTTCCCCATTTCACAAACACAAAGAAGGCCAGCGAACTGAAGGTAAATTCTGGGGAGCAGGTGGAGCTGGTTGCGGAGACTTCGGAGGAGAACACCAGGGTAGCGTGGTACAAAGATGAGAAGGAGGTGAGACACTCCAAGAAGTTCCTCTGCGAAGCCTACCGAAAGCAAAACAAACTGGTCATCACCTCTTTTAGGAAGGAAGATGAAGGGACGTACATATGCAAAGTCGGCAATGACAGCGTCACTTTCACCTTAAAAGTTACAGGTAAGAGAACTTGGAACTTGTGTTACAGTTTCGCTCAAATATGAGATAGCCATACACTGGCTATATGTTCCCGACATCTGGTTTATTCGCATTGATCCCTGACCACCAATGAGAAGTTTTACAACCGGCAGTAAATGTTTTCTGTTCTAGAACCAGAACCAGCATTCACCAATCTGGACAAGGTGCAGAAGGAGGTCCATGTCAAACTGTCAGAGAAGGCCACCCTAAGCTGTGAGCTGTCCCAGGAGAAGACAGAGGTCAAATGGTACAAGGGAGGGAAATTGATCACCTCCAGCAAGAAAGTGAGGGTGGAGTCTCAGAGCAGATCTCGGCGCCTGGTGGTAGAACAAGTGGAGAAGAATGATGCCGGAGAATATACCTGTGAGGCTGCTGGACAGAAGATCCACTTCAAGATCAGCGTCAAAGGTATTAGAAGTGACGTGGAGGTGCATGTTATAGTCACTTCTCTAGTGATCTCCCACCGCTTCTTTCTCTACCCAGGGGAAGGCAAACTCGGGCCCTCTAGCTGTGGTAAAACTACAAATCCAATCATGCATCTGCCTCTGGGAGTCATGGCTGTGGCTGCCAGAGTCTTGTAATGCCTAATGGTGATTTGCAGTTGCAACACAGCTGGAGGGTTTAGGGTATAAGACACTGCTTGGGTTTAAGGTGATCTCATTGCTTCCTCTAATCTGTGAAGCCAGCTGGCATCAGGTATTTTGGTGCCGGCTGAGATAAAGGGAGGATCGGTGGGGGATTGCTGAAGATGTGAGTATCTGTAGGTCAGGTGGGGGGGAAGCCTTATCAAAGACACGAAATCCCCTGTATGGGCAAAGTAGCAGTGTCTCATTAAAGCCTAATTCCAGACAATTTTGCATGAAGTGGCAAAAACGTAAAACTTCTATTATTTTTGTCTGTGACCCCCTTGGTGTGAATTGCCCTTACTTTATGTCTCGGTAACAACATGACAAGAAATAGAGGGAGTGGTTTTAACCATAACAGAAAGGCTTGGACACGAATAAAAACATTGTCAAGGTCTAACCCTTCCACACTGCCAAAAATTTGTTTATTGCTTTTTTTTCACCATTGGAGAGACTTCCCAACCCTTCCTGTCACAGAATAAGTCACTAAACTGGCAAATTCAGCATGTACACAACCCAGTTCAGTTAATGGGCCAGTCCACCCAAACATCATGTTGTTTTTAATGGGTTACGTCAGCCTCTGGTTTCTTATATGTCTTGAAGAATCCAGCAGCAAGATCACCCTCCAATAATTTCCAGCTCGGTTCCCACCTACCTTTGTATGTAACAGATCCATCTATTCTTTTCTGCATAATATAAAATCCTATAGGGATGGTGGGAACACCTCACAGAGGGCACAGCAGGTGTGCAGATCCAGGAACTCAGTGCGGAGAGCTCTGCACTGGGCGGACTGTCAATATGTGGTTCCCAAGTGAGCCCAAAGTAGGTTAACCTCATGCAAATCCCATATAGCTGGAACATAGGCATAGAGGAGTGCATAAAAAGATACAGTGGTCTGTCAAGTTTTTTAATTTTTTTAACCTATGTTATACCTATTGTTATACCAAGCAGTTTAAATTTAGATACTGTAGAATAACTCAGTACCTCTGTTGGAAGTCTATTCCAAGCATCCACTACTTTATCAGTAAAATAATACTTTCTAAGGCTGCTCTTGAACCTCCACCTGCTAGTATGAGGACATGCCCCCATGTTCTTCATCTTTGGTTTATTTTTAGTTAACAGGAAATCCCATCTTAGAGAGTTATCCCAGGAGCAGTTGTCCCCATTGGAGGATTTTCCCCCACCTTGCTGTGGTGGCAAATCAAAATTTTTGAATTTGTCCTCACTTCCTGTCTTAGGTACAATGGTCACCAGGACAAATAAAGGGGTGACAACATTAATCTGAAATTTCTAACACTGGTATCAATGGTATTTTTCAGAACCCGAGCCTGCTTTCATTAACCAAGATAAAGTACAAAAGGAAGTGACAGCCATCCTGAACGAGACCGCCACTCTCTGTTGTGAGGTGTCCGATGGGAAAGCAGAGGCAAAGTGGTACAAAGAGGGGAAACTGATCACCTCCAGCAAAAAGCAGAGGCTGGTTGTTGAGGGCAAATATCGCCGCTTGGTGGTGGAACAGATGGAGAAGAATGACGCTGGAGATTACAGCTGTGAAGTGGCTGGGCAGAAGATTAACTTCAAGATCAGGGTGAAAGGTGAGGAGCAATGCATTGGCCATGAGTTGTACAGTTTTTCCCAAGAAGCACATGTGCTGACCCTTTTAAATTGGGGAACCCCACAAGGCCTACTTTGATTTGCAACCGCAGGTCATGTTAGGATTTCTACTCTGAGTATAGGATACTTCTTGGCATACTGGCACATTAGAGTTCGGTGGCTTCGTTAGATGATACAGTCTCTGTATATCCTCTAGATTCTTTGAGAGTGAAAAAGAAGTACTTTTTTCTATGAGTTGCTTCATTTTCCTTTTTAGAGCCAGAACTGCCATTTTCTAACTTGGACAAGATCCAGAAGGAGGTCCAGGCTGTGCTGTCAGAGAAGGCCACCCTAAGCTGTGAGGTGGCCCAGGAGAAGACGGAGGTCAAGTGGTATAGGGAAGGAAAATTGATCACCTCCAGTAAGAAAATCACAGTGGAATCTGAGGGTAAATCTCGCCGTCTGGTGGTGGATCAGGTGGAGAAGAAGTATGCTGGAGAATATATCTGTGAGGCTGCAGGACAGAAGATCAACTTCAAGATTAACGTCAAAGGTAATTATAGTTACTTGAGTTCCAGGATTTGGGTGGTTTGTAGGAATATATAATTGCTGTTCCTTACTCCAGTACAGTGATTTATTGGTTATTTATTTAACATTTTTTGGAAAGCTGAATTGAAATCTGACAAACATATATGTTTTCTTTGACCTTGTCCTGACCAAAAATTTCCATTTAAGGGGAAACCATAGCAAACAGAGAGGGAAGTTTCCCAAACACGGCACATAGCGCATTACTAAAATAAACTTTTTTGTCTAGAGATTATTCAAAGTTGGGTGACATTACTTTTTGCAACCTAAAATGCGATACTCTCCAAGCCATTGTTTTGCCTTTGGTCTGCTCTTGGTTCTCAATGTTGATGCCCATAAGGCAAGCTAAGTACTTCCATCTCCCACCCCTCAGCATGCAGAGAATCCACTATGACCGCCAGCCTGACTGAAGCTTTCATCTGGGCTGTAGCAACAGGTTTGAGGTGTTACTATGGTCAGCATTCACATATATTTTATTGGCTTTTAAAGGAACACATCAGTAACTTTACATGTATTTTAATTCATTTCCCATAAATTGTTATTAAACAGGTAAATTCCAGTAAAAGTTTATGTGCTGGAGTGACCGTAGCACAGTTATAGACTGTGACTCTCAACATGTTTTTTCACTACGCTACATTAAGAAGAAGAAGAATAGAAGGTGATAAGAAAATAAAAAGCAATGTTAAGAAACCTGAATGTAATTATTTATTTTCCAGAACGGGAGGTAGCATTCACCAACTTGGACAAGGTGCAGAAAGAGGTCCAGGCTGTGTTATCTGAGAAGGTCTCCCTGAGCTGTGAGGTGGCCCAGGAGAAGACGGAGGTGAAGTGGTACAGGGAAGGGAAACTGATCACCTCCAGCAAAACACTAAGGATGGAGACTGAGGGTAAATCTCGGCATCTGGTGGTGGAGCAGGTGGAGAAGAAAGACGCCGGAGAATATACCTGCGAGGCCGCCGGACAGAAGATCAACTTCAAGATCAGCGTCAAAGGTGAGATTCATTCTACTTTTTTGTTCTAAAGGAAGTTGAGTCGCAAGAAGAAGGTTATCATCAGAAAGCAGCCACAGCCTGTGTAGGACCCTTGAAGCAGTGGACTTTCTGTAAATGTCCAACATGTTCCCTGCTGAGTTAGAGCCAGATCTCTGCAATCAGCAGGGAGCGGGAACGTTGCTGATTTCAGAGCTCTAGATCTGACTAAGCAGAGGACATGCAGGTCCTCTGCAGAGAGAGACCACTACTTCCACATAGAGAGCAAGGGTCCTCCTCTGCAGCATGCTGGCAGGGGGCAGGCTTTTCTTCTCAGACCTTCTCAAGAAAACCAAATGTAACACTTTACACACTTTTTGACGTGCCAGGAATGGATTTGTAGCAAAAGTTGAACTTTAAAATGTATATTTGTGTCCCCTCTGGGGAGATTTTTGGTGATGTAAAGTGTGACACTCCTTTGGGATCCTTCACAAAACAGCGGCCAATCAGGAGACAACTCTCCTGATCACTGCACCAGCCAATCAGGTGGCAGCTCTCCTGATTGGCATGGCTGTAAATTGCAAAATTGCTCAGTGTTCAAGCACTGCAGTGTTAGACTCCAGCCATGCCCTCCTCCATGCTGCATTACTTACTTGCCCTCCATACCTTACTACAGTGGGTCCAGTGTACGCTGAGATTTCATTATGTCCAGTGCACCCAGTACACCGAGTACCTTGAGAGCGCCCAGTGCCTTCAGTGCGCCCAGTACATCTAGTGACTCCCAGTGTGCCTTGTGTGCTGCCATGACACCTGTGCCCATGCAATTTCTGGGACGCTCCACCATAAGTACCTGCTGCTGCCTCTCTACCCTCAGGTACACTCTTGCAATCACCTGTGCTGCCTTCTTACTCTTGAGCAATACTAATTCTAGCATGTAAGGAAGATGAAGGACCAAAATGAAGGGTTATGTATGAGGTTTCACTGCATGGAATGAGATGTGACATATTACCTACAACCATTCTAAGTGTGCTCCAGAAAAAAAGCAATATTTACAAAATATGAATATTGTTTCCCAGAACCGGAGCCGGTGTTCAGCAATCTGGGCAAAGTACAGAAGGAAGTCCATGTCAAACTGTCAGAGAAGGCCACCCTGAGCTGCGAGGTGTCCCAGGAGAAGACGGAGGTGAAGTGGTACAAGGATGGGAAACTGATCACCTCTAGCAAGAAACTGAAGGTGGAGACTGAGGGTAAATCTCGGCGTCTGGTGGTGGAGCAGGTGGAGAAGAAAGACGCCGGAGAATATACCTGCGAGGCCGCCGGACAGAAGATCAACTTCAAGATCAACGTCAAAGGTGAGATTCATTTTTCATGTTTTTAATGGAAGTTTATGTGCAAGGAACATCAAATTAGATGTCAGTGGCCAAATGCATCATGTTTTCTCAGCTTGCATTTGAGATTAGTCGGAGATCCTTCTGAGTTTCCTCACAGGTGCTGTTGACCTCTATCTAAGCTTCATCTAACTGCTTCTCCATTCCAATTGACTTACGTGGAGGAACAAGCATTTTTGGGGTGAATAAATACCATGTACATAGACTCTTATATGTAGATTTGTTTATCAGGAACCTATCATAAAGATGTATGGTAACCTGTCTTCTCAAAATGCTAGTTTCCTGACTGATGTTCTGACCTTCTTGGTTCAGTACTGTCCTAGCTGAAGGAAGACGATAAGGACTTCTGACTTTTATCTGGCTTTGCTGGTCTGCTTACTTTATCTAGGTGAAGACTCAAGGGATTAATACCAGAGGGTCAGCATTACAGCCAGGAGACTAGGACTTTAAGGAACTTACAGTTAGCTACCTATGTATTATTCCCTATTTAATGCAAACCTGTAAAGGAATATGAAAGCCGCCATTGCTGACTCAATTTGATCAATGCAGATTTGTGAGGTCATCCTTATCCTAACTTTCCTAGAAAGTGTCTTGGACTTGGAACAAGTTTACTGGCAGTAAAGGCCTAAAAGTCCAAACTCCAGCCCTGCAGGCTTGTTCCAGAGTCCGGATGGGGATGTTGGCCCCAGAGTTTACATTTTTTTAAAAGTCCTCAATTGCAGCTGCTGTCCTGAGAAATCCACCTAACCATTTAAAGACCTTGGACCTAACCTAGACCCCCCTTATACACCTAGACCCCCCTCTTCCCCACTGCATGCCAACTCTACCCAGTGTTATTACCAGGGTTCAGATATCAGTTTGATAACTACCCTGTTTCCCCGAAAATAAGACCTACCCTGAAAATAAGACCTAGTTGTGACCATTCCCAGGGCCGGTGGTGGCATAAGGAGGAACTTGAAGAGCCGCGGGAGAGAATCAGCGGTGCCAACGAAGCCAGCGCTAGAGGAAGCGAGGCGGCAGCGGAGGGAGCAGAGCCGCATAAGCCGACGCCTCCTCTATAGCGCCGGCTCCTGTCCTGTGGAGTGATATCAAATGCACTCCACCTGTGAGGAATTGATAGTAAAAGCGCGCTTCGCTCATTATGGCCAGCGATTGGTTAGCAGATTGCTCTTGGAAAGGTACGGCACCCCTGACTGCCATGATCACCATATTCTTAACTTTGTCACTCACTCCTGTCTTGTAAGTCTTCTACCGGTAATAAGTGTGGATTGTTGTACATTAAAAAAAAAAATAAGACCTCCCACGAAAATAAGAACTAGTGCGTTTTTTTGAGCCAAAAAAAATACAAGACAGTGTCTTATTTTCGGGGGAACACGGTAGGTCCCACTCTGTGCTTCAGGAGCATATAAGGAGAACTATGAGGCGAGTGATTTTCACTCATGCTCATAGTTCGAGCCGACCTGTGACAATGAGACTGTCACACGTCGGCTCAATAGATCGGGAAGTGAGCGAACACATACCATCGCTCGATCACTTCTCGATCATGTCCCTGCAGAGAGCCGTGACTGTCACTCATGGCTCCCTGCAGGGATTCCCCCACCCCCCTCCCGCTCTGATCCTCCAGCGCTGACTGGCAGAACGGAGGGGGGAGGGGCGGGTACATCCGGCTCTACCTCTAGACAGGCAGAGCCAGCTGTCAATCATGCAGCTGGGTGGATCTCGACAGTAATGTCGGGATCCGTCCCGGCTGCGGCATTCTCAGTATACCGCGAGCTGCAGCGTCCTCCCGTGACCCTTAGGAGAACTATGGGGAAAAACACTGACCCCATAGTTCTCCTTTAAGAAATTCATTTAAAAAATGAACAAACCCAGAACCTGCAAAATAAGAGCGTCCTGCTGCTCCCTCTACCCTTCTTCACACCGCAATGACCAGTTTGCATGCCTGGTTCCCCGCTGTGCTCTCTGGTTCCTCTGCCTGGCCTACGCATCACTACGGGACAAGGTAGCGACGTAGGGGTCAGTGAACGGAACCACAACATGCAACAGGAGGACACAGGCATGAGATATTCCTGAAAGTACCCGAAATGAATTGTCTTCAGGTGGCTGTAGCTCTTGAACAGTCTGAGGAATGGACATCAAAACAGGTGAGTGTTAACCCTCTCCTCTACAGCAGTGGTCCCCAACCCCCGGGCCGCGGACCGGTACCGGTCCGTGGATCAAATGGTACCGGGCCGTGGAATTCGTATCGCCCGACGCCCGGGACATGTAGTTCCGGGCGCCGGGCAAGTGCTTTTTACACTTTTTTTTTTCTCTTAAATGAGCGCCGAGAGCGGGGGGCGGGGACGGAGCATGGAGCGCTCTCCCCATCTGCACGCGAATAAACGCGCAGTGTTTTTAACTGCGATTGTGTGCAACCACACGGGCAGGGCTGTATTGCAGCAGGAAAACGCTCAATCTGCCTGGCACGACTGTGGTGCCATTAGAAAATAATGGCACTGACAGCACAAATTAAAAATTATTAAATCAAAACAATCTAAAATATAAACAAACAATCAACGTCCCCCCCTCAGCGGGCCGCGGTAAAATTATCAAAGGTTGACCGCGGCGATAAAAAGGTTGGGGAGCACTGCTCTACAGGTCTGGCTTTTTGACTTTTTTTTTAGCTCAGCAACACTTTAAAGGAGAACTATGGGGTTAAGGCTTTTCCCCATAGTTCTCCTTAGGGTAACGGGAGGACACAAACTAGTGTCCTCCCGTCACCCTAGGCTCAGTATACCGCGAGCTACAGCTCGCGGTATACTGAGACGCCGCAGCCGGAGCGGATCCCGACATCGATGTCTGGATCCGCCCAGTTGCGTGAGTGACAGCTGGCTCTGCCTATCTAGAGGCAGAGCCAGCTGTACCCGCCCCCTCCCCAGTCCGTTCCGCCAGTCAGCGCTGGAGGATCGGAGCGGGGGAATACAGCCCCTCCCCTGTCACGGCAGAGAGCCGTGACAAGATCGAGAGGTGAGGGAACCCGGTATGTGTTCGCTCACCTCCCGATCTACTGAGCCGACCTGTGACAGTCTCATTGCCACAGGTCGGCTAGAACTATGAGGTGAGTGAAAAGCACTCACCTCATACTTCTCCTTTAAAGCAGCTCCTGTGTGAATGAAGTATGCAAACACTGGTCGCAAGCTTTCCTTATAAAGACATTGTAACGACATTGTTACAATGTATTTTACTGTAGTGCTTATGCAGATCACTTTTTAAGAGGATGGAGCTAAACCTCAATTTTTGCAAAAAAAAGGTCTACATCTCCTCCACGTTTTATCATCGTATGCTCACTTGGAATTGTTCCGGTTGGTTTACAGGTTCACTTTAAATGCATTGTCATTACTTGTTACTATAAGTCACCTTTCTAGTTGTACTGTTACTGTTAATGGAGGTCTCTGGACCAGCAGTATTATGTATCACACATCCGCAGCCGTAAGGGCATTCATAATTAGTGATCCACCTGTAACGCGAGCCATCTGTAAAAGTCAGCCAGGATTAACAGCCACTTTCATTTGGTGCTCCAGTTACCGGATCTGAGCGTTATAGACAGCGGGCGTCACAACGTCCATCTACCCGGGTACAGCTCTGAATGTCAGGACCGCAATTTCATCCGCCGGTTTTCAGGGGCACGTCGCTGTGCTATGGATTTGCTATACCCAATTATTTGTTTTCTATCCTTCCATGACCAAGGTACGTGCAGCAGATTAGTGAATGGTGACAGGTTAGGGAACGGTGACAGATTAGGGAATGGTGACAGGTTAGGGAATGGTGACAGGTTAGGGAATGGTAACAGGTTAGGGAATGGTGATAGATTAGGGAATGGTGACAGATTAGGGTATGGTGATAGATTAGGGAATGGTGACAGGTTTGAGAATGGTGACAGATTAGGTTTTTTTTATTGTCATGTGACAGTTTTTATAAAACAATACAGACTAATGATTTCAGGACAGTGGTGGAGTGCCAGAGCCCGTCCCAGCTGCAACCGCTGCAGCCCTGGGAGTTCTCATGAAAATGCCAAGTATCTGCACTGGTACTCGAAAAGTATCTGTGCATCCCTAGTATGGTGAATGATTAGGGAATGGTGACAGATTAGGGAATGGTGACAGGTTACGGAATGGTGACAGGTTTGGGAATGGTGACAGATTAGGGAATGGTGACAGGTTAGGGAATGGTGAATGATTAGGGAATGGTGACAGATTAGGGAATGGTGACAGATTAGGGAATGGTGACAGGTTAGGGAATGGTGACATATTAGGGAATGGTGACAGGTTAGGGAACGGTGACAGATTAGGGAATGGTGACAGGTTAGGGAAAGGTGACAGGATAGGGAACGATGACAGGTTAGGGAATGGTGACAGGTTAGGGAACGGTGACAGGTTAGGAAATGGTGACAGGTTAGGGAATGGTGACAGGTTAGGGAATGGTGACAGGTTAGGGAATGGTGACAGGTTAGGGAATGGTGACAGGTTAGGGAATGGTGACAGGTTAGGGAATGGTGACAGGTTAGGGAATGGTGACAGATTAGGGAATGGTGACAGGTTAGGGAATGGTGACAGATTAGGGAATGGTGACAGATTAGGGAATGGTGACAGATTAGGGAATGGTGACAGATTAGGGAATGGTGACAGATTAGGGAATGGTGACAGATTAGGGAATGGTGACAGGTTAGGGAATGGTGACAGGTTAGGGAATGGTGACAGATTAGGGAATGGTGACAGGTTAGGGAATGGTGACAGGTTAGGGAATGGTGACAGGTTAGGGAATGGTGACAGGTTAGGGAATGGTGACAGGTTAGGGAACGGTGACAGGTTAGGGAATGGTGACAGATTAGGGAATGGTGACAGGTTAGGGAATGGTGACAGGTTAGGGAATGGTGACAGGTTAGGGAATGGTGACAGGTTAGGGAATGGTGACAGGTTAGGGAATGGTGACAGGTTAGGGAATGGTGACAGGTTAGGGAATGGTGACAGGTTAGGGAATGGTGACAGGTTAGGGAACGGTGACAGGTTAGGGAATGGTGACAGGTTAGGGAATGGTGACAGGTTAGGGAACGGTGACAGGTTAGGGAATGGTGACAGGTTAGGGAATGGTGACAGGTTAGGGAACGGTGACAGGTTAGGGAATGGTGACAGGTTAGGGAACGGTGACAGGTTAGGGAACGGTGACAGGTTAGGGAATGGTGACAGGTTAGGGAACGGTGACAGGTTAGGGAATGGTGACAGGTTAGGGAATGGTGACAGGTTAGGGAACGGTGACAGGTTAGGGAATGGTGACAGGTTAGAGAACGGTGACAGGTTAGGGAATGGTGACAGATTAGGGAATGGTGACAGGTTAGGGAACGGTGACAGGTTAGGGAATGGTGACAGGTTAGGGAATGGTGACAGGTTAGGGAATGTGCTACTACTGGATTCCCCAAGATCAATGTCATGAGTCATTCAGCCCAAAGATTTTCAGCTCTAATTGACATGTCAGGTTCTTCTGAATTTGGCTTTTAAGAAGCCATTAAAAAAGTAGACTGAGCCACTTTTAAAAGAAATTGTTTTAGCCCCTAGCCCTAATTTAAGTAAATTGTAAACTAAAAAAAGAAATGCAGTGACGCTATAGAAACAAATATGTTTAAATCTGACAACAGTCAAAGTGATATTTAAGTCAAAAGGGTTTTAAGCTATTTCAAATGCTGATGGAATGACTTACAATGGATGCTGCTTGTTGATGTTTAAACGTTTTAGCTTCCTGCAGAATCAGCTGGCCCCCATAGCACTGGTCCTGATATCCTGTTTAGGGTGACTCCTTTTCCTTGCAGGGTCCTATGGAGCCACCCTTGTGTGTGCTAGCGAGCTGTGTGTGTCTTCACAATAACACATACACAGCAAGACAAGCCATCCCCCTGCTCCTTGTCCCCTATTCCTCCTTCCTCCCTTCTCCAAGCTAGTAAATGGACAGCTGCTGGAAAATTAGCTTTCCCTTGTGATTAAATACTGGACAGGAAGTTCAGGGAAATTAATCTGAGAGAGTTGGAACTGTTTGGAGACATGACGACTGTAAGTGTTTGGGCAAAAATGGAAAGAGATACTTTGCTGGGCAATGTGTATTTGTTTCATCTTTTGAAAAGGTTGGGAGTTTAATACTGCTTTTCTATTAGAACCAGAGCCGGCCTTCACCAACTTGGACAAGGTGCAGAAAGAGGTCCAGGCTGTGTTATCTGAGAAGGTCTCCCTGAGCTGTGAGGTGGCCCAGGAGAAGACGGAGGTGAAGTGGTACAGGGAAGGGAAACTGATCACCTCCAGCAAGAAACTGAAGGTGGAGACTGAGGGTAAATCTCGGCGCCTGGTGGTGGACCAAGTGGAGAAGAAGGATGCCGGAGAATATACTTGCGAGGCCGCCGGACGGAAGATCAACTTCAAGATCAACGTCAAAGGTTGGTGGCATGGAGGTGGTGGGTGCTGAACTTTCCCAGCAAGATTTTAAGAGATCAGCAAGATTCTGAGAATAGAATCTTCTTATTTCTTATTCTTTGATGACATTTGTTAGTGGCTTCAGGGCAGGTTCACACCATTTTCCGGACCAGATCTGGTCCGGAAAATTATGTTAACCTGTCTGCAGTTCCGGTGCATTCAAGACCAGACAAAATGAGACATGCAGTATTTTTCTGGTCTGGTCTGGACTGGTGTGAAGAGAGGCCAGAAATAGCATAGGGATACATTAGGATTCATTTTGGGTCTGGAGATGATCTGGATGTGGTGTGAATGGGCCCTCAAAGTTGACATTTTGAGGGCCTTTTATGCACGTCGTTATTATGACGTCATTTTTAACAATCTAGGGGCCTTTGTCTACTAGGTTTTGTGTGTTTCAAACTAGTCTTGCATTACAATACCTGTCTATGGGAATGCAAATACTACTCAAAAAAGGTGAAATGCAGGTCACAAGGACGTCAGCTGTAGCTCAATGAATTCTGAATGCTCTCAGAAGCTTCTCAAACTGATGCCATCAACACAAACCCAAAGCCTGTTAACACAGACCCCAAAACAAATACTTCAAGCTGAATGTTAGGCAAGCAGTTAAATTCACAGATGAAATACACACGTTGTTGCCGTTTTACCTGCCAAAGAATTTGTATATCTGTCCATCTAGTCCTGATATTTACACAGCTCCGCCACACAGCATATCAATGAATACAGAGCTGACTGAATATGTGTCTTTTACACCTGCTTGGGGTTCAGCTTTCAGTTCTGGTTCCTCAGCAACCTCTGAATTCTCAAGCCTTCACTCTGCAAAGTAACAACTATATTTTGGATGAATTGGATGCATTTCACTTAAATAGCCTGCGTTGTGGCGGGAAATCCAGATGCCAGTTCACCTGTCAGGATTAGTAAACAGACAAAAAGCATAATTCCAAAACCTGAAATTCTATGGACTCTAGCATTGAGTTTACCAGGACTGGTAGAAGAGCTTGTACACGTCTGCTTCTAAGGCAGTGGTTCTCAAACTGTGGGTCGGGACCCCTTTGGGGGTCGAATGACAATTTGCCAGGGGTCGCCGGGAGTCTCCCACTATTAGATAGCTATTAGATTATCATCATTATTATTAATAATAAAAGCTGACACCCTTGGCTTGTGTTATATGGTTTGCCATTTTAGCTGTTACAGCAGCGGTTCTCAACCTGTGGGTCGCTGTGTGATTTCTGCTGTGCTCGGTGAGAGTCCTCCTCAGCCCTCTCCTAGTGCAGCAGTGTCAGTTCTCCGCCATGCTGCCAGATGTCGCTGCAGCAGCCGCGACAACCCTACATTTTACCGTTGGGGGTCACCACAACTTGGCAAATGTTACCAAGGGGTCCCAGCCCTAGAAAGGTTGAGAACCACTGTTCTAAGGACTCTGGTAGGGTTGAGTTATCAGCAAACCACCCTTTGCTTTTGTGCAGTAGAAAGTTTTTAGAAGCCAGGGGACACCTGGTTGCTCAGTTCCCTCAAATTCTGTAAACAACAGGCCAAAGTCATTGTGTTTTATCTACAGAACCAGAGCCAGCTTTCATCCATCAGGAAAAGGTCCAGAAAGAGGTCCACGCTATCTTTTCAGAGAAGACCACCCTGAGCTGCGAGGTTTTCCAGGAGAAGACGGAGGTGAAGTGGTACAAGGATGGGAAACTGATCACCTCCAGCAAGAAACTGAAGCTGGAGTCTGAGGGTAAATCTCGGCGCCTGGTGGTGGAGCAGGTGGAGAAGAAAGACGCCGGAGAATATACCTGCGAGGCCGCCGGACAAAAGATCAACTTCAAGATTACCGTCAAAGGTTAGTATGATGAGGGGACATTGACAATGGCTTTTCAAGACAGATATTTTAGGGCTAAACATTTTTACAATGGCAAATATTTGCAGAGGAATGATTGGCTCAGTCCTGTTTATGTTCTAATGAGCTGATTGTCTACAGGCCAGTTTCTTGTGAAAACTGAAATTGTCGGATTAGATGAAGGCCATTCTAGTCCTTTGGGTGTTTTCACGCTCGGGTTAATAGGTTCCTCCAGAGTAACCACAGCTTGGTCTGCTCCTCCGAAAGCACACCTGTTCTATAACACTGTGTCACGATCTGGGATCAGGCTCAGAGTCCAGAAGCTGAAACAGCAGGCAAATTGAGCAGTCAGAAGCATAGTCAGCGAACAAGCCGAGGTCAGTAGCCAAAGGTATCAGGTATGAAGCAGAAGACGATGAGAGTAGTCGGTGAATCAGCAGCCAAAGGTTGGTACACGGGTAGCAGTATGAGCGGATTGTATCACAGAGGGAGCAGGAAGCAAGATATTGGCAGAAACACAATATTCTGGCAAACAGGAAGTGCAGAGGCGTGGCTTAAATAGGAAGTTCAATGGAGGAGCAAGGAGTTCATAGTTCAGCAGAAACTAGGTTTACCTGAGGATTACACAGGAGATCAGGCAATGAGCTATCCAGGTTTCTAAGGTGGCTCAGCAGGTAGAACCACTGCCAGCTACAGCAGAGGTCCTGGGTTCAGATCCGGTTCCTGACACACTGATTGGCAACAGGTTGGTCTACTTTAGAAATATCCTAATGCAGCCAAAATTTTTCGGCCCATATAAAGTAAATGCAATAGCCGAACACAAGGATGTTATGCCTGAGACCTGCATTATATGTAGGCTGCCATTGCTAATCACCACCTGAAAAACCCTGCTCTTCTGTCATGTGGATCCAATGGCCTCAATACCAGTGATCCAGGTATATACATCAGGAGCTAGGACTTAAAGGAGAACTATGGGGTAAGGGCTTTTCCCCATAGTTCTCCTCAGGGTCACAGGAGAACACAAACTAGCGTCCTCCCATGACCCAAAGCTCAGTATACCGCGAGCTACAGCTCGCGGTATACTGAGACGCCGCAGCCGGAAAGGATCCCGACAATACTGATGGGATCCGCCCAGCTGCTTGAGTGACAGCGGGCTCTGCCTATCTAGAGGCAGAGCCAGCTGTGCCCGCCCCCTCCCACGTCCATTCCGCCAGTTAGCGCTGGAGGATCAGAGCGGGGAGGGGGGAATCCCTGCAGGGAGCCGTGAGTGACAGTCACAGCTCTCTGCAGGGATAGATCGAGAAGTGAGCGAGCGACGGTATGTGTTCGCTCACTTCCCGATCTACTGAGCCGACCTGTGACTGTTTCATTATCACAGGTCGGCTCAGATTATGAGGCTGAGTGAAAATCACTCACCTCATAGTTCTCCTTCAAAGCAGCTCCTGTGTGAATGAAGTATGCAAACACCGGTCGCAAGCTTTCCTTATAAAGACATTGTAACACTCGCCTCATAGTTCTCCTTTAAGGTACAATCCCAAGGCAATGCTGATGTAATGAATCGACATTGAAAAAAGCTCACAATTCACCCCAGCCAGTGGGGCCAGACTGGCTTATTACTAATAGTTGTGACTGTGTCTGCAATACACATGCATTTCATGCTTCAATTTTCATTTAAGTAGAGATTAAAAAAAAAAAAAAAATTCACATGTTTACTTTAGTAAAAACTGTCACTTTGGCACTATTTGGACAGCTTGGCCTGCAGGCAGAGCTACAGCTGTTAGTAATAAGCCAGTCTGGCCCCAATGAATTGTGAGCTTTTTTGCAGGGAAAAATATCAATTAAGACCCGTAATTAAAATGAAATACTATAATAACAGGTATTAACACCATACAGTTACCAGAATAAAACATTTTTTTGCTTCTGTTGGCCTTTTTGTATTTCAGAACCAGAGCCAGCATTTATCAATATGGACAAGGTACAGAAAGAGGTTCAAGCTGTGCTGTCAGAGAAGGCCACCCTGAGCTGTGAGGTGTCCCATGAGAAAAGAGAAGTGAAATGGTACAAGGACGGGAAACTGATCACCTCTAGCAAGAAACTGAAGGTGGAGTCTGATGGTAAATCTCTACGTCTGGTGGTGGATCAGGTGGAGAAGAAAGACGCCGGAGAATATACCTGTGAGGCTGCCGGACAGAAGATCAACTTCAACATCAACGTCAAAGGTAATTAATACTTCCAGGTTCCATTTATTCTTTATAATTGTATTATGTCTAATCTAAACAGATACTTAAAGTAGAACTACGAGGTGAGTGCTCAATCCTGTCACGGCTCTCTGCCGTGACAGGGGAGGGGCTGGATTCCCCCCTCCCCGCTCCGATCCGCCAGCGCTGACTGGCGGATCGGACGGGGGAGGGGGCGGGTACAGCTGGCCCTGCCTCTAGATAGGCAGAGCCAGCAGTCAGTCACGCAGCTGGGCAGATCCCGGCACAATTGTCGGGATCCGCTTCAGCTGTGGAGTCTCAGTATACCGCTAGCTACAGCTCACGGTATACTGAGCCTAGGGTGACGGGAGGACGCTAGTTTGTGTCCTCCCGTTACCCTAAGGAGAACTATGGGGAAAAGCCTTAACCCCACAGTTCTCCTTTAAAGGGGACCTACAGTTACATATCTCTAACCTTCAGGTTGCCTAGAATTGTTTGATGCATCTTGGAAAACTGATTTCATTAGGTTTCCTACTCCTAATCTGTCCAACCAGTTGATAAGACTATTACAGAGAGGAGGCCTGATGACCAAACTCTTAAGGTGCATCACGAATGCCTCTGCATCTTCTGACCGGGAATGTCTGGGTAGCCAACTATTTTACATTTATCTTCACAATGGAGGTTTTTTTCCGCACAATCTGTTGCATTTATGGCTACATTGTGGAGTGACGCATTAAACTCTATGTGTTTGCTTTGGGTCTGCTTTCAGTTGTGATTTATGGGGATCACCCAAAGAACTCACAAGAGTTTTGAGTAGAGAAGAACTGCTTTAGGTCTCTTCATCATCTTTGTGAGATTGAGGTTGAATTACCAGCTAACCACCCTCCGCCTTTGCATGAAAAAAAGAACAATATGTCAAATATCTCCAAATATATGGAACAGCAGACCCATTTTGGTTCATACTTTTGTTACAGAACCAGAGCCAGCATTTATCCATCAGGAAAAGGTCCAAAAAGAGGTCCAGGCTATCTTGTCAGAGAAGGCCACCCTGAGCTGTGATGTGGCCCAGGAGAAGACAGAGGTGAAGTGGTACAAGGAAGGGAAAATAATTACCTCCAGCAAGAAAGTGAGGGTAGAGTCTGAGGGCAAATCTCGACATCTGGTGGTGGAACAAGTGGAGAAGAAAGACGCTGGAGAGTATACCTGCGAGGCTGCTGGCCAGAAGATCAACTTCAAGATCAATGTCAAAGGTTAGTAGGATCATGGGGACCTGGGGAAACTGCTAGTGGCTATTCCAGGCACATGTACAGTATAGCAGCTGTTTGATTTGTGAAGCTTTTCTACAAAATATCTGCAGAGAATTTCCAAACCTAACTAGAATGAGATGGCCACATACAGGTTGGTTTGGCCCTGTGTATAATCTGACCACTACAGGTCAGTTTCCAGAGAAGGCTCTAATTTCTGATTGGATATAGGTTGGTCTGTTTCTGTTAGTGATCTACCGCTTTAATTGGTCATGGGGGGCTCTAGTTTTAGGAATAACCGGATGATTTGGTTGTGCTGGTGCTAGGACTCTTGTAATGCTGCATTGGATTCAGGTTTTACTTTGGGGATGTTTCGCATGACGCACTATATGTTAAATTATCTGAAAATTCATCTTACATGTTCTTGTATTTCAGAACCAGAGCCGGCATTCACCCGCCTGGACAAAGTCCAGAAAGAGGTCCAGGTGGTGATGTCAGAGAAGGCCACCCTCAGCTGTGAGGTGGCCCAGGAAAAGACGGAGGTGAAATGGACAAAGAGGGCAAACTCATCACCTCTAGCAAGAAAATAAGGGTGGAGACTGAGGGTAAATCTCGGCGTCTGTTGGTGGAACAAGTGGAGAAGAAAGACGCCGGAGAATATACCTGTGAAGCTGCTGGCCAGAAGATCAACTTCAAGATCAATGTCAAAGGTTAGTAGGATCATGGGGAGCTGGGGAAGCTGGCAGTGGCTATTCCAGGCACATGTGTTACAGCTGTTTCATTTGTCAAGCTTTTCTACAAAATATCTGCAGCAAATATACAAGCCTAACTAGAATGGGATGGCCACATGCAGGTTGGTTTTGGTCCTGTGTATAATCTGACCACTACAGGTCAGTTTCCAGAGAAGGCTCTAATTATCTGATTGGATATAGGTTGATCTGTTTCTGTAAGTGATCTACAGCTCTAATTGGTCACCAGGGGCTCTAGTTTTAGGAATAACCTGTTAATTTGGTTGTGCTGGTGTTAGGACTCTTGTAATGCTGGATTGGATTCAGGTTTTACTTGGGGATGTTTCGAGTGACATATATACTAGAATGTTAAATTATCAGTAAATTCATCTTAAATGGCCTTTTATTTCAGAACCAGAACCGGCATTCACCAGCCTGGACAAGGTCCAGAAAGAGGTCCAGGTGGTGTTGTCAGAGAAGACCACCCTTAGCTGTGAGGTGGCCCAGGAGAAGACGGAGGTGAAATGGTACAAAGAGGGCAAACTCATCACCTCTAGCAAGAAAATAAGGATGGAGACTGAGGGTAAATCTCGACGTCTGGTGGTGGAGCAGGTAGAGAAGAAAGACGCTGGAGAATATACCTGTGAGGCTGCTGGGCAGAAGATCAACTTCAAGATCAATGTCAAAGGTAATTAATATTTCCAGGTTCCATTAATTCTTTATTTTTTATTATGTCTAATCTAAACAAGAGTAAACAGATACTTAAATGGGACCTACAGTTACATGTCTCTAACCTGAACCTCCAGGTTAGAGGTTGCCTAGAATTATTTGATGCATCTTGGAAAACTGATTTCAGTAGGTTTTTTACTCCTAATCTGTCCAACCAGTTCATAGGACTATAACAGAGAGGAGGCCTGATGACCAAACACTTAAGGTGCATCAGGAATGCCTCTGCTGACCAGGAATGTCTGGGTAGCCAACTATTTTACATTTATCTTCACAATGGAAGTTTTTTTCCAGACAATCTGTTGCATTTATGGCTACATTGTGGAGTGACCCATTAAACTATATGTGTTTGCTTTGGGTCTGCTTTCAGTTATGATTTATGGGGAACACCCAAAGAAACCCCTGAATTTCACTGGGGTTATGAGGTGAGAAGAACTGCTTTAGGTCTCTTCATCATCTTTGTGTGGACTCTAGTGAGATTGAAGTTGAAGTGCCAGCTAACCACCGTCTGCCTTTGCATGAAAAAAATAAAAATGTCAGACATCCCCAAATTTATGGAACAACAGACCCATTTTGGTTCATACTTTTGTTACAGAACCAGAGCCAGCATTTATCCATCAGGAAAAGGTCCAAAAAGAAGTCCAAGCCATCTTGTCAGAGAAGACCACCCTGAGCTGTGATGTTGCCCAGGAGAAGACAGAGGTGAAGTGGTACAAGGAAGGGAAAATAATTACCTCCAGCAAGAAAGTGAGGGTGAAGTCTGAGGGCAAATCTCGCCATCTGGTGGTGGAACAAGTGGAGAAGAAAGACGCCGGAGAATATACCTGCGAGGCCGCTGGCCAGAAGATCAACTTCAAGATCAATGTCAAAGGTACTTAGTAGGATCATGGGGAGCTGGGGAAACTGGCAGTGGCTATTCCAGGCACATGTGTTACAGCTGTTTCATTTGTCAAGCTTTTCTACCAAAATATCTGCAGAAAATGTACAAGCCTAACTAGAATGTGATGGTCACAAATAGGTTGGTTTTGGTCCTGTGTATAATCTGACCACTACAGGTCAGTTTCCAGAGAAGTCTCCAATTATCTGATTGGATATAGGTTGATCTGTTTCTATAAGTGATCTACAGCTCTAATTGGTCACCAGGGGCTCTAGTTTTAGGAATAACCTGTTCATTTGGTTGTGCTGGTGCTAGGACTCTTGTAATGCTGGATTGGATTCAGGTTTTACTTGGGGATGTTTCGGATGACGTATATAGTAGAATGATAAATTATCAGTAAATTCATCTTAAATGGCCTTTTATTTCAGAACCAGAACCGGCATTCACCACCCTGGACAAGGTCCAGAAAGAGGTCCAGGTGGTGTTGTCAGAGAAGGCCACCCTGAGCTGTGAGGTGGCCCAGGAAAAGACGGAGGTGAAATGGTACAAAGAGGGCAAACTCATCACCTCTAGCAAGAAAATAAGGGTGGAGACTGAGGGTAAATCTCGACGTCTGGTGGTGGAACAAGTGGAGAAGAAAGATGCCGGAGAATATACCTGCGAAGCCGCTAGCCAGAAGATCAACTTTAAGATCAATGTCAAAGGTTAGTACGATCATGGGGACTTGGGGAAGCTGGCAGTGGCTATTCCAGGCACATGTGTTACAGCTGTTTCATTTGTCAAGCTTTTCTACAAAATATCTGCAGCAAATATACAAGCCTAACTAGAATGTGATGGCCACATGCAGGTTGGTTTTGGTCCTGTGTATAATCTGACCACTACAGGTCAGTTTCCAGAGAAGGCTCTAATTATCTGATTGGATATAGGTTGATCTGTTTCTGTAAGTGATCTACCGCTGTAATTGGTCACCAGGGGCTCTAGTTTTAGGAATAACCGGTTGATTTGGTTGTGCTGGTGCTAGGACTCTTGTAATGCTGGATTGGATTCAGAATTTACTTTGGGGATGTTTGGAGTGATGTATATACTAGAATGTTAAATTATGTGTAAATTCATCTTAAATGCTCTTTTATTTCAGAACCAGAGCCAGCATTT
The DNA here is from genome assembly GCF_000935625.1 of Nanorana parkeri. Taxonomy (NCBI): domain Eukaryota; kingdom Metazoa; phylum Chordata; class Amphibia; order Anura; family Dicroglossidae; genus Nanorana; species Nanorana parkeri. The sequence continues at coordinate 829,764 of NW_017306619.1, read as the reverse complement.
ATCCATCAGGAAAAGGTCCAAAAAGAAGTCCAAGCCATCTTGTCAGAGAAGACCACCCTGAGCTGTGATGTTGCCCAGGAGAAGACAGAGGTGAAGTGGTACAAGGAAGGGAAAATAATTACCTCCAGCAAGAAAGTGAGGGTGGAGTCTGAGGGCAAATCTCGCCATCTGGTGGTGGAACAAGTGGAGAAGAAAGACGCCGGAGAATATACCTGCGAAGCCGCTGGCCAGAAGATCAACTTCAAGATCAATGTCAAAGGTACTTAGTAGGATCATGGGGAGCTGGGGAAGCTGGCAGTGGCTATTCCAGGCACATGTGTTACAGCTGTTTCATTTGTCAAGCTTTTCTACCAAAATATCTGCAGAAAATGTACAAGCCTAACTAGAATGTGATGGCCACATACAGGTTGGTTTTGGTCCTGTGTATAATCTGACCACTACAGGTCAGTTTCAAGAGAAGGCTCTAATTTCTGATTGGATATAGGTTGATATATTTCTGTAAGTGATCTACCACTGTAATTGGTCACCAGGGGCTCTAGTTTTAGGAATAACCGGTTGATTTGGTTGTGCTGGTGCTAGGACTCTTGTAATGCTGGATTGGATTCAGATTCTACTTTGAGGATGTTTCAAATGACATATACTAAAATGTTAAATTAGCTGTAAATTAATGATTATATTTCAGAACCAGAACCGGCATTCACCAGCCTGGACAAGGTCCAGAAAGATGTCCAGGCGGTGTTGTCAGAGAAGGCCACCCTAAGCTGTGAGGTGGCCCAGGAGAAGACGGAGGTGAAATGGTACAAAGAGGGCAAACTCATCACCTCTAGCAAGAAAATAAGAGTGGAGACTGAGGGTAAATCTCGACGTCTGGTGGTGGAGCAGGTGGAGAAGAAAGATGCCGGAGAATATACCTGTGAGGTTGCCGGACAGAAGATCAACTTCAAGATCAGTGTCAAAGGTTGGTGGCAGTTTAAAAAATTAAATATAGGATAAGGATTGTGAATAAAGTGAAGTGATGCTGAGAGGAAGGTCAACGTTAGGATTGATTACTTAATTGCAATGAGCAGACCCTTACATTCAGAGCTCACTTTCCTATAGACCCCCGGAATATCTTATGTTAATATCTACACAGCAAAAGAAGGTCAAAGTCTGCAGTAGTTTTACTTTTAAAAGTCGATTTAAATGCCCTCAGAATTTAGGAGTCATCATTGTGGAATATCCAACAAGGACTTGATCTACCGCATATCTGTATCTAACCACCATGATCATTCATTAATAAGATCTTCTCAATTTTCCCCTTAGAGCCAGAAGCCAAGTTCCAGAAACTCCCTGCACAGAAAGAGTCAATTGTTGTCCAGGAACATGAAGACATAACAATGGTGACCTCAGTTCAGCCTGAAAATGTTCCAGTGAAATGGTTTAAAGACGGAATAGAATTGTCCGCCTCCAAGAAGTACCAAATATCAGCAGATGGTGCGTCCAGGGCACTGGTGGTGAAATCAGCGGAGTCTAAGGACAGCGCCGTGTACTCCTGCCGCATCAGCAGCGACAAGCAGGAATTTAAAGTCCAGGTGAAAGGTGAGGAACTGCGTGCTGTGTTTGCTGGTATGTATGGGAATTCAGAAGCTGCAGAACAGCATAGGAACATCGATCGATAGATAGATAGATAGATAGATAGATAGATAGATAGATAGATAGATAGATAGATAGATAGATAGAGGGCTGTTGCTACCATGGGGCAAGTGAGGCAGTTGCCTCAGGCGCAGCTAGGAGGGGGCGCAGCCAGGGCCAGCCTTGCTACGCCCCCTCACCCCTGTTGCCAAAGCGAGCACTGAGCGCCATTGGTAACAGGGGCGCCAAGGGGCCAACACAGTTGCGGCTCGGCAGGGAGAAGAGGAGCGGCACAGGATCAAGCTTCCCCTCGGATCCTCGCTGCTCTCGCCCACCTGTATGTCCTCAATCTCTTTTTCTATTTCACAAAGGAAATATCAGAGGTCTGTTTAGACCCCCAATATTTCCCCTGAAGCCCCCCAACAGCATAACATTCGCGCGTTTCCGAAGGCTACTTGGCTGTATCCCAATGGAAACGCGCAACAAAACGGCCCAAAGTAGTACCTGTACCTTTTCAGGCGTGGGCCGTTTTGTAGCGCGTTAGGGACGGGCGGAAATACGCCAAGGTGGGAACGAGACCATTGAATACAATGGGATTTATATTTTTGAGCGTTTTGTAGAGCGTTCGTCGAGCGTAGAACGCGCTACAAAACGTTCAGGTGTGCACGAGGGCTTAGGCTTGTCAGGCACACTCCCCAAGGGAGTGAATTTATTTAATTACATGCTTGCTATAGTTTTTTCCTGTATGGTAGATTTACCACACATAACATGTTCACTTATTGAATGAGTTGAAGTGGTGTTCACCATCCAATCATGTGCAAGCGAAAATCCTGTTTTATTTTTTAAATGTTCCTCATACATGATTGGGTCTTAAAAGGGCGCATAGCTTTGCTGTATTTTCTCGGCTAAGAGAACATATCCTTTGCAAAGTGAACAGCCTTTACTTACCATTACTTAGCCTTTACTTCTCTAAAAAAATAACTGTTTCTGATTGCCTTAAACTGTAACATATATAAATGTAGTGAAAGCTATTTTATAATTTATTAACATGTGCTCAACAAAAATTACCTTTACATATCAAGCTTCAGCCAGACAGCACTATGAAATATAGCCAAAGCTTTGTTGACTCCTGTCCATCAAACCTATATGAGCATGTGGAACATCCTATTCCAAAACCATGGCCGTTAATGTAGACTTGCAGGGTTATTCACAAAAGGGTGAAGAGTTTGGAGAAGGCAGGAGAAGTGAACAATCTAGGACAACATAGCTGAACTAGAAAGGAGCTGAATTGGAGAATTTTTCCAAATCAGCTATGTTGTCCTAGATTGTTCACTTCTCCGGCCTTCTCCAAACTCTTCACCCTTTTGTGAATAACCCTGTTGGTCTGCTTTTGTGCCTATAACAACCTTCACTTTTCTGAGAAGGCTTTCAGCAAGATTTTGTATTGTGTCTGTGGGAATGTGAACCCATTCAGCCAAACAAACATCTGTGAGGTCAGGTACTGATGTGGGATAAGAAGACCTGGATCACAATTGTCATTTCAATTCCAAATCAGTAGCATTGACGTCAGGGCTCTGTGCAGGCCACTTGAGCTCCTCCACATCAAACTAGTCAAACACTGTCTTTATGGAGCCAACTTTGTATATAGCACACAGTCATGGTGGAATAGAAAAGGGCCCTCACTAAACTGTTACCACAAGGTTGAAGGAACACGAGTCTTTGTATGCTGTAGCATTAATAGTACCCTTTACAGGAAACACTCTGATTCAGTCATTTGGAGGGGTGTCCACGTAGATTTGGCTATATAGAAAGGTGTGGTGTTCAGGTGTCCACAGACCTTTGGTCATATAATGTACCTTGTCCTTTTTCATGTGATTGGCTTACTGCTTTTCACAGTAGACTTCTCAAAGGCTGAAGTTATGGGCATTCCACACAATAGTTTAATCTTTGGCATTTTCAAAGGCTCATGCTTCTGTAAAGCGATGCTGAGGCAGCAGCCTTTTTAATTACAACATTGATGATGATGATGATTACAAGATGAAGGCTAATCTGACAAATATAGTGAATGCATCCCCCCTCCCCCACCTACATACACACACACAGATCAGTTTTAAAAAGTGCTGACAAGGCCTTCATTTTCATCTATAGAAAAGAACAAGGTAAGGATCTGCTGTAGTTTTCATACACTGTTGCATTGGTTATAGTTATGCTGGTGGGGATTGGATTTTATTTTCAGCTCAATGGAAGTTTTTTGTATTTACTCTGTACATCAGAAATCCCGGTAAAGTTCACAAAGAAGCTGGAAGCTGTGACCGGAGAGACCGGCTCTTCCATCACCCTGACCTGCGAACTGGGACAGGAGAAGGGCGATGTTGTCTGGAAGAGGAACGGAGACGAAATCAAAGCCAGCAAACGCTTTCAGATCCGGTCAGATGGAACCAAGCGCAGCCTGACCATCTCCCAACTGAAGGCTGAGGATGGAGGAGAGTATTCCTGCGAATCCCGGGACGATAAAACCATCACACAACTCACCACCAAAGGTAGCTGCTTCACATTCCTTTTGCCAATCTAAATGGTAAACTGTTACTTAATTGCTATATATATATATATATACATGTGTGTATATATATATATATACACATATATACACTGAGTGGCCAGATTATTATGACCACTTAATATACCAGAATGTGGATATCTTATACTTGGAGCAGGTGATCAGGGTAAACCTGGACTTTAATATCAACTGTTATTTGTACTGTCATTTTTATTGGAATGTTTCTAGTCCCTTCTCCTATGGTTTGTCAATTGATAATATTTTCATAACAATAATGTTGCTGGAGATATGGGATGAGGGGGGGTAGCAGTTCTACAGTAGTGTGGTCTACTCCCCTGATTGGAGGGCCATCCATGATCAGGCTGAGGATTAGGAGACCTTTCCATTAGAATTATGAATAAAATGATTCAGAAGGATGTAATGCAGACAATCAATGGAACAATAAACTGTAGATCTCTTTTGGTGGGTGGTCTGACTTTAACACTGTATTTCTTTAATTAGTAAATTGTGTATTACGTCCCCTGGAACATAGTTTTATTACCTGTTCATCCTGCAAGTAGATCCATTATTTTTTCACTTTCTGAACCAGGCCAAGCTGTCTACAAAAGTAGTGGTTGAAGGGGTTGCAAGAAACCATATGACCCCAGGTAGGGGTTATAGAGATAAGGTGGGGTTATGGTGATGTGGGGAAGGGAATGAGGAGGGGTAATGGTGAGGAGGAGGGGGTATAGTGATGAGGAGGGGGAGAAGATGGGGAGGGGTTATAGAGATTAGTAGGAGTTATGGTGATGAGGACGGGGGATGAGATGGAGAATGATTATGGAAATGAGGAGAGGTTAGGCAGATGAGGAGGGGTTATGGTGATGGGGGGAGGGAATGAGGAGGGGTAATGGTGATGAGGAGGGGGCAAGATGGGGAAGAGTTATGGAGATGATGATAAGTCATGGTGATGAGGAGGGGGGAGGAGATAGAGAAGGGTTATGGGGGTAAGGAGGGGATATGAAGATGAGGACAAGTTATGGGGATGCGGTAGGGTTATGGAGATGGGGAGGGGTTATGGAGATGACAAAGGGTTATGTAGAAAAGGAGGGGTTAAGGAGATGGGGAGGGGTTATGGGGATAAGATGGGGTTATGGAGATGACAAAGGGTTATGGAGATGAGGAGGGGTTATGGAGATGGGGGAGGGGTTATGAAGATGAAGAGGCGTTATGGGGATTAAGAGAGGTTATGGAGATGGGGAGGAGTTAAGGAAATAAGGAAGGGTTATAGAAATAAGGAGAGGTCTGTGCTGTTTATAATCTATCACAAATTAGGTAGACAGGGCTGACACCGCATGCTTTGGAATTCAGGGCTGTGTTGTCATGTCATAGGGGAAGGTTGGCACAACAACACTTATTTTTCTGTACTTGCAGCATTTTTAAAGGGATAAAACATGAGGAAATGTGCTTGCTTTGCAGAGATGTACAAAACATGTTTATTTTCTATTTTTCCTTGACATTTACTTTAAAAATATCAATTTTGTTCCGGCAGCTCCTCGTGTGGTGAAGTTTACAGCAGAACTGAATAACGTGGTAGTGGAGGAAGGAGCAGAAGTCACATTTAAGTGCACATTGTCCCCAGAAGATGCCGAGGTGACCTGGTACCGAAATGGGGCCAAGATAGAAAAGAGCAACAAGTACTCATTCAGCAAGAAAGGGATGGTGCATACCCTGATCATCGCCAAGCTGACCCTGCAAGATGCCGGCGAGATCACGGCTGAGGCCGAAGGGGTGAAAACAATGTCTAGCCTGAAGGTCCGAGGTGAGGACCAGCGGGAGACACTCATATGAATGAACATTATTACAGCCAGTCTTTGCTTTGATCAGACAAACTTGGAAATTTATTTTGATTTCCCTTTGTTCCTGATGCTGAAGAGGTTAAAGGTCAATGTAGACATTTCAAAGGGTCAGTCACCTCAAAACTGCTCCTGCAATTGTGTCAGCCTCCTTTATTTCCCTTCACAGCAGCACTTAGAGATAGGGAGATGGAGAGCCATCAGTAGAAGCCACTCAGGTATTGAGCTGACAAGGAGGAGAAAGCAGACTTTTGACCTTATCAGTTTTCTGCCTCTTCTTCATTGCCCAATCAGCAAGTTGGGTTTATCCAGGTCTTGCTGTAGTTTTTTAACTGTAGCCTGTTAACCTGGCTAAACTGTCTAGCAGGGTTTGCCTGGCTCAAACAAATGGCTACAAAGATTTAAGTCTACCAAGTGATATAGTACTAATATAATGGAACTTTAAGAAAATGCTGACACGCTGTATCTCCTGAAATTCTTCGCATCCAAGTTCTCAGCTATGTCCTGCTGCAGAGATAGAGAATGCAAAAGGAATTAGACTATGAGACTCCACTGGAGCACAGTGGGTCAGAAATGGATGATCTGGTAGGGGACTCTTTCCCCTGGTGTCTCAGAGAGATCACATACTGTGTAGTCAGTAACGTATCTATCCCACCTTAACTTAAAGGAGAACTATGAGGTGAGTGAAAATCACTCATCCTCATAGTTCGAGCCGACGTGTGACAATGAAACTGTCACAGGTCGGCTCAATAGATCGGGAAGTGAGCGAACACATACCGTCGCTCGCTCACTTCTCGATCCTGTGCCTGCAGAGAGCCGTGACTGTCACTCACGGCTCACTGCAGGGATTCCCCCTCCTCGCTCCGATCCTTCAGCGGTGACTGCCAGAACAGACGGGGAGGGGGCGGGAACAGCTGGCTCTGCCTCTAGATAGGCAGAGCCAGCTGTCAATCACGCAGCTGGGTGGATCTCAACAGTAATGTCGGGATCCGTCCCGGCTGCGGCGGTCTCAGTATATCGTGAGCTGTAGCTCCCTATATACTGAGCTTTGGGTGACGGGAGAACGCTAGTTTGTGTCCTCCCGTGACCCTTCAGAGAACTATGGGAAAAAGCACTGAGGCTAATTAGTTTGAGTTATGTGAATTCTCTCATATATTTTGTTCACCAAAATGCAAATTTTTTAAGTTTCACAGAAATGAAATCTCATGTGACAGTTAAAGCTAGTTAAAGGCTTTAAGGACATCCTTTATACATGTCCCACCTCTACTTTAGTTTTTCTTTGCCCCACTTTAATTTCAGAGCTCTCTTTACTGGCCATTACACCTTTATGAGCTTGTTAGACATCCCCTTCCAAAGCCATTGGCACCAAGATGGATTCGCCTCCCCTCCCACCTTGCAACTATAAAAGCCTCTACTCTTCTGGGAAGGCTTTTCACAAGATGTTGGCCTCTGTCTGTGGGAATTTATACCCATTCAACCAAAAGAGCATTTGGGAGGCCAGGCACTGATATTGGGCGAGAATATTTGGCACACAATCGGTGTTCCAATTTATCCCAATGGTGCTCATCAGTAGGGTTGAAGTGTGGACTATGTGCAGGCAACTCAGGTTCCTTCACACCAAACTGGTCAGCCTAAGTCTTTATGGATCTGGCTTTGTACACAGGGGACAGTCATACTGGAACAGAAAAGGGACTTCACTAAACTTTTGTCGCAAGGTTGGAAGAGCACAGTTGTCTAGAATGTCTTTGTATGCTGTAGCCTTAACATTAGAAACAGCTGAACTGAATCATTTGGAGGAGGGGTCACATACTTTTGGCCATATATTGTATCTTCTTTGTCAACAAAGATAAAGGTGATTTGAAAGCATGCATCTGATATACTTTTTAAAGCAAACCTAAAGCCTCCTAGAACACTCTGATAGGCAAAATTGACCAGCTCCTGTACTCATAAGCCTGACCCCACTCTTTCCTATCTGCTGCATTATAAATTTAGCCAGTGAAAGCTAAACTGAAGTTTGTGTCACCTATATAAAAGCTGTACCTTATATTTCCCGGTCAGAGGCCCCAGTCTTGTTTAAGAAGAAGTTGGAAACCATCACGGTGGAGGAGAGGCAGACGGTCCACCTGGAAGCAGAGCTGACCAAACCATCCAAAGAAGTGAAGTGGATGAAAAGCGGCATTGTGCTTCAGTCTGGCGATAACATTGAAATTAAATCCGAAGGAGCAAAACAGACCCTCATTTTAAAGAACGTGGCATATGCTGACCGAGGGCTGTATGGCTGCGAGACTCTGGATGACAAGACGCAGGCCAAGCTTAATGTAGAGAGTAAGTCAGAACCTTTAATGAGCCCGGGATTAGTGTTGGTATCACCAGGACTAGGAAGTTCTGGGGCCTGTACCGGAGGTGTATATAACTTTTGATGGGTGGCGGTGGGGAGGACTAAGGGTATATGAAAAAATAGTCACATATGGTCGTATAGCCGATGTTGTGGGGCCTCACAGGATCCCTTTCTGAAGCACTTTGTTGCCTTGAAAAAGGGAGCCTGTCATGGTGTGAAGCATCAGCTACATGACCATATGTGATCATTTTTTCATAACAGAAAGGTGAAAAAAATGTAAGTTGGAGTGCTCGTGACTTTTTGCATTTCTATCTGGATTCTACACTCCTTCATCCTTTGTAGTGATTCTGAGCACCCACCACAAGTATTGGGTAAGTGCTCTATAGAGCAAACTATATGGGCACATTGCAATATGCAGTAATGGGAGATGAAGCTCTGACAATTTGTAGCTGGGATTTATATTGGCTACCAGCTTGTTTTAGAGGTGCTGAAATGACAAGGTCGCTGTTTGTTGTGGCAACTTGTGCCCTCAGAGAGAGCCTGGATTAGAGGAAGCAATGTTTTCCTGTGTGGAGTCTTTTCAATTAGTTCACAGCTCCGTCCCAGACTGCAAAATGACTATAGCAGCAGATTAAGTGAATGGGACACTCTATACTCTGCGCACTTATTTATTAACCTATATGCTTCCAGTAGCAGAAACAAAATCAGATTAATTTATTTTCCATAAGAGAACCTATGCAGTCTTTTTGAATATTTTTTTAAGATGTGATTGATAATGTATGGACTTGTCTTTATAATGTGTGGATGGCCTGCCCCTGCCACCATGACGACTAAGCCTGCAAGGGTAAAATGCTGGTGACGTCAATTGTGTGGGGCCACTTTGACGTTTCATTCTCTTCCTCGAGCCTCCTGGGATACCAACCCCACCTATCCCAGGAGCCTACAGGACGAGATCCTTTTTGTTCATGTAAACAGACCTGCCACCAGATCTCTGCGCTTGTGCGAGATCTGGTGTCGTGTCTTCAGGAGCCGGCCATAGGAATCAGGAAGAGATAGGCAATTTTCTATGCTGAGAAGAAGAAAAATTGCAGCACAGGATAAGGACCTTTAGGAAGGGAGCAGTGAGAGAGAAGTGGACAACGCTGGACCCATTGGACTTGTAAGTATGTTATTACAACATAATAAGAGCACCAAAGGCAAGTGTGAAAAATACATTTTCATTTGAGAGAGTGACGCTCCTATTTAAAGACTCACCAGTCATGTTATGGGCCTTGAAAGGTGGGCCAACTCGTAGTTATTTTAGAAGGTATATAAACCTATTTACTGTAGGATAGGATCTGAAGCTCGTTCTAACAATAATCTACAGTGATCTGGGTTAAATATATCCTGCAAGCCCAGATTTTAAAATAGGTTTGATAGTCATCCTTCTTTGGAATGGTAATTTCTTTTATTAGATGTATTTTGTCTACTCGCAATATCCATTTGGTCACTGGTGGTGGTCTAGAGGTCTTCCAAGATTATTCCAGATACAAACAACAAAAATGTGTGGTAAGCGCACAACTGTGAAATGGGATCAGTATTTTAATATAATTAGTGGCACTGGGTGTGCTGGCTTCTCAAACAGGGAGAGGGACACTGTGCATAAATTCAACAAAAAGCAGAAAAAGAAGCGCCCAACCTTTTAAAAACTTAATTTACAGTGTGATATATATAGAGAGATATATATAAAAAGATGGTAGGGAAACCTGAGTTAGCTCACTGTTTGATGATGCCTACCGGTAAGGAGGGACTGTGTGGAACCTGGAGAGAAAGGCTGAAGGGACCAATATACTATAGTCTATATATACTCTATATACTATATATAGAGAGTCTATTGGTCGCTGGTTCAAGCGGTACAGTGCAAAGAAGACACAGCTGGCCAGGCTGAGCCTTCTGCGGCTGCGTGGGAGAGAAGCCGCTCTGTTGCGGTATCGAGTGCTGTCAGTCAGCGGTGTGTGGGAGAATGCCGGTGATGGTCAGCGCAAGATTATTTCAGGATGCTTTTTAGCTGCATTTAGGAGTTGAGGTATCTGATATCTTGTATTTGGGGACAGACATGGTTGCATTATGGAACCAAGGGGGCCTATGGAAGAGTCTTGGTAGAGTTATTTTGTTATTATATTAATGATCTGTACCCAAAAGCTTTTATCAGGGAGCAGTTCCACCAGATATGAGAAAGCGTACCCTGGACCAATCCACACCTCCAGTACTACCGAAAAGTCCAGGAGTTTAATTCAATTGGTTGTACAGGGTCTCTGTACCATCGGGAACCTAAAGTTACTCTCTAAAATATTAGTATTGATGGAAGAGCTGTGGGCCAAGAGAAGATTTTGGAAGCTTTGTTCTGCAGTTGATTATGCCTCTTATGTGATGGATTTGCTTTAATGATAATTAAAATAAATTGATTTAGATTTGCATTTTATAAATATATAACACGTTTAGGAACATACAACAGAAAAAGCATGGAGGAGCATGAGGAAGGGGGATAGCTTGAAATAAATAACAGTGAAGGTAAGAAAAGATGGGGGTGTGGAGTGCAAGGAGAACAGAAGGAAGAAGCTGATAGAAGGTGCTGGTGATGACATAGCAGGTGCAGTGACCCATCCTTCTCTCTCCTGGGAGAAGAGACCCTGTGGTAGGTAAGACTGAGAACTCCCCATCGCATGCAAACTTAAGATGATGTTCACAGTTTTCCAGAATGGAGCTGGTACAAAGCACTGTAGTTATGTCTGGATGAAAACACTGAATCCTGGGCTGGTAGACTTATCATACCGCAGAGTCATAGCTTTGACTATGCAGAATTTAGAAAATCAGAGGTGTACCGTTCAGTAAATCTACAACGAAGTTCAAAGAAGGAAGCCTTGGTTCTTGTAGACCCATGCCTCCTCATTGTCTCGTGATGAATATACTTGTATTCATAGTGTATTGATGGACATAGTGTATTACCTTTTTGTGTTCTTCAAGTGCGACAGGTGAAGCTGGTGAAAGGTCTCCGGGATGTGGAGGTCCGTGAGAATGACTCCACCACCTTCGAGGTGGATCTCTCGCATGAAGATGTGGAAGGTTTCTGGGCCAAAGATGGGCTAAGGCTAAAAGCCTCAGATTGCTGCAAAATAATCGTCAAGGGCAAGAAGCATGGGCTCATCCTCTCCTCTGTAAAACAAGAGGACGCCGGAGCTGTCACCTTTAAATCGGAGGGAATTCAGACTTCTGCCAAGCTCATTGTTAAAGGTAAATGTTGACAGGTTGACAGGAGCTGCTATTGTAGCATGTCATTATAGAGCCACTGTAATTAAATTACATATTATTTTATAAACTAGAATATTACTGAATTACACACACACACACACACACACATATATATATATATATATATATATA
>NW_017306619.1:781819-817935 GCF_000935625.1 Nanorana parkeri | reverse complement strand
TATATATATATATATATATATATACACACACACACACATTCCCTTTAAAGGATGAGGCTTCCTCTCAGTAATTGCCTTATTAAGCTTAGCACTGTATAAGTATCTGCTTTGTCATATTGTAAATCAGCGGACCCAATCACATGCTGTAGACCATAGCATAGGCCGCTTGGGCCGTTACGATTTTTAATGCGCTTTTTTTGTACATTGCACTACAGTGACTCAGTTCTGTAAAACTTAAAACCAAATGTATGCTGGCAAAGGGAAGAGTTAATGATACCCCTCCCAGTGCCCACGTCTTCTCTTTGGGAGCTATGTTGGCTAAAAACATCAGCATCTGGTGCATTGAAGATGTGCCAGATACCTGAGCTCACTTTGCACTCTGTGGTTCCTTTCTCTGGCCCCTGCGTCACTAATGTGTCAAGTAGCAAGCAGTGGTCTCTATGCAGAGCTCCAACACACCCCTTCCCAACCTCTCCAATCAGTACGGAGCATGAACTCCATGTCAGAACTCAGCATGGAAACCACTACTTCCCCAAAGCGAGCAAGGGTCCTTCTTTGCAGCACACTTGCAGGGAATGGCTGTTGATGAAGCAAACGATAAGCATTGCACAACATTTGTTTTGCTCCACTTGGAGTATATTAAAAACTGATTTAACTGAAGGTTCAATTGGGCTTTAATTCTTTTATTCTGTTGATGACAGTGGCTGATTGTATGTGTACAGACTGAATAATTAGATATTTCCGGTTCTACATTTTGTTCTTTTAGAACCTCCAGTGAAGATCAGCCAACCTCTCAAAGACATCACTGTGGCAGAGAAGGACAAGGTGACGTTGGAGTGTGAGGTGTCCAGGGCTAATGCCGAGGTGAAATGGCTGAAGGTAAGTGGGATTCTCTGCATAGCAATGCCTTTAGTGCTACTCACATATAACAAAACAAAAAAATGAACTTGCACTAGGGCCTTAGGTTACAATTGCATCTGTGGCTTTGGTATACCCCCTGCATCTTCACCAATCACGAAGGAGCATTTCCTAGTAACAGCGATGAGTGAAATGATATTGGCAAAATTGATTTGCCACGTAAATTACCGATTTTGGTGTTGGTGAATGTCATGGATTGGGACTCACAGGTATAAACTGGAGTCAGGTATGTGGACCCTTTCCACTACACTGGCACGGACACTTAGAGAAAAGGGTCCAAGCAGTGTAGGCTGACAACTCCCAGAGCTGGAGTACAAGCAGGGAACAGAGCAGGTATGTGAATGAGGCAGTGGAAGTCAGCTTAAGCTGGAAGTTCACATACAAAGAAGGGTGCTGCAATGCTGAGTAAGTGGCAGGGGTTCCCCAGGATGTGGAATCTAAGAGCCAGACGGTATTCACCAGAGCTCCTGATGGTGGAGATGGGCTTGGCTGCGTGCTGACCCCAGGTCACAATCCCTAGGTCCACCCAACTCACCTAACAGGTACTGGGTACGAATCAAAGGTTAGGGACAGGCTAAAGACTTCCAGGGACGAAGTGAAGTAAAGGGATTTCCAAGGACAAAAGCGAAGCACAGGGCAGCCAGTATACAGGGATTTCCAAGGACAAGCCAAAGGTTCGGTACACGGGAAAACTTTCAGGAATTCAGGGTAAATCACAAATGGGGGGCTCAGCAACTAGCTTAGTTTAAATAGAGACAGGAAGGGGGAGGATCTACAGGATTAGCCACAAGCGGACTGCACTGATTGGCAGAGAAGCTGCATAAGAAACAGCAGGAGAGGTCGACCGACGCCTAAAGCTTGCAGACAGGTGCAAGTGTGAGTCAGGTTTAGAGCACATGTCTGGAGGACTACAAGCACCAGTACAGCCCTGCATGCCTGCAGAACCAGGGGTAAGAGATATGTATATACTTGTAAAACTACAAGTAACAGCTCAGCTGCAAGTCTGCAGCTGCACTGTGGCAGTGAAACTTGCCAAATTGTAAATTCTCAGTACATCTGTGAAAGTTCTCCAGGTCATGGTATATCCAGTAGTAGCTGGTCACATTCAGAGAAACCTGTTCTGTAATGTTAAAGACATTTCACAGCTTCTCAAAGCCAGTTTTTCAGTTCAAATAAGTGAAGGAAGCATGGAATGTGTCAAGGCAGATATTGATTGTCAAAGAACAGGATATGAGGGGCGAAAGTTGTGGAACCTCCATATTCTAGTTACATAATCCCACCCTTGATGTATGCAAACAGGTTAATAGGCTGAAGGTGTGAACTGTAGTCAAAGCGCCCGGGGTAGAGATCATAAATGGCATTATATGTGGAAGATAAATGGTGTTGAGTGCCCCCACCCCTGTTCAACGATGGCTGTTCAAGTTTGACATAGATGGCCTCTTTGACGCCTTTTGCAAACCAGTTGTCCTCTCTGTCCAAAATGTGCACCTCACTGTCCTCAACAGAATGTCCACTTTCCTTAACGTGTAGAAAAACTGCTGAGACCTGGCCTCCTGTTCTTGGACAATCAGCTTCTGCCTTGGCACCTTCCATGGTGATTGGATCCTGTGTGGATGTAAATGCTGGGGTATATTCCTGACGTGCATGGAAGGAAGGGTCTGTGCTAGGGTATCGTAGTCATATGTATGTTTCCTCTCATTTCAGGATGGACTTGAATTACGACCCAGCAAAAAGGTCACAATCATCTCCCAAGGCAAAAAGAGAAACCTCACCATCCACAAGTGCGAGTTTGATGACAAGGGCACCTACGTCTGCGATGCCGGGGACGACAAGACAACCGCCATCCTAACTGTGAAAGGCAAGTTGGAGATCGTGATCTGTAATACAGAGTTTAGCACTAACACCAGCCGCCATGACATCACTAACCACCCATCCTGATTTTTCTTTCTTGATAGTTAATTGTGAATTCTGTTGATTAATTATGCTATAAAAATGGTTTACAAGGGTCTTCCTTAGTTTAAAGGAGAACTATGGGGTCAGGGCTTTTCCCCATAGTTCTCCTTAGGGTAACGGGAGGACACAAACTAGCGTCCTCCCGTCACCCTAAGCTCAGTATATAGGGAGCTACAGCTTGCGGTATACTGAGACGCTGCAGCCGGATCGGATCCCGACATCTATGTCTGGATCCACCCAGCTGTGTGAGTGACAGCTGGCTCTGCCTATCTAGAGGCAGAGCCAGCTGTACCCGCCCCCTCCCCCGTCCGTTCCGCCAGTCAGCGCTGGCGGATCGGAGCGGGGAGAGGGGAATCCAGCCCCTCCCCTGTCACGGTAGAGAGCGGTGACAGGATCGAGAGGTGAGCGAACGCCGTTATGTGTTCGCTCACCTCCCGATCTACTGAGCCGACCTGTGACAGTCTCATTGTCACAGGTCGGCTAGAACTATGAGGTAAGTGAAAAGCACCCCCCTCATAGTTCTCCTTTAATGATGACATTTTGATCATAGGACACAATGGCCTTTACAGTACAAAACTTTGGATAGAGTGGGGAATGGTTGGAACCCCTGTCCAGATGGTTTCATCAGGATCTATAAACCTATATTTCTTTTTCTATGAGAACTTTAACCTCCATGGCGGTATTCCCGAGTGTAGCTCAGGGTTACTTTTCCATACCATAAGCGGTAATCCCGAGCTACACTCGGGAATGCTGCATAACATTTACCTATCTTGTCCCTTGAGCAGCGCTGTGTTCTCCGCCCGATACCGGCATCCGTCTTCCGGGTTCCGTCCCTTGCGAGCGTACGCAGGATATTAAAAAAAAGAACGACGAAGACAAAAAAAAAATCGAAAAAAAAATAGGCCGAAAAATGACATGAAAAAAAGAAAAAATCATACCGCTAGGGAGGTTAAAATACCAGTAATTCAAGATATGCTATCTTTATCTAGCAGAGTTAGACTTCCTGTTCAAAGATATTCATACATATAGTCCCATATCTCTACACAGTTTTAAAGATTTGACATTGTATTTGACATTGTATTTAGGTTTCCCAGTATGCTAAGAACAGTCATTTAAGGCTACAGGAGGCTCACCAAAGATTGCCTGCGGTGTCCTAGATTGGTATTACTGAAAGTTTCCCGTTGTGATTAATACACAGCAAGTTAGCCATCTGTAGGAAAGTTTATCTGTATTGTATTTAGAGGTAAAAAATAACATTTCCTGTATATTTGTACAATTTTACCAGTTATTACATTTTATACTTGTGGTGTAAGTTTAGAGCTCTTGGGACAAGTCCATTTAAAGATAAACTTTCATTGTATCTGATACTGTACCTTTGCTTGACTTTAATAAACAAATTGGGCTTAAAATAAATTGATTACAAACCTGGGCAATTCAAACTAAGCATATAGTGGGAAAATTTGTGAGGAGTGGTCACCTCTAGTGAAATCTTCATGTCAAACCGATCAGGAGATCCAGAGATACAAACTACTAAATATACGTTCAAATCTTGACTTGTCCTGTAAAAATCAAATTTGACTTCTCCCTCCCTCCCTCCCCATTCCTGCCTCCTGAGTTTACCTATTGGTGATTGATGCCATAAGAAGGTGGTAGATGGTGGAACCAAGCTCAACTGTACAGCAAAAGGTATGATCTGTATCTGCTACACCATATGGTCAAACATTAATTGACACCTGATCATCACACCTACCTATGGAAATCACCAAAATGACTGAGTTCAGGTGTTTCCAGTGAAGGGTACTGTTAATGCTTCATCATACGAAGCCATTTTGCTGGAACTCCTGTGACAGGTGAAAGAGGAAGAGCACAGCACAGCACAGCTCTCCCCTCTCCACGGAGCGGCAGGGTTAATTTTAACCCTGCCGCTCTGATCACTGCAGTGAGAGACTCGGCGGCGGAGGACGGAACCAGAGGAGAGAGGTAAGTGCAGGGGGCAGGGGAGGAGGCTGCACACTGTTTACATGTGATCTCGGTACATCGCCTAGTTCACATGTAAACGAAAAATCGGCTGCCTCACTCTACATTTAGTCCTGCTTGTGCAAAGCAGGACTGAATGTAGAGAGGGCAACTTCCCCACAAGGACACCGCTGCCGCCCCTCTGCGCCCTGCCGCCGCATGGCCGGACGTCGGTGGCCTTGTGGGGAATCCGGGCCTGGGAGAAGGCCCTTTTTATGTTTTAACTATGACTTTTGCCCCTGTGTACAAAGCCAGCTCCATATAGACATTACCTGCTGAGTTTGATGTGGAGGAACTCGAGTGTCTGCATGGAGCCCGGACCTCAACCCTACTGAAAAACTTTGAGATGAGTAGGAACGCCAATGGTGAGCCAGGCCTTCTCATATAACATCAGTAACTGACCTCACAAATGCTCTTTTGGGTGACTGGACACAAATATCCCACAGACACACTCCAAAATATTGTGGAAAGTCTTCCCAATGAGTGGAGGCTGTTATAGCCCCAAAGTGCAGAACCAACTCCATATTAATGGAACACCTTTGGGATGAAATAGAGAGCAAGGTCTCATTTCAGCTGCCTATATCTCTGGATCTGATCATTGCTTTGACATGGGTTTTACACTGAAATGAACCTCTACTGGTGTAATTTTTCATCATATTCTAAGTTTCAATTGCTGAGGTTTGTAACAGGTTCACATTAAACTGAACTTTATCTTGTCTGGAGCGTTTAATTTCGCCAAGTTACTGTTGCCTTGTGGATTGCTTTGTATCATTCATCCATCATCACCCTCCCTCATCTGAACCATAGCTCGGGAAATCCATTTCATTAAGCCGTTGGTGGATGTGGAGGTGGAGGAGAAGCAATCGGCCTCGTTCCTCTGTCAGATCTCTCACGATGATGTCCAGACTCAGTGGTACAGAAACGGTGTCAAGCTGAGGGCGGGAGAGAATGTAAAGATGCGTCAGGAAGGTGAGTGTGCAAGGTGATGGTATTAGCTTGAAGAGCACCTGTCTCCTCAGGACAGGGAGAAGTAGTCCTTTGCTTGTGAAATCACTGGATATATTTCAGTGATGTTTATGGCACACTTTGACATTCAGCCCCTCATACTGGGTTGCAGTGGCCGGCATTACCTTAAAGAACACTGCTTAGTACTGTTTGCATCAATGCCCACCCACTCAACAGAGCTCAAATGCTATAGCAAAACCGTAGATTCTTTTTTAGTATTGGGCAGAGTGGGGAAATTGATAGAACCCCAGTCAGATTTTGACTGGGTTCCCCATTTGGTATATTTTTTCTATTTCCTGTTCTGGAAACAGGAAGTGGTGCAAAATCATGGAAAGAGGAATGCAAACATTTATCAGAGCGTCGAATCTTCCACTTTTCTATTTAAAATTAAATACAGTTTTGCCTTAGGTTACACTCTAATGCAGCCTTCATGTTCAGTCTAGAAGTGTTCAGAATCCTTTTCTGTTTTTACCTTCCATTCTATTTCTTTCCTTTCCTCTTCTTTTCCTTTCCTTTCCTCTTCTCTTCTTTTTCCGTTCCTTTCCCTTCTTTTCCTCTTCTCTTCTTTTTCCTTTCCTTTCATCTTCTCTTCTTTTTCCTTTCCTTTCCTCTTCTCTTCTTTTTCATTTCATTTCCTGTCCTTTCCTCTTCTCTTCTTTTTCCTTTCCTCTTCTCTTCTTTTTCATTTCCTGTCCTTTCCTCTTCTCTTCTTTTTCCGTTCCTTTCCCTTCTTTTCCTGTTCTCTTCTTTTTCCTTTCCTTTCCTCTTCTCTTCTTTTTCCTTTCCTCTTCTCTTCTTTTTCCTTTCCTCTTCTTTTTCCTTTCCTCTTCTTTTTCCTTTCCTCTTCTCTTCTTTTTCATTTCCTGTCCTTTCCTCTTCTCTTCTTTTTCCTTTCCTCTTCTTTTTCCTTTCCCGTCCATTCCTCTTCTCTTCTTTTTACTTTCCCTTCCTTTCCTCTTCTCTTCTTTTTCCTTTCCTTTCCTCTTCTCTTCTTTTTCCTTTCCTTTCCTCTTCTCTTCTTTTTCCTTTCCTCTTCTCTTCTTTTTCCTTTCCTTTCTTTTAATTTCCTTTCCTTTTCCTTTCTCATTTCTCCCTTTTCCTTTCTCCTTTTCTCACTCTGTCCTTTATCACTATATTACACCATACTGCTAATAAGCAATACAGTGTATAGATAAAGGTAGGACTCCACACATTTAGGGGCAGGATCTACTTTTGTCCGCTATAAAATGCAATAACTACGATGAGGATACTACACACCATTTCACCTCTCTTTATGTGATATTCAGTAACTTTGTCCCTGCATTATATATTTTTTATTCTGATAAAGATACGTTTGATTCCAGGGAGGACCTATTCTTTGATCTTCAAAACTGTTCAGTCTGAAGATGCCGGAGAAATTAAATTTGCGGCAGAAAATGCAGAATGTCAGGCCAATCTGCTCATCAAAGGTGAGTATGGTATTGTTTGGAAGCATTACCCTCCAAATCAATCTTAAAAGCTGATTTCTAGGCAAGTGTTGGAACTTCTTGCACAGCCACACAGAGAAGCACAAGCACACAGTCAGATATGCATGCTGCACATGGCTTGGAAAACAGGAAGGAAGCCACAGCTTTATTCTCTACCTTATTCAATACAACAGAGTATATACCATAGCTATAACATAACTTATAAACACTGCCATCTACTGACCGAAAATGTATAATGCAGGAGTTGTTGCAATAGATACAATAATGTGTATTCTAACAGCAAGCAGCTGAAATCTTGAAACACAGATACAATGATCTTCAAGGGAGGAATGATTAACACAAATAAAAGGAGTAAAAAAAGATATCTTTACTAGATTAAAGATATTAAAATGCCAATTACAGCGCGTTAAATTGGGCAATATACATTCAAACCAAATCTATCTACACCCTGATCTTAATTATCTACAAAGTATTATTTATCTACTCACTTAATATGACATAACTAAGTCAGGGAATCAGGAATTGTAATGGTTGTGCTTGTGCTCCTGTCAATATGGAGTCTTTACCATTGCCAGCTCACAAGCATGACCGCTGGTCCTCATCTCACCTTCATAGTTACATAGTATTTGAGGTTGAATAAAGACATTAGTCCATCAAGTCCAACCTATTAGGATCTCATTCTAGGAGTACCCGTACCCCTGTATATTACGGTCCCTTAAGAAAACGTCCAACGTCTCCAAGTCTTCTCCAAAGCGTGTGGTGATTGTGTGAACTATTTCCTTCCTACAGTGCTATCTGGCTGTCCTCACTTCTTGTCACATTATTCTTATTATATTATACAGGATTTATATTGCGTCAGCATTTTGTAAGTAAGTACAAAATGTAAGTAAGACATTACAATACAATTCAAGACAAGATGGTAAGAAGGGCCCTGCCTGTGAGGACTTACAATCTAAAAGGGAATCACTATGCCCCCCTCTTTCCTCGCCTCCTTTCCAGCTAAGCTTTACTTGGCATGGCAACTTCATGAGCTTTAAATGAAGGAATTATAAAAAAATAGTGAAATACTATTAACCTCTAGTTTCTACATGGAAGAGACTGGTGTTTCCAAAACTGATAGATATTGCCATAATTATAAAAACAGGGAGCTGTCCATGCACTTGTTATTCTGACTCCGATTGTTGTGATAGCGATTTATCCCTTGTGAGACCTCTATGCCTGGCCTGTATAAGCAGATATACTCACTGCGGACAATCCTTGTCAGATAGCTGAACTCGTCAATACCGTTTCATCCAAAAAGATTGCTTTATTCTTAACATCAGGGTTACAGCAGATGATAGGAACAACAGATGAACGGTTTCAGTATTGTGCGGTCAAAAGATGATGCCTTTCCTAGCGTACTGTGCAGAGTACATGTGTCCTTGTTACATGTGGCTGTTAGCTGTGGCCATGACACAGGAAGTACTGAACTCAGGAAGAAGGGTGGGGCATTGCACACGAAGGAAATGTGTCGTCACATGAGGAAAGGATTACAGAAAAACAGGTGTGTTATCACGAAAGGCCACAAGATGGCACCATAGGAACTAACATATAAAACGTCCATAGAAAATGGTATAGAGAAAACGATCTATATAAAACTATCTACTAACATTAATGTAATAACATATTCTATGCCCCATTGTGGCGGCACACTTGTACAAGGACTAAAGGGCATTAACACAGCATACCCATCTAGACCAGATCAGCTGTAGGACATGCAGAACTTATTCTTTGGTCTTGCACTTTTGTCATTGAATGTATCCATTTATGATTGCAGAACTTCCTGTCAAAATCACCAAACCCCTGCGGGATAAGATTGCCATAGAGAAGCATAGGGCATTCCTCGAGTGCCAAGTGTCCCGTGCCAACGCCAAGGTGAAGTGGTACAAGAAGGACAAACAGATTCAGCCAGGCAATCGATACGAGATTGTCAGCGAGGGCTTGTACCGGAAACTGATCATCAATGAGGTGGAATTCCCGGATGAAGACACGTACACCTGTGACGCCGGGGATGATAAGACCTCCGCCCAGTTGCTGATTGAAGGTAACTTGCTTGTAGAGCTACTTTGACTGGTCAAAGAGCTGGGGGGAACTGTCATGTGGTAGGCCACCCAGAAACCTTTTCAATTCCTAAAAAATGTCGTCAGTGTGAAGGCATTGTGTTTCCTTGAGAAACAAGACCAAATCAATATCTGGTAGTCTGGTATTGTTCCGCCTTTAGAATGCTTAAAGCAAAATTCTACCTTTTGGGGAAATTTTTTTTTTTTTTTAATGTAATAAGATTTTATTAGTTTTATGAATAGCAACACAGATAAGAACAGCCCTTTTCACATATACTTATACATATACATATATCCCCATACATATACATACATGTCCTTATATATACACATATATTGGGCGTATCATTATATCTCATATAGTAATTATTTCTCACCCAAAAAGGCTGCAAAAATTTGATTAACATTCCTTTATATATTTATATATACCCTCCCCCCTTCTAACTCTCCTCCCAATCGTCGCCCTCCGGGGGAAAAAAACATGTTTAGAATCACAACTTATTATTAAAGGCAAAACTTGGATAGTGTGGTAGGGTTAGACTCTTCACCAAGGTTCTTTTTTATGTCACTGTTGGAGAGACTCACCCCTCTGTTTCTTGTCAATTGTCACTGCGACAGAAACAAAGGGATAATCCTAAACCTTACAGTTGTCTAGAGGGCAAGATGTGAAGGTAAATCTTCCAAAGGGGACAAATGTTCTGGTGACAACTGTCTAAGGCTGGGCACACACCTTACAACCATCGCAAGACTTTTGTCTTGCGATGGTTGTAAGGTACTTAAAAAAACGTACGACCTGCCTATGTTGCATAGGCAGATCGTACTTGCGATGATCGCAAGCCACGCCCCCTGAGGGGCGGGCTTCCGATGACCGCAATGCCGAACGGGCAGTGTGCGCTTGCGCACACCGGCCCGTACGGCTGTTATCGCACGGACATGCCACAAACCCGCCGAACATTGTACGATGCTCGGCGGGTTTTCGAACATGTCCGTAAGTTTAAAGTCGTGCGACCTTACAGTAGTAGAGGTCGCACGGCTTCCACACACCTTACGATCATCGTACGATCACGGGATTTCCAGGGATTATCGTACGATTATCGTAAGGTGTGTGGGGACCCTTAGATGGGAAATCCAATCAGTTCGGGGAGTTTCTTCTCATTTCCTGTTGGTCTCCATGCATCTTCAGGATACACGCAGACATAAAAATAACCTGAAAGGTGTTTTAAGCCTTCCCTACTCTATCCAAAACTGAAAAAAAACATTTTGCTTTACGTACACTTTAACCTTTTATGACCAGAGGCGATAAAAGGCTAGAAGCCCAAATTTAGCAACGCCAGCATAGGTTGGTTTACTTGACATCAACTCTGTTTGCCTATCTTAATTATCTTTACTTTGTTTTTTAAGAACATTAAAGGCTTTTATTTGGTACACTGTTTCAATAAATTCCCTACTTGTGTTTTCTATTACAAGCTGAGAGATAGACGTTGTTGCACATGCTCGATTGCGTCTATTGACTATAACGGAATTCCCATCAATAAGATACAGACATCTGCATTGTACTGCAGTACCTCTCTGTACAAGTCTGTCCTTTATTCTCTTTCTCTTATAGTCACTCTCTTAGCAAGAGACTGTGTAAGATTTACACTAGATTATAGTGGTGACTTTACTGATGGTAGAGGGAAAGTTTAAGCAGTGAGGTGGCTGCTACACCGATACCTGGTGTAACAAGGACACTCCACTGTAGACAGGAGCTGCAAGTAAAATGCAGTTTTATTATGGGCAAACACCAAACATCTCGTTCCTTCCACAGGGTAGACCTCCCCTGTTGCACAAGACAGTTTCTAGCAGCAACATAAAGGACAGTCTTTTAGTTTTGCTCTGTAGCTTTCCACAGCTCCAAGAAACTCACACTGCTCACCCCACGTGAGCCCTCACTCTGCTCTCTCAGCAGTGTGTCCCACAGGTCCTAGGGTCACCCACCTTCCCGACCTCTCCCAGCCTTCCCTGGCTGTTCAACGTGTCCAGCACTCACCTGAGTCTGCTGTGCTCTGTGCCTCCTGCACCCACACAACTCTCACACAATGAGCTCTGGGCTGGCTTCTTATTCGCAATGAGGCTGCTCTCAGCCACCTGATCAGCCCAGGCTGCTCATTAGCAACACCTTGCCCCAGGACTGGAGATTTCCTCCCACCCAGAGCTCTAAGAAATCTCCAGATCCCAGTTACAATTCTGAAAACCTGGAGGAATCTGGAAGGCCAGGTTCTTCCTTATATAATGGTTTACTCTCTGGACCCTCTCAGCCCCTCTGGCTGAGAGTCCTGGGTGCCACAGTTGCCAAACTACACCGTGGCATTGGCTTACACTGCCACACTGGACAGAAACCCTGGATTGGTTGAATGGGTTACCTGCAAGCATTTGTAGAGTTATTCATTCTCATGTTGATCGGAATGACTCGGAAATAACTATTCCTTCTTATCTTTTTAAAGAACAATCTATCAACATTGTAAACGAACTGAGCGACGTAGAGGTGACACAACCCGAGAAGGCCACATTTGAATGCGTGACGTCTATTGTGTCCATCAAGCCAGCAAAATGGATTCTAGGCGGCGAAGTCCTTCATGATGGAAAAGACGTTGCGATCGAGCAAGAAGGAACCGTCCACCGTCTGATCTTTTGGAAAACGTCTCCAGAGATGACTGGAGCAATTCAATTCCATATTGGAAAATCCAAATCGACTGCAAATCTGGTGGTAAAAGGTAACTTGATCTCCAGCGTTTGTGCTGATATACATTTATTAAAGTAATTAAAGTGGAGCTATGGGCCAAACCAAAAATTACACACGCTACATGACCAAAGGTTTGTGAACAACTGACCACCACACTTACATACGTTCCTTAAAGTGTTTTTAAGGTAACAACAGTGCTGATGTGTTGATCCCTTGTGGCAACTCCACTGGCCTGCACAGAGCCCATCATTGGAAGGTCAAGGTCTTTGAGAGTCAGGTCTTCTCATCTAACATCATTACCTAACCTCACAAATGGGCAATAATTCCCATAAACATACTTCAAAATATTGTAGAAAGTTTCCCAAGAATAGTGGAGTATATTATATTTGCAAAGGAGATGCCAACTCCATATTAATGCCCTTGGTTTTTGAATGGGATGTCCAACAAGCTCCTATAGGTGTGATGGTCAGGTTTCCACAAACATTTGGCCATATTGTATACTTGATATCCTCAAGTTACCAGCATTGCAGCACAGTACTTACCTTAAATCATTTAAGGTTGGGTCTGGTTCACTTTAAAGACCAAATTTACCTTGGTGCAGATATATTGGTGCTGAAAATAACCCCTCCTACGCTGAGCTCTTGGAAGCACTAATTCATAATCTGCTTTATCATTGCTTCTTACGTCTAAACATTGAATGAGCCTGTATACATCATTCCATATTCTGTATCAACCAATCGACAAAATACCAGGACCCCTAATACAATCACTCTGCCTTTGTTTTAGAAATACCTGTTCAGGTGTCACAAAAACTTGAAGACAAGACCGTCAACGAGCGTCAGACATGCATCTTGTCCTGCGAATTCAAACCCCCTCCAAAGTTTGTGGAATGGTACAGAGGGAAGACGGTCATTGAGCCATCGGAGAGGTACAAACTAATGCAGGAGAAGAACCTGGCAGAGCTGAAAATTGTAAGGGTGAGCCCTGAAGATGCCGGTGTGTATACCTGTAAAGCTGGAAGCACTGAGACTTCAGCAACACTTCACGTACAAGGTATGGATAAAGGTCGCTTAGTGAGTTAGCAAGGGACCACAGATAGAAGACAGATAGAAGACAAGTTGGCCAAGTTCAACACTTCATTAACCTCCTTAGACATGTTTAAGTTCAGAGTTCAAGAAAAAAACTTGCTATAAAGTCCATCTCTCTATCTCTCCTCTTTCTCCGCTATCTCTTTCTCCGCTCTGCCACTCTCCTTCACCCACCTCTCCTTTTATCTCATCTTTCTCTCCTCTCTGTTTCTCCTCTTTTTCTCACACTCTCTCTTGCTTTCCCTCTCTCTATCGATCTCTCCCTCTCTCCTCCCTCTTTCTCGCTCTCTCTTCCCTCTTGCTCTCTCCTTCTCTCTCTCCTCTCCTATCCTCTCTCTCTTTTCTCTTCCTACCCCTCTCTCCTTCTCTCTCTCCTATCCTCTCTCTCTCTCTCTCTTTTCTCTTCCTACCCCTCTCTCCTTCTCTCCCTCCTATCCTCTCTCTCTTTTCTCTTCCTACACCTCTCTCCTTCTCTCTCTCCTATCCTCTCTCTCTTTTTTCTTCCTACCCCTCTCTCCTTCTCTCCCTCCTATCCTCTCTCTCTTTTCTCTTCCTACCCCTCTCTCATTCTCTCTCTCCTATCCTCTCTCTCTCTTTTCTCTTCCTACCCCTCTCTCCTTCTCTCTCTCCTATTCTCTCTCTCTTTTCTCTTCCTACCCCTCTCTCCTTCTCTCTCTCCTATCCTCTCTCTCTTTTCTCTTCCTACCCCTCTCTCCTTCTCTCTCTCCTATCCTTTCTCTCTCTCTTTTCTCTTCCTCTCCCTCTCTCAATCTTTCTCTATTTCTCCTGTAGCTCGTGACGTGAAGGTCCTGAAGCCTCTGGCCAATGTGGAAGTAGATGAAGAGGGCAGCGCGGTCTTCTCTTGTGAGCTCTCTCATGATGATGAAGAAGTGGAATGGTTCCTGAACAACACCCTGCTGTACACAAACAACTACAATGATATCAAGAAGATCGGGTGCTGCCACACGCTGACACTAAAACAGGTGGCGGCCCAGGACTCTGGCACCGTGGCCTTGAAGACCGCAAAACTCTCGCTCAACGCAGAACTCAAAGTTAAAGGTGAGTGGACGGTGTTTGAAGCGTCATTTAGAACAAATGTATACCAATATCAACTATTTCATGCTAAATACAACCAAATTGTTTCTTTTAGTTTTGACATTTCTGTCATTTGATTTTTATTGCTGTCTGTGACTCTGTTAATAGACAGCAGGCTTGTAAAATAAGGCTTGATCCTGCCAGAAGTCAAGTGAACTCCCTCTTCCCCCTCTCCTCATATCCATAAAATAGGAGAGTGCAGGGGGGGGGGGTCTGTAGTTCAGCAGGGGAGAATGGGGCTGGGCTGACAGCACTGCAGGATGTTAGGAGTCCATTCTATTTCTGGCAGTGACCAACAGGTATTTTTCTGTACTTGCAGTGCAATATGTTTAAGCATAATGTGTAAACCGTTTTATATCATTGCATAGCAACTATTATTGTGTTAGTGAGCTTTGTGGGTTGGCTTTATCCTCGGTAGAAAAGCCGGCAGTGTTCATGAAATCGTTGGATGATGCAGTGGGCGATGAGCGAGGAATGATCACGTTAAAATGCGAAGTCTCTAAACCCAACGTCACACCAGTCTGGAAGAAGGATGACCAGGTCCTGCCGAAAGGAGACAAGTACCAACAGATGCAGGCCGGGAAGACGGTCTCTCTTGTTATCCACAACCTGAACAAGTCCGATGCTGGACTGTACGTCTGTGACATTGGAACTGATGTAGCCAGGTCCAAAGTTGGAGTACAAGGTACTGTATCAAACATATCCTTTGTCCTTTATGTGTGACTATTAAGTGAGCAGAAATTCAGATGATTGCAAAATGAGCAAGCATTTTGGTTTGGCAGTGGAGAAAGGAAAAATAATTGTGAGGTACATTACTGGAGGGATCCCCAGCAGGAAGAAGGAGGTCCTGATTCCTCTATATAGATCTTTAGTTATCACTAGAGGTATCCCCAGCAGGAGGAAGGAGGTCCTGATTCCTCTATATAGATCTTTATTATCACTAGAGGGATCTCCAGCAGGAGGACGGAGGCCCAGATTCCTCTATATAGATCTTCAGTTATTGCTAGAAGGATCTCCAGCAAGAGGAAGGAGGTCCTGATTCCTCTATATAGATCTTTAGTCATCACTAGAGGGATCCCCAGCAGGAGGAAGGAGGTCCTGATTCCTCTGTATAGATCTTTAGTTATCTCTAGAGGGATCCCCAGCAGGAGGAAGGAGGTCCTGATTCCTCTATATAGATCTTTATTATCACTAGAGGGATCCCCAGCAGGGCGAAAGAGGTCCTGATTCCTCTATATAGATCTTTAGTTATCACTAGAGGGATCCCCAGCAGGGGGGAGGAGGTCCTGATTCCTCTATATAGATCTTTAGTTATGATGTTGAGATGAGAAGACCTGACTATCAATCAAGGTTTAATTCAGCCAAAAGAACATTTGTGAGGTCAGGTACAATTCATCCCAAAGGTGTTCAGTAGGATTGAAGTCATGGCTCTGTGCAGGACACTTGAGTTCCTCCACCCCAAACTCACTCATCCATGTCTATATGTAGTTGGCTTTGTACACAGGGGGCAGTCATGCTAGAATCGAAAAGGACCTTCGCCAAACTGTTGCCACATGGTTGAAAGAGCACGATTGTTTAAATGTCTTTGTATTATGTAGTAGTAATAAAATTACCCTTCACTGTAAACACCTAAACCAACACATTTGGAATGGGTTCACACAGGGCAATATAGTGTATGTGGGGTAGTCTAGGATTTAATTTCCCAACAAAAGGACTCAATTTGGTTTGTTTCTTTTGCTGACAGGAAGTAATTTCTACAGATGCTGCCTTATAGCCATTTATCTGATGTTGATGTGTTCCCCTTTATTAAATGGCAATCTGCAAACGACCCATCCAGTATTTTAATTTTACTGTTTGTTTCACGATTGCAATTTTCTTTTACAGAACTCAATATCGGAATCACAAAACGCCTCAAGGGCACTGAGGCGAAAGAAGGAGAGAGCTGTACGTTCGAGTGTGTCCTGTCTCACGAGAGTATAGATGAATGCTACTGGACAGTAAACGGGCTGGAAGTGGAGAATGACCAGAGGTTTGAGGTGTCCAATAAGGGCCGGAAATACTCGTTGAACATCAAGGAGGTGAAAGCCAGTGATGCCGGTGATGTGGTCTTCACGGTCCGAAACTTATCTTCCAAGGCCTTCTTAAGTGTCAAAGGTAAGTAACTCATTACAGATCACTACTACTGCTTAAACACAGTGGATGTTAAGTCAATCCCTACTGTAGAAGCGTAAAACCTGTAAATGTTCTATTTTCAATAGAAGTAAAGATGTAGAATTAAAGTTTTCTCTCCCTTGAAATTTTGACAAATTCAGGAAATTTTGGTGAAATGTCACCAATTAAGTGAAATGTTTATGCGGCAATAAGGAAGACAAAATTAAATTTAGCGTGCAATAGGCTTTAAATGGCCTCTCAGGTTTTAATTGCCATCTTGGTGAATACTGGGGAGATTTCGCTTCACTTCTTGTATAGCAGTGTGGGTAGGGTTGGGAATTTTGTATATTCCCAATGGCGACACAAACTTAGGGATGCACCGATTAGGTTTTTCTGTATCATGTACGAGTACCGATATTTTTTTTCAGTACTCGCCGATACCGGAGATCCCATTAAGAAAGCCAGGCAGCATGTAATGACTCGCCGCCCAACTTCCGGATTAGCCGGGAAGACGAGGAAGCATGGAGCCGGCTTTCTGGCAAATCAGGAATCCAGGGGGCTGATCATAACTCGCCGCCTGGCTTCCCGATTGGCCAGCTTCCTGACCAATCAGGGATCTGGACGGCGAGTCATTACACGCCGCCTGGATTCCTGATTGGCCAGGCGGGGCAAAAAAGGTAATAGGTTCATGGTGATATCTATGGTTAAGAAGAGGGGGGGAGGGATGGTGGGGTAGAGGGATCTACTCTCCACGGGGCCACTGACAAGAAAAATGTGGGCCCGAGAATATACCTGTGGCTCCATCCAGAGACACTCCTGCCTAGGTCCTGTCAGATGTGAATGTGGGACATGGCATTCTTAGGAAGTAGAGAAATCAGTCTGACAAAGACAAAAACTAAGGAGAAATCTCCCAAATAAGTCTCCCGAATAAAACCTGGCAGTGGTCCTAAACCTTTTACACCCTATCCATTGGCTGTCTGTCAATTGGGCTTTAACCCTCACTGAACCAAAATTATTATTTTATTTTTGTTATCCCATTCCAATTTTTTGATAATTTTTTCACAATGTAGACTCCAAATACTTAGCAAATATTGTATCTTGTATTGTCTAACAAGACAAAATGACAATGTTTAGTTTTACACGCCTCATCCTCGCCCAATCCTGTGTCTTCCAGGAAAGCCAGCTGTTATCACAAAGCCTCTTGAAGATAAGACTGTTGGTGCTGGAGAAGACATCATCTTGAAGTGTGAGTTTTCTGCAGAAGAGACTAACATTAAATGGACCAAGGATGGCAAAGTGGTAAAGAGAAGCCAGAAATATGAGATCTTTCAAGAGGGGATGGAGAGCAGACTGATCATCCATGAAGCATCATCCAAAGATGCCGGAGAATACATCTGTGAGACTGCTGATTCCAAGACCAAAGCCGCCGTCCAGATCACAGGTAGATGACATCACACATGTGTTCTCCCCTAGGACTTAGTGAGTGTATTCTGGAGTACTGGTCATAGGGCCAATACAGTGAAAACATAATTAGGGGAATTTACTAAGACTGGAGGAGCCAGAATATGGAAATTCCTAATTTTTGGAGGTTCACAAATTTTTTAAAAGTTCATCTGAGGCAAAACTGATAGGGATGCCCCGATACCAAGTACCGTACTCGGTACAAGTACAAGTACAGATACTTTTTGAGCTCCAAGACTAGAGTAGAGAAAAATTCAAGTTAGGAGACAGCTGTCAATTGGAAGGAGCACACGGAGCTCCTGGGATTTCTACATCTTTGTTTTAATGTTTGATTTTGTTTTTATAAACATTTATAAAGGATGCACCGATACCATTTGTCCAAGTACAAGTACTGATACATTTTTGTTTAGTGTCATGTGACAGGTTTTCTAAAACAATACAGACTAATGATTTCAGGACAGTGGTGGAGCGCCAGAGCCCGTTCCCAGCTGCAACCGCTGCATCCCTGGTAGTTCTCATGAAAATGCCAAGTATCGGCACTGGTATCTGAACTGGTATCGGTGCATCCCTAATAACTGATCAAACTTATCAAAAGTCCGCTTATCTCTAGTTCCACATTTTATGCAAAACACAAAAGTGAGGTGAGATTTTGCGAATAACATTTACACCCGATTTATTTTTCGACAGAAAAACCCAACCGATTCACCAAAGAGATCTCTGAGGTCAAGGCCGAGGAAGGGGAGGAGGCCGTATTCACCTGTGAGACCGAGAAACATGCTGCAACTGTAAAATGGAGGAAAGGCATTTCTGAACTCAAGCCCTCTAAGAAATTCGAGATGACTCAGAAAGGCAATGTCCTCAGCCTGACTGTGAGCGACCTGGAGAAGAGTGACAGCGACACCTACATATGTGATATTGGGGATGCCCAGACTAAGGCAACTCTCTCTGTGAAAGGTAAGTGGATTGGCTCATGGCTAGCAAGCACTGCCTATACACAGATTATTATTCTTTTATGAAACGTTATTATTCTATGCAGCTTTGTGTATAATAAGCACTCAAAGTGTCCTACAAAATTATAATATTCAGGGGTTCCGAGAAGCACTGAATGATATGGTTGATAATTGAGCCAGCTGTAGTTTTGCAGCCACTGAGAAAAAGCATTAGATGCATTTTTTTTGTAAAATTTGTGGGTTGCCCCTGTAGCGCTCGCCCCAGAAGGAGCCGCTGGATATGAACTAGGGCTCTCCTAACTGTTTTGCCAGCCACCGGCTCCTCTTTCTCAGCTCCAGCAACACTGACACTCTGGAACAGAACAGGCTTGAGTCGTAGGGTCTTTTTAGCATTTATTGCACAGGATCAACTAGGAGAGAGGGTTGGGGTTGCAGGATACCCGAGTAACAATTTAAAGGACTCTGTCTTCTCCCTTAGAAACAGCTTGAAACAGTAGCACAACGGTCCTATATGATTGACCAGTAACATGTAGTAGCACAGAGAACAGCCAGGAATAGTCCAGGACTTTGAAGGAGAACTGTCACAGGACTTGTAGTTCACCAACTGGCTTCTCTTCAGTATATTACCTGAGAATAGGGTGAGGGATCTCTTACAGGGTCCAGACGGTAACTCTCATCAGCTCCTCTGCGACACTCTTCAATGAGCAGATTCCATCTCCAGCTCAGCTTCCATCAGGTTCCTTTCCAGTAGCATTTAAGGTCTCTGGGCCCCCCAGCATCTGAGGCCTAGACCAGGCATCCTGCAGCACACAGAGCTCCTCCCAGGGAGGGCCCCAGGGGAGAGAGAGAGTTCTGGAAGGTGTCCCCAAACATTTATCACCTTCCTCCAGCCATACGTCTGAGTCAGCCTGCTCAGGGATTGGTCAGAGTCAGATGCATAGTCACAGTTTGATGATTGATCCTCCCACACTGTATGCTGAGTCCCCAACCCAGCAACAGGGGGAAACAATCAATCCACCAGAATCAGGGAATCCAGCAGAACTCAGAGCAATCAGCATCCAGACTGATTACAGTCCAGATATACACTACATTTAGTAGCGACATAGCAGAGGGCGCTACACCCATAAGACCACATTGTCATAATAAGCCATTGGTAATGACCTACAGTAATTATAGCAAAAGCATGTGATGTCACAGCAACTGAAACTACTGAATTTGCATATGTCATAACATGTCACATACCTGAAATTCCCATCTTTATGCCCTTGAAACTAATTCCATAATTCGGGTGAATTTGAGATTCGGTGGGGCATGCATTTTTTCATAGTGTGCAGTGATAATGTTTTGTTGTGGAATGTCCAGTTGTTACTAAATAACCATGAAAGTGCTAAAACATTTAAATAATGAACATTTTGTCTCAGGTTAAATGTTTACGACTGAATGATTCACCGTTAATGCCCTTGTCTGCCTCTACAACAACAAAAATACACCAGACTGCATGACATTAGGTCAAACAGGCCATAGCAGCCTCTTTATTGAACATAAAATAATCCAATATTATATTAACATTTTACGGTTGTATCTAACTAGCTTACTGTGAAGTAGCCAGGAAGGGGGCCTTTGGTTCATTAAAGAAATCATACCTAAACCATATCATCTTGAGGACCTCAACAGCTTCAAGACCTCTTGCTAATGCACAAATAATTTCCTGGGAACTGAGCCCTAGGGGCACCATGACAACCAACAAAGCAATAGGGCTTCATACCATCCGACATACTGCCTTTACCAAAACCACCTTTCTGTTCTTGTAAACACAAAAGACCTACTACCTGCCTGGAGGCCATGACAACTAACCTGCCCAAAAGTAACTCAACCAAAGAGGGTAGGTGATCGGGACTTTCCAGCTCTGCAGATCTCTGCAGAAGGGTACTCCAGAGCCAACCTCTTGGAATCAACCAAGATCTGCTTCTTCTGACCAACTTCTTCCTTCAAGGTAAAATCTTTCCCCTCTAGGTGCCCACACCACATCCCTTAACCCTCTTCATAGCCTAAATTTATCAGCCCAGTCATATGGTCCATATGTCAAGATCTGCTTCCTCCAAGACTCGTTCTTTAAATTGTATTAACTATTTTTGCTTTAACAAAAGCGCACAAATTCACATTGTCACATGTATGTCTATGTTCGTGCTGGCTGGCTTATTGTATGGTGTGATTTTGTTGTACGTCTCCACCTCCTGTAACAATTGAGGAGAACGTCAAAGTTTTTCAGAGAGAATAATGAAGAGGTTTGAAGATTACCCAATTTCTGAAAATCCACAAGTCTCACAGGCTGCCTCATTCCAGGACCTCCATTTCTCACCTTCTGTATTCGTTTTAGGCCACAAGGTTCTCGTAGTAGAAGATCTTGAAGATGTTGAAGTCTACGAAGGGGAAATTGCAACTTTTAAATGTAGAATCTCTCCGGCAAATTATGGGAAAGTGCACTGGTTCCTGGATAAAACCCCGTTACATACCAACAAAATCAATGAAGTTCAGTCACTTCCGGGGGGCTACCACACGCTCTCGCTCAAGCAGCTGGGGGCCAAGGACTCTGGTGTGGTCACATTTGAAGCTGGTGACCAAAAATCATCTGTAAAACTATTAGTGAAAGGTAACGGCAGGCGAATGCATGGTCTAGATCAATGTAATAGAGGATGAGCAAAGTCTAAATTCTAAAAAAATCACTTAATTTCACCAATTGTGCTTGTAAACGTCACTTCTTTTCAATGTAACTGATAGCATTTAAACGAGAACTATGAGGCGAGTGATTGTCACTCATTAACTCAATACAGTTTTATCTTTTAGATTTAGTCAAAAAATATTTTTTTTTGTGCACGGATACTGATTTTGGTGTGTTTTAACAATTGAATTGTGTATTTTTATCGGTTTAATATTAATTTGAGAAACATTTGTGCAATTATCGCAGGGCCTACAAATTTAGTATCACCATCTTTTTATTCTACCGGGCCTGCGCTTTCAGAAAATATATGGTTTGGGGGGTCTTTTACAAACGCTAGCAACGCAGCAGTTGAAAATCAAATCAATAGGAAAAAATTGCAGAAAATTCAAAAATGGCTTGGCCAGCTGATTTGAAAAATGTTCCGGAGGGCTTGGCAGCGAAAGGGTTAAACATTTAATACAGCTAACTGTTTACAAATATTCAGATTTACAAAATGTCTTCAAAAAATTGCTGTGTCAAAATGTTGCTTGCCAAAACTTTTTACGACTTTGTCAAATCCAGGATTTGTTTTTAACCTAATTATCCAAAGTGGATTCTGCCGGCAGTTATGAAACAGATGTCCTCATATCTAAAGTTTAATTTACAGAGGCATCCAAAAAGAATTATGTCTTCAGAAAAAGTAAATATACAATGTTAGTATTTAGAATTGAAATTCTGAAATTGCTTTTTGTTATCGAAAATAAGGAATTTAGTGTCCTGACATATCTTAAAATTAGAATTTGGTGCATCCGCCGGAAAATTCTATCTTACAAAATTTCTGAAATGTTAATTTCATGTTATTCTAGAGAAACCTTCCATCACCGATTTGGAAGTGTCTCAGGGGGAAAGTGCAACAATTACTTGCAGAACCTCAAAACCTAATGAGTCTGTTTCCTGGTATAAAGATGGGAAAGTGGTTCGTAGTTCTTCAAAATATCAGATAACTAGATCCGGATGTGAGAACACGCTGGTCATATGTGATGTAACCAACAAAGACAGTGGCACATATGTCTGCGAACAAGGGACTGGCAAGAGTAGCACAGTTCTTGCTGTGAAGGGTAAGACAAGAAGAATGTTTTATATCTAATTTAGAACTAATTCTTGACCTTGGTGGGAACTCAGCAGATAATTGCAACTTTTCAAGTAAAAAAACAAGAGATCAGCAGATCAAAAACTACAATTTTTTTTATTTTTGTTATAGCTGGGTGTCAGCAGCCCAGACCATGACTACAACGTAGATACATTGTATTTTTGCATGTCTGGAACTGAAAAATGAACAAAGAATACCAATAAACACAGATGATCGACTTTTTGAATTTCTCTGTCTCTCCATGGAATGAAGAAGATCTTTTTGTTTACCCAAAAGCAAGACAATGTTTTTGTATCTTCATAACTCATTTTGTAATTTTCATGCTCCCAACTTTGTGGGAGGAGTTTGGGGACGGCCCCTTCCTGTTCCAACATGACTGCGCACCAGTGCACAAGCAAGGTCCATAAAGACATGGATGGGGAAGTTTGGGGTTGAGGAACTTGACTGGCCGCACAGAGTCCTGACCTCAACCCCATAGAACACCTTTGGGATGAATTAGAGCTGAGACTGCGAGCCCGGCCTTCTTGCCCAACATCAGTACCTGACCTCACAAATGGTCCAACATTCCCATAGACACACTCCTAAACCTTGTGGACGCCTTCCCAGAAGAGTTGAAGCTGTTATAGCTGCAAAGGACGGAGCCAACCCAATATTAAACCCTACGGACTAAGACTGGGATGCCATAAAAGTTCATGTGCGTGTAAAGGCCAGCGCCCGAATACTTTTGGCAATATACTGTATATTTTGGTTGCATTTATGAAGAATGTATTACCTCACTGCTGCTGTGGAGATCTAGAAAATGTTTGAGGACATCCAGTTCCCTTTTCCCCTAAAATTGGAAGGTCCCATGTTGCATTTTCTGTTAAGTTCTTACTCGAATCTGCTGCTATGCACATTTAGATGGCGTGTTGGTTTGCCTCCTGGGAAAAGAAGAACCCGGACTGATTAACTAATCTTGTGTCCCAGAAACTAAACTACATCTAGAGTATGCATTTTCTCCCTGTAACTTCCGCATCAAGTCTCTTCATCTTCATTTAACAACTTTCTTTCATTCAAGTATGCATGAAACTCTTGACAAATCTAAAAAAAAATGGCAGTTTTCAATGTTCTTACAAATCGTCTACTTGTCGTTAAATACAGTTAAGCCTCTTATGTAAAAATATGCCACCGGGCTGTTAAAAGGCCATTGGATAGTCACATACACTGTATTTCTTTATCAATAGAGAAAGGCATTAGTTTTAATGGATACGTTACTTTTAATTATTGCATTAGTTTTCTTGCTCTTAATGTTGATTTTTTTTCTGCCATTTGTTGTTATAATCCATTTTATGTTGTGTGTTGGCTCAGTACTAATAGAAAGAACACCCAAGTGAAATTGTCTGCCACCTACAATGCTGTTTTAACACCTCCTGGACTCCAATTATGCAAATGCAATCAACACCTGGTTGCCACTAACAGATTATGTGGATTGGAGCGACATTCACCGTATTTATTCCCAGAGAATTTTTGTACAAGTCATTCTGAATTGAGAAAGCCGGTTGGATGACCAGTGAAATGTCTTCAAGAAAAATACAGCAAGTCCAGTTGCCTTGACTTACTTTTTACAGATAAGCACTTCTGATGGTTGGAAGTCCTTCTTATCACCCCTATGCTAATTTTAAATGGACAATCCTGAACTGAGTGTTGTACTGGCCTGCCGAGTGTGGATTGGGGAGGCAGTGTCTACAGTCACTCTTATATCTTTCCGACTTGACCGAGAGTAGAAAATAGCGTCCAAAAGTGTTAGTCCAAGTGTAGAAATTAATGGAGAAAACGACAATTCTCATGTTTTTTGGTTTCTTTGGTTTGATATTTATGACTTTTCTGTTGTCCTTGCTGAAACCATATATAGAGCCATTGTTATTTTAGGTGTTTGATACAATGAGAGAGCAACCATATTATGTATGATGGGATAAACATAGAAAATAGTAGGTCCCTCTGCACTCCTCACAGTGTTCCCGGCCCAAGTACTTGTAGTGGTGTTCGCAGTGACAATCACGGATGGCACCGTGCAACAAACAGTGGAAAGCAGGAGTCACCAGCACTCTGTAAAAATCTTTGATGTCCATTTAATCGGACCAATTGTCATGTACAAAATAACGACGTTTCGGGACCGCACAGGATCCCTTCATCAGGGTGACATTGTACATTGTCGCCCTGATGAAGGGATCCTGTGCGGTCCCGAAACGTCGCTATTTTGTACATGACAATTGACGATTGGTCCGATTAAATGGACATCAAAGATATTTACAGAGTGCTGGTGACTCCTGCTTTCCACTGATGGGAGAAGCAGACTTTAAAGACATTAAGAATAAAGAGGACTATCCCATTTATGTGACCTTTCAATTTTCCAAAATTATTTATTTTGAGATGTAAAAAAAGTTGCCCCTTCGCATTACAACTCTGATCTTCTGAGGCAGGGCTGTAGCTACCATGGGGAGCTACCATGGGGCGAGTGAGGCACTCGACTCAGGTGCAGCTGAGAGGGGGGCGCAGCCAGGGCTGGGCTGGTTGCGCACCTCCGCCCTGTTGCCATGGTGAGCGCAGGGCGCCATTGGCTACACTCATGCACGCATATTGCTAAACATGTGCAAAGACTAAAAATTTGTTTTGGACGAAATTAATGGAAACGAAAAAAAATGTCATTAGTTTCGTCAAGCAAAACATTTTTTTATGCAATTTTAGTTCTCTGCGCATTCGGGCCGCCATCCTGGAGGCATGTGCATGACGTTGCATACCGCACACGTCTGTTGGAGGGCACAATTTTCTGTTCTTGCCTCGGCCGCAAAAGGAGCCAGCTACGGCTCTGTTCTGAGGTCTGTATGTACCTCACCCTCTTCAATCATCATCTTCAGCTCAGTAATGTTCCTGTGTTTCCTCTGCTTTTCTTCTGTAACATTTGATCTTTTTCATGTTTCAGAGGTTCAGGCTTACTTCAAGCGTGAAGTACAAAGTGCAGAGGTCGCGGAAGGTGAAACAGCGATTCTTTTTTGCGAGCTGTCCAATGAGAAAGCCCAGGTGCAGTGGAAGAAGGACAGCAAGCTGCTGACGTCCAGCAGCAAGTACAAGATGAAGGCAAAAGACCGCAGGGTGGAGTTACTTGTCCATAACCTGACCCAAGAAGACTCTGGAACCTACACCTGCGAAACCGGAGAGCTAAAATCTTCTGCCACCTTAACAGTGAAAGGTTCGTTAAATTAATTTCTAATTAAAACACTATATCCACAAATATTCATTTCAAAAATTAATTCTGAGTATGTAGGGGAATTAAAGGGGAATTCACTCTGAACTGAAATGCAACCATAAAGTATATCTAAGCTAAAACATTTTTTTAGTTTTTTTGGTTTCGATAGGCTTAGGAATGGTTGGAACCTCCATTGGGTTTTTGGGCACCTAGGTTGATGAGATTTGCCTTCACTTCTTGTGCGGGACGAAATCTCTTCAAAGTGAGGGAAATCTTGAACAGTTGTCACCAGAACAGGTGTCCACATTGGAAGATTTCCCCTTTAATTTTGATTCAGTGACAATTTCTGGTTTCCTCTCACTCTCTGTTTCCGGAAACATTGGCCACCAACACAAAAAGAGAGGGTGCATCTCTGCGTTGGCATTTCCTCCTGTGCAGAACAAATCTCTCCAAAGTGAGGGAACATCCCATCTTGAACAGTTGTCAGAAGAACAGGTGTCCACATTAGAAGATTTGTATTTGAGACCATCCAGTTCTGAGATTTACACAGCACAGCACATCCCTATGTGGTGGGGAAGGAGACCTACTGCAGCCTAATAAGACTTAGGGCTAGTTAACACCATCCTCAGTGCATTCCACCTGGCTCACTTTGTTTTGGGGCAGGAGGAGGCGTGGCACTGCATTGAACTCAATAGCACCGCAGCCATGCCCTTCGGCCCCAATGCGATCGGCCACATGGGAACACATGACACATTAGTGCCTGCGTTCCGGCTGGTGCAGTCAGAAAAAGTAGTGCACGCATAATTTTTTCTGACTACATCGGACTGGAACGCAGGCCCTGATGTGCCACGCGTTCCCATGCAGCCAATCGCATTGCAGCCGGAGGGCGTGGCTGCAGTGCCATTGAGTTAAATGGACTGTCACGCCCCCTCCCACCCCAAAACAAAGTGAGCTGGCCAGAATGCGTTCCAGTGCGTTCCGGCACCAATCGGCCTGGAATGCACGGTGTGAACTAGCCACCAACCTTTGACTGAACTGGGAAATGAGAAGCAGCACACTGATGAGCTCATGTCTTTGTCACGCTGCCTTTTTCTCCCATCAACATGCTCCATGCACTGCAGCACAACAGATTGACTCTTGTCCTGCCTCTCCCTCTTGCAGCCTGACCTCTGCTGTATAGGGCTCCAAGAGGCTAAAATCAAGTCAAATTAGGTAACTTATACTGTTTGCATTTAATAAATACAATTATACAAGTCATAAAGTGGTCTGGGTTGATGTATTATTACAGCGCCACAGCTCTATTAGAAATGAAGACATATTGAACATGTAAAATAGGAGTTTTTAGGTTCCATCACACAAAAACATTTAGAATTTTTATTTAAAAAAAACTTACCATTTTAATTACAAATAAAATAATAAATATAATAATAAAATATAATAATACAATAAAATTAAAAAAATGCATAATTAAAAATATTCCAAAAAGGTATAAAAAAATTAAAAATTCAAATTGTTTTTGCGTGATGGAACAATTTTTATATTCAATATGTCTTAATTTAAAAAATACAGTTCAGGATGTATTCATGAATACGGAGCTGCATTAATTTGTGTCTTTTATACCTGCCTGGAATTTAGCTTTAACATAAGATATATATCAGGGACGTGCGGTCAGGGGAGGCAGAGCTTCACCTAGTATTATGGAGGAAAAAGCTGTCAGCTTCAAGTGTGAAGCTGACAGCTTTTTCTCCATTCAGATCGGCTTCTATCAGGTTACAGAGCAAGGAAATCCTCTCCGCGGTGTATCCTGTCATGGACGGAGCACCGCCTATTAATTACAGACGGCGCTGCATCCGGCTTTTGACAGCTAGTTAGGTTACACAGCAGCCGGCTTCCCCGCTGCTTGTGTAACCTAACATAGTGAGGCAAGAGCTGTCACAGCCTCTACTCTGTGTTAGAGGCGTGAGCTCTGTAGATGGTTTGGACCAACGGCATTGGTTCAAGCTGTCTAATCAATAAAAAGAAAAAACCTACTGAGGTTATCGATCTTGATGCCCTGACCAGTGACGTGCAAGTGAGGGACAGGAAGGCTCCTCCCTGTCTCCTCCCTCCCTCCTCCACACATAGCTTGGTTACCGAGTTGGGGGTGGGGCTTTGGTGGGATGGGGCGGCACTTAGGCGTGCTGGGGGCATGCCTCAGCCAGCACGGAAGGCACCGCACGTTACTGATATATATATGTTGCTAGGTCCACTTTAAGAACCTGAAGGACCGCTTACAGGATAACAGCACATTAATGTTTTCTGATCAGTATCAGTAATGGACAGAAACAGAGCCAAAAGGTTTCCACCCTCTGTAAAGGATCCAAATGAATGATGTTCCTTTCTCTGCAGCTGTTCAGGTCTTGTTCAAACGAGGCCTCCGCAACGAGAAGGCCAAAGAAGGCAGCACGGTGAAGCTACATTGTGAACTCAGCAAGGCCGGAGCCCCCGTCAAATGGACGAAGGATGACCAGGTTTTGGTGAGTGGTGAGAAGTACCAAATCAAGCAACAAGGCACCGTGGTGGAGCTTCTCATCCTGAATGCAAAACCAGAAGATTCTGGTGACTACACGTGTGACACCGCAGAGCAGAGGAGCTCATCCCATGTGACTGTAACTGGTAAGAACAAGACGAAGCACTTTTTACTGTCATTGGACCTTCAAGTTTGTTTTTTTATGAGTGCAACTCCAGAAATCATCCACCAAATCATAGAAGTCTAAAAATGTTACCATGCCTGTTCTTGTACACTATGGCTAGCACTTTATCGAAAACACATAACATTATAAAAGTACAAATCAAGGTTTACACCTCAAAGGAACATGTAGTCTTGCTAAGCTCTTGATGTTAGCTCCCATAATGCATCACAAAGGTGGGATTCTTGAGATTGAGCCTCAGTAAAGAAGAGTGAACTCTGTAATTATGCACCGAAAACTTCCTTTTCCTGTAGTTGATATGACTTGGAGAAATCATTCTCAATTCTAACCCAAAAATGAATAGACTGTATCACTTTCAGCAATGAGAAGTATTCTAGCCAGCAATTAAATACTTCTTGATGCCCATCCTAATGTCTCTTTGAACCCATGTCCTCCTTCTTATTAGCTTACAGAGAAGACACTGAAAGACTTCCAAGATTCTATTGGCTTAAAGCAACTTTATCTTAAGCCAGATCTGAAGTAACTGAATTACAAAATGATTCTATGACCTCTGAGAGGATGCATAGGGTTAAAAGGTTTTTGTTGGAGGTGGAATTGTGGGCCTTCAAACAAATAATGCCCCCAGAAGGAGCGGGTAATTAGAATCTACTGACACTGAAAACATTAACGCAGCTTACACCAGTTTTGTGTTAAACCTTGCCTGAAGATGTGGCCATATGCACAAAAAGTGTTGCTGGTGGTGTTGTAACCATTTTTATACCTCTTCGACTTTGTACCCATTCTGAGATGACCTCTAATTACCCGTTCCTTCTGGGCACCAGGGTTTTTTGGTTTGGAGACCCACAATTCCACCTTCAGTATCCCACCAAC
Source organism: Nanorana parkeri (assembly GCF_000935625.1). NCBI lineage: Eukaryota > Metazoa > Chordata > Amphibia > Anura > Dicroglossidae > Nanorana > Nanorana parkeri. Next base: position 788,380 of record NW_017306619.1, on the reverse strand, counting down.
ACTAGATCTCTTCTGAAGACACCTAGCCCCTAGACCTCTGCAAGCATCAAGTGTGATTAGAAAGCCATCAAAAAGGTCATTGTGGAGACTGATAAATTGTCCACAATCTCCATCATAGGTTGAAGATACTGGGTTCTAGCAACCTCTGCAGATGAAAGCACTAAATTGCTCTAGTACTTTACCATAATGGCTTTCCCACTCCTTCTGGAACTTTTTTCTGTACTTTTTGGAGAATATATAGAATAAAAGGTTTTTTTCAAGGTGTCGGTGAAGGTTCTCATTTATCCCGGTCTTGGTATAGCTAATAGTAGTCACATTCAACTGGGCTTGTTCTGTAATGTTGAAGAAATTTTACAACTTATCCAAGCCGCTTCCATATTTATATGTTCTTGCTTGGAATTCTTCGTTATAACTACAATGAATATAATCTTCCCTGATCTCTCTTGTTACCAAATTTGGTTAATACAGAGAACTCAGACTCACTGTATGTTGTATCTTCATTTTCACACCATTCCTTGTAAAGTCTATAGACTCTGGGGTGTGAAAACCCTTCAAGGTCAATAGTCTCTGCCACCAAACATTCACTTGTTGGCTACTTAGGACATATATATAATAAAGTGACGCCAATAGGATATTGGATAATTTGGGACTGAATTTTTTTTTGTTGTGGCGTTGACACTTTGAACCTAATAAAAGGTAGCTCTTCCCTTGACCTGTTCTTTCCTAGCGCTTCCCGTCCGCTTTAAGCAAGACCTGCAGGATTGCGAGGCAGAAGAGGACTCATCGGTCACTCTTTCCTGTGAAATCACCAAGGCTGATGCACACGTGGTCTGGAAGAAGGGCATCACAGACCTTCAAGCCAATGACAAGTATGAGCTCAGACAAAAGGGAACCGTAGTGGAGCTTGTGATTCATCACGTAGGAGCAGAGGATTCCGGAAGCTACACCTGTGATACCGGAGACCAGCAGACTGCCGCACGGGTCAAGGTTCGGGGTAAGGAAGCCTTGAACTTGAATTTGGGGGTCTAAATTTTTATATAAAATACTGTTTTCAGTACTTTTTTTTCCATCTCAGTCCCACTGATCTCCAGCCTGCTTCAGAGACTTCCTTCATGCACACACTCCATTGCAGGCTGCATATCATTGGTCTGAAATGGCTTCCTGATAACGATGACAACAGTGCACCAAGCCGGGGCAATGTGTGTCAGCATGGCCGCTTTTAGAGAAACTATATAGGACTAGCACACCTTATCAAATGCATGTTTGCATGGAATGAGAGAGTTAAAAAGTACCTAAACAAGCATCTATATAGTGTACAAGGAATAACCCAATGAAACTATACAGTCAGGTACATCGACAATAAATGACGCATATAAAACAAATACATGCAAAGGCAGTTACCTAAAGCCAACATACAGCCAAAGCAGGAGGTCCCAGGGATCTTTTGGGGTTGCCACCTACTTCAGCAGAAACCCGCAGGTCTTTAATTGTCTACCTACCTGATTTTACAATTCCCCTGGGTTACTTATATGCTAATTGGCTTTGTTAGCTGTCATTAAATGTATTATGAATTTCAAAAGGTGTGCTAATCCTCTATAGGTTCTATATTTGTTTCATATGTGGGTGTATCTAGGATTGTACCCTGTTTATGGGCATATTTTAGCTGCCTTTGTATTGCTTGTATGTGCTAAGGCCATTCTCATTTATTAAGCATGGCCACTTGTAGTCTCCACCAGGGATGCATGTGATAGGGTGACAACTAAGAGGCACAATTGGGAGACAGTTGTCACCCCATAACAGGAAGTGTCTGAGCAAGGCTTTTCATATCTGGATCGACGGGGATTATTTTAATGAAAGCTGCAGATTTGAAAAAGGTTGAAACAGCTTTGGAAATTATAATAAATGTTCAAGCTTGTATGACATTTTAATGGGTTTACTTCTGCTTTAAGGGATTAAACCTCCTATGTACCATAGTCAAAATCTCTATGATTGATTACCCCTTTTCGTGCATGTGCTTTTTTTACATGCCACATGTTAGAAACTATAGATGCAAGCGTGTCAATATTTTCTTCTGTTCAGGACTTCTCATGATGTTTCGTTGTATATCATGCTATGTTTGTAATATTCTTCCCATAGAGCCTCCAGCCCACTTCACCCAGGAGCTCACCCACCAGCAGGCCACTGAAGGGGAATCGGTGACTCTGTGCTGTGAACTCAACAAGCCCGACACTCAAGTAGAGTGGAAGAAGGATGACAAAGTCGTAAAGCAAAGCAAGAAGTACAAGACACGTCAGGAAGGTTCCACGTCAGAGCTGGTTATACGGGACCTGGTGCTGGACGACGCTGGAAAGTACTCTTGTATCTGCGGGGACCAACAGACAACGGCTGCGGTGACAGTAACCGGTAATGTCATATTCTCGTTGGTGGAATGTCTGTGGAGATGTGAAGAAATTAGAGGAAACGTTTCATGTAGATGGGAGTGAGAGGGAGGGGGGACTCAATGGAGTTAAGCTGGCAAACCTCTATACCCTTTGATGTCCTATTGTAAAGGTCTTGTGCTATCTGCTCCTTCTACAGCTCTCGCTGTCTGTTAGGGAATGAGGTTTGGGTTTGCTGCTATGATGGGTGCTGGACGAATGTCTGGGATTTGCAAACTTCAAGAATCACAAATTTAGGGCCGCCAGAAATAAGCAACAACCTATAATGCAGGAACAACCTATAATGCAGTACATAGCCTTTTTTTCTGGTCAGGAGAGCCAATAATTTGAAGTATCCTGGATGATCCTGCCCCCTTCCTTCCCCTATACCAGTGGTTCTCAACCTTTCTAGGGCCGGGACCCCTTGGTAACATTTGCCAAGTTGTGGTGACCCCCAAAGGTAAAATTTAGGGATGACGCGGCTGCTGCAGCGACATCTGGAGGCGTGGCAGGAGAACTGACACTGCTGCGCTAGGAGAGAGCTGAGGAGGACTCTCACCTTGCACAGCGACCCCACAGGTTGAGAACCACTGCTATAGGCAAAGACAGGACCGGGCTCTGCAGCTGGAACTAGAAGAATTGGATTTAAAGTGTGTGGCTATATAACGTATGAGGTACATACTCCGCAGTACTGTCACTGGTAGGGATGGGCTCGGGCGTGTTCGCAGCTTCACGTGCCGAGCCCGCCAGGAAGCTGACAGCGCGCAGCGCCAATCACAGGCACTGAGACATTTCCCGATCTCTGCAGCTGCGGACCGGGAAAATGGAATGCATAGCTAGAGGTGTGTTTTACATATTGTTTTGCTTGAATCCATACATATTGCACCCGCCCTCTGCTGCTGTCAATTACTAGAAGGGGACCTGATGGAGAACTTCAGGTCCCCCTCTGCTGATTGGCAGCATCAGAGGGCGGGTGCAATAGCTATTTTGCTATTGGCTTTTTCAAAGTGAAATAGCCAATAGGAATCTAGCTATGCATTCCTATGGTGGGTTTTTTATTTTTTTCTGACTTACGGCGTCCCCCGATTTTCAAAAAAAAAAACAGAGCAGAGAAAGGTCCCGACCTTTCCAGGAAAAAGTGTCTCTCTCCCGGCGGCCGAGAGCCACTAAGCGACCCCTGGCAAATTGTCATTCGACCCCCGAGGGGGTCCCGACCCACAGGTTGAGAACCACTGCCCTATACAAAGGTAGGCTCACCGTAGCCATATTGTCATTGTGTGTTGGAGCTGTCCGAGAGAGCCAACAGTTCTGTGTAGGGAGTTTATTTATTTATTTTTCTTTTAAAGGAGAACTATGAGGTGAGTGAAAATCACTCATCCTTATTGTTCGAGACGACGCGTGACAATGAAACTGTCACAGGTCGGCTCAGTAGATCGGGAAGTGAGCGAACACATACCGTCGCTCGCTCACTTCCCGATCCTGTCCCTGCAGAGAGCCTTGACTGTCACTCACGACTCCCTGCACCTATTCCCCCCTTCCGGCTCTGCTCCTCCAGCGCTGACTGGCGGAACGGACAGGGAGGGGGCGGGCACAGCTGGCTCTGCCTCTAGATGGGCAGAGCCAGCTGTCAATCGCGCAGCTGGGTGGATCCAGACAGTAATGTCGGGATTCGTCCCGGCTGCGGAGGGTCTCAGTATACTGAGCTTTGGGTCACGGGAGGACGCTAGTTTATGTCCTCCCGTGACACTGAGGAGAACTATGGGGAAAAACACTGACCGCATAGTTCTCCTTTAACTGTAAGTTGCAGTTTATTAAATAAGTGCAAAGTTAGAATTAATAGCGCAAAACAGGGTCGTAATAGCAAAGTGCACGCATACACCACAGAATAATACAAAACAGATTATGAAAGCTGTACAAACATTGACTCTTCACAGCAATGTTCTTGTGGCTCAATCAGGGTAACATGTGGCTGCACAGCAAAGTTTCTATAAGACTCCGTAGCAACAGAGAGTCTAGCGGAGGATCACTAATTCAGTAACAGTTCAGAACACAAATGGCTACTTGCAATTATTCTCATGAACATAATCCTTCTCACTATAGTCAAGGTTAAAATGGCGAACAGCTGGAGGGATCCAAGGACACAGGGGGACCACCCCACTGGAACCTGAGTACTCTGCTAGGAATTGAGGAGGTGCTCCCCACTAGGGAGTTTATTGTTAATGTGTTTTTATTTTGCCAATGGTACATCTCTCCCATGACAGTGCCCAGCATTCCAAACCTTATGTTCCAAAATAGCTTGCTTATGAGCTCTACAAATTAGCAGAATCGCATAACAAGATTTGCCCCCTCCCCAATAGAATTCACAATCTTTGATCTTTGACCAAGATTTGAGAAGCTTCATGAACCGAACCCAGGCAGATATGCTCATCCAAATTGTTTGTGCTCTGGTCTTATCAGGAAGAAATGAAGGATAAGGCTCCTAACACTTATCTCATGACACTGCAGGGAGCCTGGATTTAGGGTAAAAACCATTGCTTTGGGTCTTCACAAACTGTAAAATATTGAGCACATTTCATAAATACTGTTCTACAGTATACTGTATAATATATATCATCGGTTCTCAACTCGTGGGTCGCGACACCCTCTGCAGTGGGTCGCGGTGTCATGTCTGCATAGACCGGCCCATCTGCATTAGAGAGAACTAGAGGGGGAATTTGTGGTTCAGCCTGTGGGAACCTCATAATGTCAAACTGTCCCCTCTCTCCCGGCCTCTCCGATAAAGTGATAAGGCCCGGGGAGAGAGGACTATTTCCTCATTTTCGGCCGGCGCATTAATATCAGGAGCCGCGGCTCCCGACAATTAAGTTAATCTATCTATCTATCTATCTATCTATCTATCTATCTATCTATCTATCTATCTATCTATCTATCTACCTACCTACCTACCTATCTATCTATCTATCTATCTATCTATCTATCTATCTATCTATCTATCTATCTATCTATCTATCTATCTATCTCTATATATATATACTGTACTGTAAATACAGGTATTCTTTATGAGTGGAAACACTAGCCTCTTAAATAAACTGAATAGTAAGTTTAGTAAGCGCGTAAAAAAGCGATAAGGGTCTCTGTTGTCCTCCTGCACAGATCTTCAGCCTTTCCAGCCATGCGGGTTACACAAAGTAGATTTCATCGGCCCTTCTACTGCAAAAAAAAAACATTTTATTAAACAAAAAAAAACAAAATCCCGTAAAATTCTTGTGCTAAACGTCAAGAATTTTCAACGCTATTTTTTGTGTATTATGCAGTTCTAATATTGCATCTTTTCTTTCTTTTTTTATGCATTTTTGCATTGTATTTGATTTAGGGAAATGTAAAACAGCAGAGTATCAACTACATCATCCCTGTGGTTTTCTTAACATGTCTGACGTCGGGCAGCATTTGTACTAATTGTATCTTAAAGCTCTAAAAAAAATTAAACAGCTCCGGAGCTTCGGGGGAATGCTAACTGTTTGTGATTTTCTAAACACCGGTCACCTTTCTAAACACCGGTTCCCTTTCTAAACACAGGTCACCTTTCTAAACACCGGTTACCTTTCTAAACACAGGTCACCTTTCTAAACACAGGTCACCTTTCTAAACACCGGTCACCTTTCTAAACACAGGTCACCTTTCTAAACACCTGTTACCTTTCTAAACACAGGTCACCTTTCTAAACACCGGTCACCTTTCTAAACACCGGTCACCTTTCTAAACACCAGTCACCTTTCTAAACAGCGGTCACCTTTCTAAACACCGGACACCTTTCTAAACACCAGTCACCTTTCTAAACAGAGGTCAACCCTTCTAAACGCCGGTCACCTTTCTAAGCACCGGTCACCTTTCTAAACACCGGTCACCTTCTAAACACTGGTCACCTTTCTAAGCACTGGTCACCTTTCTAAACACCTCTCACCTTTCTAAACACTGGTCATGTTGTATGTAATAATGATATTAAAACTGAAAAATTAAATGTTATAACATTTTGTGCAACTTAAACATTCAAACAAATGGCGAGGAAAGGGTGTTCTTCTACACCTTCTGAATGTCATGTGGTCATGATAACATTCCATTCAAACCTACTCACCCTTGTTGACTT
>NW_017306619.1:769548-781700 GCF_000935625.1 Nanorana parkeri | reverse complement strand
TTGACACTAAAATGCTGATTATATCATTGTGGGTTTAAAAAAAAAAAAAATATATATATATATATCATTTATTTATTTATTTTTATTAAAGCAAACAACTTAATTTTAAAGTCTTATAACCTTTATTAAGCTGCAAAAAAGTGAACATTTTAAAGCTGAACAGAAACTATTTATATTTGGTTGTAGATAGCTAGCAATTTACCGTCTTTTTGTTTCTTCTTTATTTCTTACGCACGGGTTAAAAAACTAAATCAACTTTATTGACTCAACTTATAATTAAAAAAAAGATAAATTCAGTGAACTGTTCTCTTCCTATGGGATTACAGAAACATAAAATGGTTTGATTTATGTTCTTGCATGTCTATCATAACTGGGTTTAGTCTTTGGTTATGGGCCTCTTGTTAGAAGAGCAGATACTGAATGTATTCTACAAATCTTTAGCTTTACCTCCGCTGTTCAAAGAAGAACTTACGGACGCAAAGGCTACAGAGGGGGAAAAGGCCGTCCTTCGATGCGAGCTCACCAAACCCGACGCCACCATAGAATGGAGAAAAGAAGGCCAAGCTTTGAAAGCTGGCGCCAAGTACACCGTGAGGCAGGAAGGGCCCGTTGCCGAATTATTAATTAACAGTCTTAACGAGAATGATGCCGGGAGTTACATGTGTGTCTGTGGAGATCGGAAAACCACAGCCACTTTGACTGTAAAGGGTAAAATAACTGAAATTTTCTTTGTTTTTTTGTTTTCATCATAATCATTAAACAAACGTGGGCTCTGTATACACAAAACTTTTTTGTTTGAGTGCATGGTATAAAGTTATCTAGCAATATTGGCATTGCTATTAGTAGGGCCATCTATGCCATGGAGGTCCCTTGAGATAACCAATGCAAAAAGGTGTAACCTAGTCTTCCAGTTTGCAGGCTGGGCATGGGATGAACAAGTAATTGTTAGGGCGATGGAGTTAAGGTGGCATAGGTAAAGTGAAGTGGTTCGTCTGGTAGTGGTGCCACTTGTTCTCGATACATTTGCTGGATAGGTTTAGCTTTATCTTTTTAACAGGCTTCTTATGAGTAAGTTACAAGTTCCTAATCGCTTTATGAATACAACTTTTCTTTTCTGGGGGGCTGTCCATCCAACTCTTCTTTGTGTCATGAAGTACTAATTCTTCTCTAAAATCAACTCTAACGCTTAACCAATGACATTTTATATCTTTGATATGCATTAGCTCTTCCAATCCTCTTTAAAGAAAAACTGGTGGACGCAGAATCTATGGAAGGAGAAAATGTTACCCTCTGCTGTGAGCTCACGAAACCAGCCAACGCTGTTGTGTGGAAGAAAGGTCACATGGCCTTGAAACAAAGCGATAAATACATTATGACCTTAAAAGACGCAGTCGCTGAACTGACCATTCACGATCTCGATTTTAAAGATGGAGGACATTACAGCTGCTTATGTGGAGAGCAGGAAACCACAGCAAACGTGAAAATCAATGGTAAACCTCAGGCTATTTCTTTGATATAATATTCATACAGATATTATCTTCTGGATTCTGGATTAGGGTTAGGATTAGGTTTGTATAACCCATATTTCAGTTGACTTCTTCTGTGCTATCTTTAGCCAAGCCTGCGCTTTTCAAAGAAGAGTTGAAGAGAGAAGAAGGCAAGGAGGGTTCTTCGGTGACACTGCGTGGAGTGCTGACCAAACCTCCAGTGGTTATTGAGTGGAGAAGAGGAGACAAGGTGCTCCGGCCAAGTCACAAGTATGACATGACACAGGAGGGGACAATGGTAGAGCTCTTAATACGAAATCTGGAGCTAGAAGACACCGGAGAATACACCTGTGTTTGCGGAGAGGAACACTCCACAGCTGTACTTTTAGTAAATGGTAAAGCCATTCTTAATTTTTTACCATCTTTCCTCTTCTTTCTACCTTCTTTGTGCCAAACTGCTCTTCTCAATGTACATTATAGTCTTAACGTTTATTCTGTTTTATCTCTGATGTGTTTGTCCTGCTTGTCTTTCATTGTCTATGTATCTGTCAAACTAGTAGCACGCATTTTGTATATTTAAGTAGCTGTAAAGCTTTTACCATATTCAACCATATTAACTATACCACATAAAATAATTCCGCCCACGGTACCTTTTTTCTTTGGTTTTATTTGAGGTTTTACAAATGTAAGGAGCTTTTGCCAGCAAGACTCCTTAGCTGTCAAACAGGCTTTGCTGGGTTGAGCGGGGGGGGGGGGTTGGGGGCATCAGCCTTTAATGTCACAGGCTGACTATGGGTCTACACCACGGAGTCCTGTAGGTACAACTGAAGAAATGGGGGATGGCAGCCTTACTATGCTTCTACTGGCCTGCCACTTTTCTAGTTAGCTGGGCCAGAAAACAACGGGGAGGCCTGGGTTCCCGAGGGGACTTATAGGATCACCAGGTATTTAGTGAGAATTGCACAATGCATAAAAGGAAGCATTACAATTACTTTGAGGGACAGAAGAATGCAATCCAAAATGTTTTAGAATGAAACTTACACACACACACACACACACACACAGTATAATGATGCCCTGTGCTATGAAGACTAGTAGTGGACAAACTAAGATGTAATAAAGGTGTCATTCAGTTTAAACTTTTTTGGAGCCTGGACACAAGTACCTTCAAGAACTAAAAAAGATGGAAAAGTTATGAACAGCTAGCAATATTTTAGGCACTATTTTAAGACTACACCGCTAGTTGATCTGCATCCTGTCCAGGCTTGGTTAGAAGTTAAATTTTTTCCCATTTGCATTATTACACATCTCATTACTATGATAATTTAAGCTATTGACCAAAAGAGAGAGAGAGAAAAGTGTTGAAATGGTTTTGGTGTTTATTTTTGTATGTTTTAATGTTATTCAGTGTTATTAATATGTACAGTTTGAAAGAACGTTATCATATATGTATGTATGTTGTTCAAAGTTTTGACCCCACATATTTACACATTACCTTCCGCGTTACTTAGCACTGCCCGTCCACTTCAAGCATGGGCTGAAGGACGAGAGAGCAACAGAAGGTGATAAAGTAATCCTCCACTGTGAGCTTAGCAAACCTAACGTGCCCGTGCAGTGGGAAAAAGATGACAAAGTTCTTCCTAAATCGGAGAGGCATGTCTTCAGACAAGATGGCTTAGTGGCAGAGCTTGTCATGATAGATGTCAATGAAAATGATGCGGGAATGTACAGCTGTGTCTGTGGAGACCAAAAAACATCTGCGTTCTATATATAGATAGATATATATAAAATAAATATATATATATATACAGTATATATACTGTGTATATATATATACACACATACTTACACACTCAGAAACACCTTGGACTTCATAGTGTTGGGTGTATTCATCTTAAACTTTCTTTAACTCCAGTAATATTATTGAAAAGCCACTCTTGGAACAACCGTCTTGATTCAGTAGGGTATATCATTTTGATTTACCTCCGATGGACCGGCCCTTTAAAAATCCTGCTAACTCAGGAATAGTACAAAAATAGACAAGATAAGACATAGCTGCTATGGCTTGCTAGGTATTCAGATTAGTTCGTTTATGTTCATGATGATCAGCAGCATGTGTATGTGTGCGTACCATTAATAATGTATTCTACATTCTGCCAGCTTTGCCACCCAAGTTCAAAACCGGGCTAAAAAACAAAGAAAGTGTGGAAGGGCAGTCGGCCGTTTGGAACTGTGAACTGACCAAGGCAAACGCTCACCTAGAGTGGAGGAAAGGAAACCTGGTCCTCCAGCCAAGCGATAAGTACACAATGAGCCAGGACAGCTTCAACGCCGAGCTTGTAATTCATAACTTAGATTTGCAAGATGGAAGCCAATACTCTTGTGTGTGTGGAGAACAACAGACTTCAGCTACATTAGTAGTGAATGGTAAATGATTGACCACAACTATTGTACTATTATGTTTTCAATAATACTAGTAACGTAGATCTGCTAAATTCATAAAAGCTCGAATTAACCGAGTGCTTTCAATGGCTGATAACTTTCTAAATTTGAATGTTGTTACTAAACTCTTACTTGTTGTCTAAACTCAACTTTCTTGGCGAAGAACTGTGATCAAGAATGTGCTCTGTGTTTTTATAAGTACCCCCTGGAGATTTTTGCAAGTACCTATGGATCTTGCCAGTAGAACTTTTGGGTAGGCACTTCCTTTTATAGCATGACAACACTCTTTTTTTCGGCAGTTAAATCATTGCAGCTTTTTCTTGACCATCTACTGCTCATATGCTGGCATTGTTGATAGCCCTATCAATAAATAGTAGGGATGCACCCATACCAAGTACCGTACTCGGTACAAGTACAAGTACAGATACTTTTTGAGCTCCAAGACTAGACTAGAGAAAAATTCAAAAGTTAGGAGGCCGCTGTCATTTGTGAGGAGCACACGGAGCTCCCGGGATTTGTAAATCTCTGTTTTATTGTATGATTTTGGTTTTATAAACCCATATAATGGGATGCACCAATACCCGTTTAGCAAATACGAGTACTGATACATTTTTGTTTATTGTCATGTGACAGTTTTTCTAAAACAATATCGACTAATGATTTCAGGACAGTGGTGGAGTACCAGAGCCCGGGCCCAGCTGCAACTGCTGCAACCCTGGTAGTATTCATGAAAATGCCAAATATCGGCACTGGTACTCGAAAAGTGACGGTGCATCCCTAATAAATGAAGCACGACCCACAGCCCTTTACATTGCTCTATCTGAAGGAGCATAGGGAAATGATCTAAAAGCTCTGCTTGGTACCTCTGACCCCTGACGGTCTGTCAGGCATCCGGGAAAATGCAGCTTTTAGCTGCATTACATTTCTATTAAGATGTTTAACCTTCCAACTTGGGTTGACAATGCTTTTCAGAGAGAGAGAAAATAAATTCAGACGGACTTTAACAAAATGTCCACCAAACATAATTGTTTAAGGATACGGTTGCTTTTCCAAACATGTTCAGTGGTATGCCGTATATCAACTTTGAGTCTCCAAAATCATGTTAAAAAGATCAGATTTGCCACACAAAAGAATTTAGGGGCGTGAAATAAGGTGTTTTTGCTTCCCGTTGGCTTTTTCCATTGGGCTTTTTATACGCATGAATCCCTATCCAAATCCTGCTGCCTTCACCTTCGTAATATCTCCAAAATAAGCCCCTTCCTCACCAAAGAAACCGCAATATTACTCTCTGAGCTGTGTCAGTGACAGCCAGCAGATGTGGCAGAATAGGCCGGTTACAACGGCGTTTTGCAGTAAAGAAGGAGGCGGGGCCCGCCTAACAGCAATCCCGCCTCCTCTCACATCACTGGCCAGCGATCTAAGAGCAGGTGGGGCCAGTGATGTAAGAGGAGGCGTGGCCCGTCGATAGAAGGAGGCAGAGCCCGGGGACGGAAGAAGAAGGGGGGGTCCCGGCGACCACAGAGGTGGACAACGCTGACAGGTAAGAGGCGTACAGCCCAACTGAGACCTTGCAGAGCCCACTATAGAGAGTCTATGGTGTGCTCTGCAAGTGGCATAACTTGAGAGTCTATGGGGCCCTGTGATTTCCAGTTACGCCCCTGCACTCAACCAACACGTTGTCAAACAATTCATCCCAACACAGCTACCTCCTCATGTATCACTTCCCCCTCCCTTTTAGATTGTAAGCTCTCAGGGGCAGGGCCCTCCTTACCATCTTGTCTTGAATTGTATTGTGATTGTAATGTCTTCCTTATATTGTAAAGCGCTGCGCAAACTGTTGGTGCTATATAAATCCTGTATAATAATAATAATATTGATGGTGGCCGAGTGAAAAATCTAGTTTTAGAAACAAAATCAAAGTCTCACTGTCTGTTTAAAGGTTGCCTGGGTGGGGAACGAACCTAAGATCCTAATTGTAAGTCTGTCTGTCTCAATTTTGTGCTAGCTTTGCCACCAGAATTTAAGGAGGAACTGAAAAGCCTTGAAGCCGTAGAAGGAAACTCTGTAACTTTGCACTGTGAGCTGACCAAACCGAATGCTTCCCTCGAATGGAGGAAAGGACATAAAATTATCAAGTCAAGTGAAAAGTACAAGCTTGTGCAGGAGGGCCTTGTGGGAGAACTGGTTATAAATAATTTGGACCAACAAGATACCGGAAGATACATTTGCGTCTGTGGAGATAATCAGACCGCCGCAACATTGACTGTGAAGGGTATTCTAGAATTCCAAGTCTTCTTTAGATGTCCATTAACACCGTCAGTTTTTTGTGTTCGGCTTCACCATTTAATCAAGCATCTTCTCCTTCCCTCCTCCCATCGTCATCAGCTATTTGTGTCCATCTTCACAACTTAATCAAGCATCTTCTCCTTCCCTCCTCACCATGTTGGACCCACTGCTCATTCAGTTTTTACTCCTCACTTTTAACATCTAATCCTCAGTCACTGCCAGTTGTTGGTTCTGCGGCTGATTTATAAATCAAATCTTTTTTTTTATAATTTCAGCTCTTCCTCCACAATTTAAGGAAGAACTAGTGAACAAGGAATGTGTTGAAGGTGAGTCGGTGACTCTGCACTGCGTGTTGACCAAGCCAAAAGCTTCTCTGGAGTGGAAGAAAGGCCAGAAGACACTTAAACCTGGAGATAAATATAAATTTGTCCAGCAAGGTCTTGTCGCTGAGCTGGTTATTAGTCAACTGGAGCTGGAAGATGCAGGAGACTACACGTGTGTGTGTGGAGAACACAAAACAACTGCTTCCGTAAATGTCAAGGGTAATTTATTTATTTATTTATTTATTACTTTTGAGAACCTAACAACTTCCAACCTCGTTCTTCACCAGTTTCTATCACCTCTTCCATCGCTCCCTCTTTTCCTTCTTCCATCTTGTTTCATTTCCCATTTACATTGTCTTTCATCAGGATCGCTATTCTTGTCTTTTCATTTGTTCCAGCCTACCATATGTCACTCTACATTGTTAATCCCTTAACTAAGTCTTCACTTTGTAACTAATGTTGGATTTTTTTTATTGTATAAAATATATTTTTACTATGAACAATTAGTAGAGAATAGAGATAGATCAGATGAAGAGCTGAAGATGGGCACAATTCTCCATACTTAGTAAAATATCTGATGCTGACTCACAATAAGGAGAAATACCACCAAATAGAAAATAAGTATTTTGAAAAGACTCAATTACTGACCAATATACGGAAAGTCTCGCATGTGCGATTCGTTTTGTTCCGAATCCCAATGCATCCAAATCTGAATTTCGATTTCTGAATTTCGGATCCCATCTGAATTTCGTAAAAAAACGAAACTGAATCGGACGTGTGACTTTTTATGGCCAATCAGATGTGTTTTTAATGCATCCGAATGGGTTTGAACGCGTATGTTCGTTACGGCAACATGGGAGTTATATACAGTACATACATATAATACTAAAGCTGAGGCTCCCAGAACTGAATGGCACTCTGGAGCTTACGAATGCAATTCGGATCCTGAATGCCATTCGGGTCTGGGAGATTCAGCTTTAGTATTAATATCTGTATATGGTTTTCTGTGGTATTCGCAACGAATATATTCGTAAACTCACCTGAAACTAATGAAAATTCGGATTTCGTCCGATTCCGAAACCAGAACGGAATTTCGGATCCGAATCCCAAATAACCGAACCAAACCGAATTTTTCCGCAGCTTACATGTCTACCGAGTGTCCAAGCCCACCAACTGGATAAAGATTATGTGGTCAGGAATGTAACTGAAGTAATACCTTAGATACCTAATCATTGGGCACGCCTAATATCGTATAAACCTGATGGGTATGGGAAATGCTACTCCTTTTGTAAATACTGTAATATTGGCATTAAATTCCAGTATTGCTGTCCAGGGCCATAAAATTCTGGCCTCTTGGCCACCCTGTTAATGAGGGTCAAGGATGCTCTGACTGATGGCAGAACACTTTCAACACAATTCCTACTTTTTAAGGGCTATAGAAGCATGAGGAAGGAACTATTTCCGAAACAAACTTTAAGAATCTCTTATCTGACAGTACCATCTGTTCATGGCAAACCATTATCTAGACAAGTTACTGGTTTGTCAAAACTGCTAATATCCTCTGTGGTGTTTTGGCATAAAATGATGAGTTTGTTGTTTTAATTTGTTCATGTTTGTCACAGTTGTCAGTTTCAGTTCTTTCCAGATCTCCTTCTCTTGCAATATGTATCCGACACTTTACCTTGCATGCCATAGCACTTTAAAAGGCCCTGCCAGGTCTCTAAACAAACCAAAAGGCAAATTCCCAAGAGAAGAGGTAGTAAACTCACCTGCCTGGCAGCCCATGACTTCTATTACCTCCCACGTTTTGCTCCAGAGCAGCAGCCTCTGGCAGTCTTTTTGGCATTCAGCAGTTTTGAGAATGTCTGTGTCCTCCACCACGCATGTGCATGGCTGGTAGCAAAAGCGGCTGACACTTCCAGAAGTGTCGCATGCCAAACCGATTGCTGCACTGGAACATAGGGAGGTAGGAGTCATGGACCTCCCGAAAGGTAAGACCCCATTCACACTGAGCGATTTGTAGCACGATTTCCGCTCAAAAATCCCTCAGTGTAGCGCGTTCAATGCATTTCAATGGAGCTGTTCACATCTCACAGCTCAATGTCGCCTGTAGCGTGTAGCTCAAGCTTGTTACTCGAACATGACCTATTTTTCCAGCGGATTTTGTGCAATTTGGCCCCAATTGGCTTTTTGCTAAACTGCCAAAAGAAGCGCTACGTAGTGTGATAAAATGTGCACTGTAGCTGCGCTGAGAAAATGCTTTTTTTTATGTGGCTCAGTGTGAATGGGGTCTGAGAGTTATTCTATTGCCTGAAACTGGCCTTTCCATTTGTTTAGAGACCGTAAAAGTTTTGTAGGACATGAACAAAAATAATAGAATTTAACAATAAAGAGTGCCGCTACCCAACTATCGTGAGCGCCATATAATCAACGTGCTGTTAATTCTGTATCAGCCCTTCCGACACAATTTAGAAAGGAGTTAAAGAGCAAAGAAGTCCCTGAGGGAACTTTAGCCGCGCTAATCTGTGAGTTGACCAAATCTGACGCGTTCCTAGAATGGAGAAAAGGACATAAACCCCTCAAACCAACTGACAAGTACCAATTCATCCAGGAGGGTTTTATTGCTAAGCTGGTGATTGATAACGTGGACCTGAAAGATGCCGACGAGTACACTTGCATATGTGGAAACTATCGGACAACTGCGTCCCTGAGCGTGAGGGGTAACATGTCAACAACAGCGGTTTATGCTTTGGTCCTGCTATCTCTACCTGCACCAAGTTTCATTAATCCAAATAAAAAGTGTGACTCACATTCCTTCACCATAATGGTCATAAGTGTTTTACATCCCATCATCGATCCACTTCTAATAGTCAGAAAGCCTTACTTACAGCACACTTTGTCCTTCCATTGTATATCCATTGGGGCCCATCTTTGTCTTTCTGAAAGCATTGGTTGAAAACATTAACTTTGGAATCATTATTCATTGCCTGTCTTGTGTATTTATTCTTTTAATAACTGTAAGAATATCCCCTTTGCCTGGTGGGTGAAGCTTGACAGTTTTGGATACCTGACCCTAGTGAATGTGGTTTCCTGCATCACCAAAGCATTGCATTCCCATTCACTGCTGTGCTATTCAAATTATTGAACAATTTGGGAAGTCCTCTCTGAAATATTTAAGATCTGTCTCTTACAGTACCTGTACATCCTATCCTTTTCTATTTTGGTTGTAGCACTTAGCACATCTGCAATATACTGGTAATGTTCAGCCAATAGGCAAAGTTTTCAGTGTTCACACTTGTGAAAAAACGGTGTAATTAGTGTAACAAATTTGCTCACTTATTTGGAGGTCTGGAAACCATGACTTATTGTCAGCTTTGGAGGACTTAAAGTGACATTAAACCCTCAGATTTTTTAACATAAAACAATACTGTAATGTGCGCCTTACTGTAATCCATGGTTGTTTCCCTTCTCTTTGCTGCTCTTCCTTTTAAATCCTCATGTCTTCTCATGCTTGGGGAGAACTTCCCTTTGCAGCTCAGGGCCTCTTCCTGTAGTGCTGGCTCAGGTTACAAACCTACACAAACCTACACACAGACACCGTGTATCTATTCCTGAGACAAGGCAGTCTCCTGCAAAACAGAAGTTTTGCAGCAGCATGAGAACAGACACAGATTTAAAAGGAAGAGCAGCAAAGAGAAGGGAAACAACCATGGATTACAGTAAGGCGCACATTACAGTATTGTTTTATGTTAAAACATCTGAGGGTTTAATGTCACTTTAAATTGGCAAGACCTGGAAAAGAATTACCTTGAACAGTGTTTCTCAAACCTTGTTTATCTCTGGAGCACCATCCCAAACTTTGCAGTGTTGGAGGATTGACTGTACTACTGAAGATGACCAAATGTGTCACTTGTTCCCTGTGGGTTACTGGAGAACATCTCATTTCCATTCTTCTAGACTGTGGCCTCTGTAGAAGATGGCATGGAACCCATAGATGTGACAGCTGCACTCTACAGCTTAGACCGCCCTGTTGTCTCTAGTGCCTGCTACTGGCATCTACTTGTAAAATTGGCATATGATCCTGCCAATTGCACAGAAAGAATAAGTATCGCTGTGGTCAGGCTAAGTACCACCAGTGCTTCACATCCCAAACTTTGGGAAAACACTGTTCCAGAAGATGTACCGGCATGGGGGAAAACTACAGGCAATAAATAGTATTTACAAAGTTGACGCTTACGTTGTCCTGTCTTTTGTTGTCTGAAAGATGGAAGTGGGCTTTCATATTGTGCCGTCTTGTATTTTGAAATGCTTTCTTCATCCCACATTCAGCTCTTCCTCCTCGATTTAAAGAAGAGCTACAGAACATAGAAAGCGCGGAGGGAGAATCGGCGACCCTGCATTGCGCGTTAACCAAACCAAAAGCTTCCCTGGAGTGGAGGAAAGGAGAGAAGACTCTGAAAGCAGGAGATAAATATACATTTGTCCAAGAAGGACTCATCGCAGAGCTCATTATAAGTCGACTGGACCTGGATGATGCCGGCGAATACGCGTGTGTTTGTGGAGACCAGCAGACAAAGGCGTTGCTCAGCGTGAAGGGTAATTGTCTTCTCACCATGTCTACTGTTACTTTTATTTTACTAATTATCCCATATCATCGCCATATTCCAAAATCATCAGCAACATTGATTTTCTCATCTGCCATTCTCACCATTCCGTCAATAAGCATGTACATTTATTTTAATGTTTGTACATTGCAGCGTTCTAATGCACAGTATGTGTTCAGTGTTTTACCTTTAAATTTTTTTTTCATTAATTGTGCATTAAAACTTTTGTCAAAACTAGCAAATCTCATACATAGAAAAAAAATAGAAATATAAAATGCTAAAAAAACAGGGACTTTTGACCAATAAGAAACATATAAAGCCTATAATCAACCTAACCACTGAACCATCACATTCTCAAACAATTCATCCCCACGCAGCTCCCTCCTCATGTATCACTGGCCCCTCCCTTTTAGATTGTAAGCCCTCAGGGGCAGGGCCCTCCTTACCATCTTGTCTTGAATTGTATTGTGATTGTAATGTCTCCCTTATATTTTAAAGTGCTGCGCAAACTGTTGGCGATATATAAATCCTGTATAATAATAATACTGTATTTGATATATGAAACATTTCTGTATAGTGTTTCTTTAAAGGAGAACTATGAGGTGAGTGCTTTTCACTCACCTCATAGTTCTAGCCGACCTGTGACAATGAGACTGTTACAGGTCGGCTCAGTAGATCGGGAGGTGAGTGAACACATACCGGCGTTCGCTCACTTCTCGATCTTGTCACGGCTCTCTGCAGGGATTCCCCCTCCACGCTCCGATCCGCCAGCGCTGACTGGCGGAACGGACGTGGGAGGGGGCGGGTACAGCTGGCTCTGCCTCTAGATAGACAGAGCCAGCTGTCAGTCACGCAGCTGTGCGGATCCCGGTACAATTGTCGGGATCCGCTTCAGCTGCGGCGTCTCAGTATACTGAGCCTAGGGTGACGGGAGGACGCTAGTTTGTGTCCTCCCGTTACCCTAAGGAGAACTATGGGGAAAAGACTTAACCCCATAGTTCTCCTTTAAA
>NW_017306619.1:767557-769423 GCF_000935625.1 Nanorana parkeri | reverse complement strand
TATATGACTGCAATAAGAAACGTCTGTAGACAGGATATTTAAAGTGTTTTCCCCACACATAGGCACTTTGATAAAGTAAAACCAGCTGATTGGGCCGTGGTTGATGTGTCCTATGAAGTTGCCCCAGTCCTATAACAAAATAATAATAATAACGACATGGTGCGTGCTTCCCATTTTGTAATATTCTTTTCATTCCACGTTCAGCTGTTCCTCCCCGATTTAAGGAGGAACTGAAAAGCACAGAAAGCCTGGAGGGACAGTCAGCAGCCCTACGTTGTATGTTGACCAAACCAAAAGCTTCTCTGGAGTGGAAGAAAGGACAAAGGACTCTTAAATCTGGAGATAAATACAGATTGGTCCAGGAGGGTCTCAATGCTGAGCTGGTCATAAATCGACTGGAACTGGGAGATGCTGGTGAATACACGTGTGTATGTGGAGACCATCAGACAACTGCATCTCTTACCGTGAAGGGTAATGATATTCTTCTGACCCCCTACGGTCACCTTCTGTTGGCTTCACATTTGCCTTCGCTTCACCTTCACCCGTCTCCTCTAATAACCTGTTATCATCATCTTAATGCAATTCCATTACCAGTTCTTATGTCTCTTCTTCCATTATCACCTCTTTGCTCTTACTTTCTTACCTGTTCATCATCATTGTGACGAGTATTCAGCTGACAGCATGGCCATATATGTAACCTTCTAATGGTCTTACCAAAACATCAAAACTTATAAGTCTCATCTTTATATGTTGTTTTTTTATTGTGATAGTTTATGTGTCTTACATTATACTCATTGTATCTTTTAATGACCATAGATTCTGGTTTCCATCTGTCTTCCCTCCTCTTGTGCTGCAGAAGTTAAATATAAATTAATCTGCACTTACAGGTTTCCCGTAAAAGTTTACATTTAAAGTGTTAAAATTTTAAATAAAAAAGAATTCCATTTCCCAACCAGCAACTAGAGACTTGGGCTCCTCTTCACATGTCTACCTATCTATTCTTAGCTGCACTGTTGAACAGAAATTCTGCTGTTTACAGAGCTGAGTAGCTAAAACTACTTATTGCTATCCACCTCCCTCCTCCAGATTGTTCTGTAGAGTTAGAGGGGGAGAGCCTGATGGCAAGAAGTTTCTCTCTCTCTTTTTAGAAAACCCATTACATCCATTACCAGGGCCGGATTCCCGGCAAGGCCACCGTGGCCCGGCCTCGGGGCGGCACTGAGCAGAGGGGCAGCACAGGTTTGAAGTCACCTGATGCCCGGTACATGGAGTTCCGGGCGCCGGGCGGTAATTTGTTTTCTACATTTAGCCCTGCTTTGCCCAAGCTGAGCTAAATGTAGAATAGGAGAAATCACCTGTTTCTTTAGAAGTAATCTCGGCGATGTCGCTGAGATCACTTGTAATTAGACTGCAGCCGGTCCGTCCTCCCCCCGCCGCCCCCTCCCTCCCCTGCACTTACCTCTCTCCATGCTGCATCCTCCCGGCTCCGTCTCCCGGCTCCGTCCTCGCCGCCGCCTTCAGAATGGAGAGCTGTAAGCAGAGCGGCATGGTTAAAAGTAACCCTGCCGCTCCGTGTACACAGTGAGAGGGGAGAGCTGTGCTGTGCTCTTCCCCTCTCACCTGTCACAGGAGTTCCAGCACAGCGCTGCGCTAGAACTCCTGTATTGGAGGTGACAGGTTCAATAAAGAGAACCCGTCACCTCCAAATGCTTTCACACAGTGATGTGTGATAGCAATAAAGTTAGGTGAAAAAGAAATTGCTAAAAAAATTATTACATAAATAAAAATAAGAAAAAAATCATAAGTAATAATAATTACATTAAAAAATAAAGTAATAAATAAAGTAAAAAATAGTAAGAAAAATAT
>NW_017306619.1:762553-767425 GCF_000935625.1 Nanorana parkeri | reverse complement strand
AAAAATAATAAGATAAAGTTTTTTAGAAAAAGTAAAAGATGAGAAGATAAATAAAAATTTAAAAAGTAAAAAAATAAATTAAAACATAAAAAAGTGGGCGGGGGTGGTGCATTGCCAAACCCAGCCTTGGGGAGGCAGGGAGGTTAAATTCGGACCTGCCCGTTACACCAGTTTCATGAGATCCAGCTTTTCTCAAATGGTAATTTGTAAACAAAAACAAAACGTAAAAACTAATTTTAAAAATAGACTGGGACCACTGCCATCGTTTACTTTTAAGTTCATCTCTTCACACCTTGTAGCTCTCCCCATTGTCTTTGTGGAGGAATTGAGAAATGAATTGGCAACTGAGGGGCAAACTGTCACCTTGCGCTGTGAGCTGAGTAAGGCCGGGGCCGCGGTGACGTGGAAGAAGAACAGTTCTATGATCCAAGCAAGTAACAAGTACGTCATGAAGCAGGAAGGAGCAGTGGCGGAGCTGACAATTCACCATCTGGACTTGAATGACGCTGGAGATTACATCGGCGTGTGTGGAGAACAGCAGACCACTGCGACATTATCAGTGCAGGGTAAATATGTGTGTGTAGTCTACCCATATAATTCCACATCTTGGTCTTCAACCAACTGCCACCAGCATGTGACACGTTCGTTAGATGGTCTTCGCTCCACATATCTTTTTTTCTTTTCCAGTTGTGTCCTGTTGTTTTTGTTCCGCCATCTTTCTTTGGGGGTCACGTAGACGAATGCAGTTTGACTTCAATCTCTCAAAATACTCGTCGTTACTGCTTTCTTGTTTTATTTTAAACTTAATGGATACTTATAAAATCCAGTCTTAATTAGACCTTCATAGCGTTCTCCTCTTGCCCTCAGTATCAAAAAGCAATATAGAATATAGGCTCAACAACACTATGTTGCTGTAGAGTGTCATGGTCTGAGTTGTCATAGAGTGTCATGGTTTGAGTTGCCATAGAGTGTCATGGTCTGAATTGCCTTAGAGTGCAATTGTCTAAGTTGCCGTAGAATGTCATGGTCTGAGTTGCCTTACAGTGTCATGGTCTGAGTTGCCGTAGATTGTCATAGTCTGAGTTGCCGTAGAGTGTCATAGTCTGAGTTGCCATAGAGTGTCATGGTCTCAGTTGCCTTAGTGTGCCCTTGTCTGAGTTGCCTTAGACTGAGTGTCATGGTCTGAATTGCCTTAGAGTGCCATTGTCTGAGTTGCCGTAGAATGTCATGGTCTGAGTTGCCTTACAGTGTCATGGTCTGAGTTGCCGTAGAGTGTCATGGTCTGAGCCTTCATAGAGTGTCATGGTCTGAGTTGCCATAGAGTGTCATGGTCTGAGCTGCCATAGAGTATCATGGTCTGATCTGCCGTAGAGTGTCATGGTCTGAGCTGCCGTAGAGTGCCATTGTCTGAGCTGCTGTAGAGTGCCATTGTCTGAGCTGCCTTAGAGTGTCATGGTCTGAGCTGCTGCAGAGTGTCATGGTCTGAGCTGCTGCAGAGTGTCATGGTCTGAGCTCCCGTAGAGTGTTATAGTCTGAGTTGCCATAAAGTGTCATGGTCTGAGTTGCCATAAAGTGTCATGGTCTGAGTTGCCATTAAGTGTCATGGTCTGAGTTGCCTTAGAGTGTCATGGTCTAAGCTGCTGTAGAGTGTCATGGTCTGAGTTTCCGTAGAGTGTCATGGTCTGAGTTTCCGTAGAGTGTCATGGTCTGAGTTGCCTTAGAGTGTCATGGCCTTGAGTGTTACCCTTTGTGTGGCCTTTGTAGAGCAAAAATAAAATGTGTGGAACCTTAAAATATGTGATACTTCTGAGAAGAATACATTAGGACTTTGTTCTGAAGAACGCTGTGCTATGTGAGGTTTGATTCATTTAACGTCTAGATAATGACTCTAAAACCACCCGCATTTGTCCTCTCAGAAGTATTTTTGCATACTGATTCAATATGAAAAAGTCTATTGGCAGAGGTTTATTTAACAGATGAAATATCTTTGCTTTGGATATAGAATAAGTTAACTGTTAGGAATATAGCTGGCATGACATTACATGTCTCAAAACCTGAACAATCTACTCTTCCCTCAACCCAGGGAAATAAACGTTTCTATTCTTGAAGATGTGTAATTTTAGGCCAGCATTGGGTTAAACTTTTATTTTTGCTATGAAATGTGAATGTTAAAAGTCTTCTAATTATCTTATTATAAAAAGGTCTGAAAGATACCCAAAGCACCCTGATGCCCCGTTATGAACTCTTATAAATGGTTCCACAATACAAACACTTTTTGTGTCTGAATGTACATTTGTTGTGTTTCACTCGTCGTTTCATCTGGAAGCCATAAGTCTGTGCTAGGACGTTACTGCTCGCCACATTTCGGTGCACGTTGTCCGCGTCCTCCACTTCATCATCATTAGATCATTTTAAGGAGCATCATTATAATTTGTCCGAATATATCTTTATCACTTTTGTCAGAACTGCTCCCGCTATTTGTAGAGGGATTGAGAAACAAAGAAGTAGCAGAGGGCCAGGAAGCCATTTTTCACTGCCAGCTCACCAAAGCCAACGCAAAGGTGGAGTGGAAGAAAGGACACCAGACCCTGAAACCGTGCGACAAATACAAGATGAGACTGCAGGGCGTCCGTGCTGAGCTCGTCATCTCTAATCTAGACCTGAAGGATTCTGGAAACTACACCTGTCTGTGCGGGGAGGAGGCAACTACGGCGACCCTGACAGTAACCGGTAAGAATTTGAAACTACTCGACTTTCCAAAGTGAAAGTCCATTTTTATGGGGTGTTTATTTTTACAATTTTAAAGAAATGCCAATGAAACTTAGAAATTACATCTTATTCTTATAACATTTTAGGAAATAACTTTCCAGAATGTTAGCTTACCTGTTTTATCAGTCTCTCATTATTTTGGAGTGTTCCTCTGCCCATGACAGTTGTACCAATGGCACATCAACCCAATCTTGTCACCAAGTTTACAGTAATGGGCTTAAACAGCCATCTCAAAGACTTTACCACTTTAACAGGATAATGCAATGCTGGGTGGCCTATTTAGTAATGTGTTTGGTAGTTTCCATACCATTGAGATGAACTCTGGCCACCATCATTGGAATAACTTTAGAGAATAATGCGATGGTGGGTGGTCTATTTAGAAACATGTTTGGTAACTTTCAAACTGTTAAGATGAACTCTGGCCACCATCCTTGAAATACCTTTAGAACAGTGGTTCTCAACCTTTCCAGGCCCGGGACCCCTTGGTAACATTTGCCAAGTTGTGGTGACCCCCAACTGTAAAATTTAGGGATGCACCAATACTAGTATCTGTGTGGGCTCTCAGGAGGCTATGCGGGCTCTCAGATGGCTAGTGGAACTCTCTGGTGGCGTCCAGTGCGGCCTCTGTGGTGCCCAATTGCGAGCACTGTGGTGATCAAGCACTTACCGCCCCTCACTCCTGCCTGCTCCCCTCTCTCTGATCCTCTCCGGCCGCTGCTGCTGCCGTGCCATCTAGGAGAACTGACACTGTTGCGCTAGGAGGATGCTGAGGAGCCTCTTACCTAGAGCAGCACAAAGCACGTGGGGACCCCCTCAACTGTGGGTCGCGACCCACTTTTGGGTCGTGACCCACAGGTTGAGAACCACTGCTTTAGAAGAATCAGTGGTTACTTCTGTCACATGTCAGTTCACTGTTTCCTTTATTCTTACAGCTTAAAAACTGAGCTGGTGTTGGTTCTGCACCCAAAGTAAGTTGCCTTTCACAAAACATCATCACAGGCTTCATTTAGTAAATAGGCAAGCATAGACAGCGGTGGAGACAGGGCACCTGCCCTGGTGTGTCTCATATCTGCACTGCTGGTGTCCTTGGAGGGGGAAGTACTATCTGGTTGAACTAAAAGCCCAACTGTATACTGTTAGAGGAAACACTGATTTGACACATGGAAAAGGGAACCAAATACAACCCCCCAGCAGAGGTATTTAAATGATGGCGCCCATAGTTAAACTTTAAGGAATCTACAATCTACAGTATATTACTATTATTATTGGTATTTATAGAGCGCCGACAATTTACGCAGTACTTTACACAGTTGCACATTCACATAAGTCCCTGCCCTCATGGAGCTTACAATCTAAGGTGCCTATCGCACATTCATACATACAAGGGCCAATTTACCTTGCAACATGTCTTTGGAGTGTGGGAGGAAACTGGAGTACCTGGAGGAGTATAGGAAAGTCAGTTTAATATGTCCCACTGCATAATGAATAGAAGTAATATTAACCCCAAAAAATAAATATAAAAATGGACTTTAGCTTTACACATTATTTGTGACCTTTTTATATTATTTTTGTGCAAATAACAAAGTCGATATAATCTTATGTTTTATTCTTCTTAGAGTTGCCAGCCCGTTTTAGTATGCAGTTGACCAACGCTGAAGCTACAGAAGGAGGAACGGGCGTCTTGCACTGTGAGGTGACCAAGAAGTCCGCCTCAGTGCAATGGAAGAAGGGCGAGACTCTGCTGAGACCCAGCGACAAATACGACATGAGACAGAAAGGAGATAGAGTAGAACTCCGGATAAATTATCTCGAACTGACCGACGCTGACCAGTACGCCTGCATATGTGAGGACCAGAAGACATCGGCCTCACTAATAGTCAATGGTAATTTTTATGTATTTATTAATATCAGGAAGCTGAGGAGATATCAGTAAATTCATGTTTAAAATTATGTGTGAATTCTACAGACCTTGACATTGTTGGTTGGTCCCTTGGCATGTTTAGCCACCTGGTCTCTGTGATCCATTCATGATTCACACACTGATCCCAGATAATGCCGTGAACATTCACCTAGGGTCCCTAAATTTATAAATGACTCCGAGTT
>NW_017306619.1:758883-762469 GCF_000935625.1 Nanorana parkeri | reverse complement strand
CCCTTTAATTAGAAACAAACAGAGCAGGATTTTAGGGCCTGTTCACACCAAAATTGGACCGTAAGTCAACAGTCAATGGCAATTTCAACCCCCATTGCCTTCAGCACACTGCAACACAACCCAACTGTCAGGATACCGTGCGCGGGTGTCCCCACACCGCATACAGGTACCCACACGGGAGGACCAAATGCGTGACCACACCAGACAATGCCTATGAGCTTATGAACGTACAGTTTATTAGACACACCGAAATCATATAGACACAAGCAAACCCCACCAACACCCACAAGTAACAAACAATAGCCAACTAAATACAAACAGCGAAAACACACACAGAAGGTAACCGGGCTAGTGAACCTGGCCTGGGAGCAGGGCAACAAGAGGGGAGCCACGGATCAATAGTCAGGGTTCAAGGAGGCAACAGGATACAGGATGCACGATACAGGACTGGAACAGGATGCAGAGTACAGGAACAGGATGCAGGATACAGGACTGGAACAGGAACAGGATGCAGGATACAGGACTGGAACAGGATGCAGGGTACAGGATGCAGGGTACAGGAACAGGATGCAGGATACAGGCAACATGACAGAGATTAGGGCAACAATACTGTGGCAAAATCCTCACTGCAGAGAGGGATTAAATACCCTCCCAGATTAGCACCAGGTGGTGATCAATTGATGACACCTGCGGGTGAGCCCTGGAGCTGCAGGATCCGCTCCAGCTCCACAGCGCCACCTGGAGTTGTCCTGGTCCCTGACACCAACACAACACAGTGGTGTGAACTGGTCCCATTCACACCCATACATTTTTCGGGTTACCTTCCGTTGGCATCCGTTGACATCCATTGAAAATCGGATGCTAATGGATTTGGTGTGAATGGGGCCTTAATCAAAACAGTGGATAAAATAAAAGCCTTATATGTCCTCAAACAGCACAGCGTTTAAACAAACCTACATCATCCGGGAGAAAACAAAAGAGAAGGGCGCCCACCCTAGTGTAGATTCTTTTTAATATTGTATATAGAGGTAACAATAAAACCATACTCACAAAAGTGAATCAAGACAGAAGTGTATAAGGTAAGCCAGAATGACATCTGCAACAAGCTGCACAGAAGATTGTGTGACAGCACAGGACTCCTTACGATGATGCGTTTCCGGGGCCACGCCCCCTTCGTCAGTTCTGGAAATCATCCATTTAGGGTTTAGATCTACTCTAAGAAAAAAAAAATATTACATTTAAAAAAATATTTTAAACATAAACTGATTATTTTTCTATTTTTGTCACCAGCTCTACCAGTTGATTTTAAAGAGCCTTTGAAAAATGTCGAAGTTACGGAGGGCGAAGCGGCATCTCTGCGCTGTGAGCTCAGTAAACCAAACCATTCCGTAGAGTGGAAGAAGGGAACCGATGATCTGACCCATGGGGATCGGGTCAGCATCAAACAGGATGGCTTGGTGGCTGAGCTTATCATTCATCCTGTTACCATAGAGGACGCCGGGACCTATAGCTGCAGACGTGGTGACAAGATGACTACGGCAGTTTTGACCGTCAATGGTAAAAAAAAAGAAAAAGAAAAAAACAACTAAACAATTTGGGCAATTTGGTGTATTATTTGTTACCTGCACGTGAACCTAAATTAAGAGCGGTTAAGGTCTGGAACTCACTGCCATCGGCAGTGATTTCAGCCAAGAGTGTAGATTTGTTCAAGAAACTTTTGGACAATTTCTTGAGGGACCGTAATATCCAGGGATACCAGTATCCCTAAGAATGAGATGATGCGTGGACCTATATGGGTTGGACTTGATGGACGTATGTCTTTATTCAACCCCAAATACTATGTAACTATGTAACCTTTTCAATTTCTAGATTTGCATGTCTCAAAGGGTTTTTCATTTTATTTCCATTGTCTATTATATTTGTATATATGATTTATATGTACAGCAATTTTGTGCATTTTTAAAATAATTTTTTATTATGTCCAGAACTAAAAAAAATGTAACTCAATATTATTAAACTAAACTATTTAACATTATTTTGGAGTTAAGTTTACTTAAAGTGAAACTAAACTTAAAAGTTAAATCTTTCAAATACCTGAACTATGACCAACAATGTATCTTATTTGTGTATCACTCGGCTGTAGATCTTCCAATCATCTCTGAATTGGTACTGACACTGTTCTTCCTTCTGGAGGGGGGGCTACTTTTGTTCGCCATGGTCCCTGTGTGTTGTAAAGTAGTCACCGCTCTAAGCTCCCTCCCGGGAAGCAGGCCCGGTGCTGCCACTAGGCTAACAAGGCAGCCGCCTAGGGCATACTGCTGCCTAGGGTGCGGCCTCGAACACTCACCTCCCCCATCTATTTCAGATTGCGAAAACCAATAGCAGGCTGGCTATTGCACCCGCCCACTGTGCAGAGGAGCGGAACTGAGAGACAACTTTCTCTCTCTCAGGTCCGCTCATCTGCTCAGTGGGTGGGGTTTCATAGCCAGCCTGCTATTGGCTTTTTCAAATTAAAATAGCCAATAGCAATCTGGCTATTGCTCCCGGCTGCTTACATTCACCTGTCTCCCGTGGAAGGTAGCCGTCAGGCGAATGGGGTTGCACATACGGAGTGGCGGAGAGATTGGGGGTTGCACTGCGGGAGGAGGGTAAGGGGGGGCAAGTAGCTGGTCTTGCCTAGGGTGTAAAATAGTCTAGCACCGGCCCTGCCAGGATGGACTACAATCTCAATATAAATTAGTGAACTAAACGTGAGATTGTAGTCCATCCCTGGAGTGAACTTGGAGAGGTGACTACTTTACAACACACACAGGGACCATGCGGAACACAAGTAGCCCCCTCCAGAAGGAAGGACAGTGTCAGCCCCGATTCAGAGATGATTGGAGGATCTACAGCCGAGTGATATACAAATAAGATACATTGTTGTTCTGAGTTAAGGGACTTGGATGTATTTATAAGATTTAACTCCGGAGTTTTGTGTCTCTTTAATTTCCTGTTTTATGAAATATATTTGAGCAGAACACAGCTCCTGCTTTGATGGTTTAATTATTTTTTTTCAGCTATTCCAATATTGTTTGAAGAGGAACTGAAATCGGTTGAAGGCACAGAGGGGGAAAACGTCACCCTCCACTGCCGGCTGAACAAGTCGGACGTCTGCGTCGAGTGGCTGAAAGGAGACAAAGTTTTGAGGTCAGGCGACAAGTACGCAATGCGGCAGAGCGGAAGCACGGTGGAGCTCACCATCACTGACGTTGGTATAGAGGACACCGGGGAGTATACTTGTGTGTATGGAGATGTTCGGACAGCAGGACACCTACAAGTCCACGGTAAATATTTTCTTCTCACTCTGTGTGTATTAACAGGATCTAAACACATATCACACCCACTAACATGCACACTGCTTAAACTGGACCTTCCAATAACCTGTCGGGATGACTAAGTTCCTGACAAGCAACAGTATCATTTAAAAGAAAAAAAATGTATCATTAAAAAGCCGTCCTTAGACTCCAGTCCAGTGACTCTGCCTAGGCTAAGATGATGCTATCAGTCTGCTGCAGGCAGAAGGAAGCATTTCCTCAATCTCCCC
>NW_017306619.1:732617-758801 GCF_000935625.1 Nanorana parkeri | reverse complement strand
GATCAGGCTGCAACTTTGTAGCAAGTCACAAAAGACATTTATTAACACAGCCAAGTACTGCACAGACACCGGGGTTTACATGACTGTGACAACCCTGAGCCGCCATCTCAGTCCAGGAAGTGGATGGAGACTCTGGATGATGGCTGATCAAAGACGGCCCCTCTCTTAAAGGAGAACTATGAGGTGAGTGCTTTTCACTCACCTCATAGTTCTAGCCGACCTGTGACAATGAGACTGTCACAGGTCGGCTCAGTAGATCAGGAGGTGAGCGAACACATACCGGATTTCACTCACCTCTCGATCCTGTCACGGCTCTCACGGCTCTCATTTTCTCTAATGAAATTCTACTGGGGTATGGCCAGTTTTACTTAAAGGAGAACTATGAGGTGAGTGCTTATGAGGAGAACTATGAGGCGAACCTCATAGTTCTAGCCGACCTGTGACAATAAGACTGTCACAGGTCGGCTCAGTAGATCGGGAGGTGAGCGAACACATACCGGCGTTCGCTCACCTCTCGATCCTGTCACGGCTCTCTGCCGTGACAGGGGAGGGGATGAATTCCCCCCTCCCCGCTCCGATCCGCCAGCGCTGACTGGCGGAACGGACGGGGGAGGGGGCGGGTATAGCTGGCTCTGCCTCTAGATAGGCAGAGCCAGCTGTCAGTCACTCAGCTGGGCGGATCTCGGCACAATTGTTGGGATCCGTTTCAGCTGCGGCGTCTCAGTATACCGCGAGCTGCAGCTCCCTATATACTGAGCCTAGCGTGACGGGAGGACGCTAGTTTGTGTCCTCCCGTTACCCTAAGGAGAACTATGGGGAAAAGCCCTGACCCCATAGTTCTCCTTTAAAAAGAGAAAATCAGATGAAGGCATTGTCAGGGGGGAGTACTGTAATCTCTTTGATATAGAAATTTAAAAAAAATATATATATATTGTATTTATTTTGCAAGAAAGCATATTTATTTGTTATCATATAAGAATCTTTGGAAATCTTTGGCTACTCATATGTATTTAAAGTTTAATCTAGAATAGATGCACTTACATTTCTATGTTTTCTTTTGGTTTATACATTAACCTCGTCAAAAACTAACATTAGCCCCCATTCACACTGAGCGACATGCGCGACATTGCGCGACTTGTCGCACGACATCGGGCTGCAGCAATCGTGAGCAAAATCGCGCGACATCCGCGCAAAAAAGGGTCATGTACCAGTGACAAGCTACAGCGACGAGCTACAGACGACGTTGAGCTGTAAGATGTGAACAGCTCCATTGAAATGCATTGGATGGCATTGGCTACATAGAGCGATATCGAGCGGAAATATGCGCGATTTTGGAGCGGAAATACGCGCGATAAACCGCTCAGTATAAAAACTATCTCATGCAAAAAGCACAATGAAAAAGGGTTTATAAATATATAATAACTTCTACTACATACTGTATGTACTATATAATATGTACTTCTACTACAATGCTATAATATACTGTCTTATTATGTACTATTATTCTGTACTGCACTATACTAATACTCTACCTCTATACTATACTAATACTCTTTTATACTATACTATACTGCTATTCGTTACTATATTTTACTATACTACTATTCTATACAGTACATCTACTACACTGCTATATTGTCCTATACTATACTATTATTCTGTACTGTACTATACTAATACTTTACCTCTATAATATAATAATGTTCTTTACTATACCATGCTACTACTATTCTGTACTATCCTATACTTCTATGATTCTTTACAATACTTTATTATACTATATTACTATTCTATACCATACTATGTAGCTATACTATACTATACTGTGCCACACTACTAATATATTACTCTTCTTTACTATACTACACTACTATTCTCTTTTATATTATACTACTACTATACTGCTATTTTATACTATACTACTTCCATACTACTATTTTGTACTATACTGTGCAACTCTTATATTACTATCATTTATCAAGCTACCATTCTGTTCTATACTGTACTACTACTATATGGTTTATAATATACAGTAATACTTTTTTATACTATACTATTATTTTACTACTATACTATACTCTACTATATCATACGGCTTTTAAGTATTATACCATTATACTCTTCTATTATGCTACATTATGCTATTCTACTACAACACTCTTACTATATGCTATACTACACTTTACTACTACTACACTATACTCTACCATACTATATTGCTATGGGTAGTTAGTTAGTATTAGTAGTATAATATACACTGAGTGGCCAGATTATTATGACCACCCCATCAGTACTTCGTTGGGCCGCCTCGTGACTCCACGAGATGGTGAAAGGTGATGCGAGGAATCTGACACTGCACTGTTGTCCTTCTGTTGTCTTGTACCAGTCTTGCCCCTCCCCCGTTCTGCCCTAACATTGACTAGTCGCTGACGGCCACAATTCGCACGTTCAGACCCAGATTTTCGTCTGACAGTCCGGTCTTTAAACACTTTAACAACAGCCGCTCTTGAACATTTAACGAATTCTGCTGTTTTGCTGATACTCGCTCCATGGCTCCGAGCGCCAACAATCATCCCGCGTTCAAAGGCTGCTAAATCGCGTTGTTTCCCCGTATCTTCAGAAACAAATCACTTCCACTGTCGTGGTAAACAACCCGCTTCCATATTTATAATGGTCTGGCCCTCTAGCAACTTCAGCGCCAAATTATAGCTAATTAGCCTACAAACGTCAGGTGGTCATAATAATCTGGCCACTCAGTGTAGTTGCCAGTAGAAGAAGAATAACAGTTTACAAGAACATAACAAAGCCTATTTATAAAAGGCTGGATGGATATTTTGCTTATTTATTGCTTATTTTAGTATACTTGTTGATTCCGAAAGCTTATTGATAAGGAAGGAAACTCCTGGCAGTTCTACTGATGTCTGTGATATTTTAACAAAATTTGGAGCCAATGCAGATAAACCTATTGTGTGGATAGACTTTAGCAATATGAATTTATAATGGTTTAGCCCATTTTTTTCCCCACTGCTAATCCCACAGGGGGTTTATAACATCCTAAAGTTAGTGTAATTCATCATTTTCAATGTGGAGAAGCTTATTTAAGTCAGTTCAGTAACTTTTTTTTTTTGCTGGTCTTCTCATGTTTACACACCAAGATCAGGATGTACCGCGCTGAACTTCAATAAACCAAGTAAAATCTGGCAGTACAATAAGGATCTGTAGGAGAATGCAATACTTTTCAATGACCTTTGTAAATCCCCCCCTCTCACGTCTTACTGTATCTGCTATTTATAAATTAATGTTGAATGCTTTCTTCAGCTTTGCCTGTGACCTTCACCCAGCCGCTCCAGAATGCTGAAGCTGAGGAAGAAGGCACCGTGACCCTGAGCTGTGAGGTCTCCAAGCCCGGGGCTGTGGTGGAGTGGAGGAAGGGTAGCCTGGGGCTACAGCCTGGTACCAAATACGAGATGCGGCAAAGGGAGAAGGTGCGGGAGCTACTGATACATCATCTGAGGCTGGAGGACACGGGGGAGTACAGCTGTGATTCTGGAGATCAGGATACCAAGGCCTACCTGACTGTGAAAGGTAATTATATATCTACGTCATATTGTACGTCCAAAAATGTCACCTCATCCACTTGTTGGAAGTATCTACATCCCTTTAACGTACAAATCTTTGTGGAAAACATTTTTGGATCCTTATGGCACTTTTTTACTTTTTTTTCATCCTTTGTTACATCTCAGTGGGGCTAATCTTCAGTAGCCTATTGCTCCACAATAAAAAAAAAAAGTTTTAATTTATTTTAAGCAAAGCAAATGACAAACGCACTCAACACTTTGTCACCAGTTATACAGTAAGGTGCACATGAAATGGGCTTTGAACAGTAAAACAGTAGAAAGGCATCATGGCACACTCACAAACCAGCATGTAAAACAACTTGTCTCACCACTAAGGACAATGACAGAGGTTTGGATACACGTCTTCTGCAGAGGATGTGAAAGCCGCACAGCCGCGCCAAGGCACCTCTTATAGTGCGGTCCTAACTCTAAACTATGAGAGTCTCCATCTTCTCAATCTTCTGCCCCCATGTGCTCCAAGATGGAGACTCTCATAGTTTAGAGTTAGGACCGCACTATAAGAGGTGCCTTGGCGCGGCTGTGCGGCTTTCACATCCTCTGCAGAAGACGTGTATCCAAACCTCTGTTATTATCCTTAGTGGTGAGACAAGTTGTTTTACATGCTGGTTTGTGAGTGTGCCATGATGCCTTTCTACTGTTTTAATTTATTTTAAAACAATGTCTGGCCTTTTCTTTATATCGAATATCATATCATATTAAAAAAAAATTAAACGCTTATACCTTTCATCATGTGCATGAATTTTAATTGTGTAAGCTATGTTTTATTTGTAAGCCATTGCCTACTTCCTAAGACATATGTCATAAAGTAAGGTTCACAGTTTTGAAGCAACATTTAGGTTACATGTCCTTTTTTGTGTCTTATTGTGGCAGTCACGGAGTTGTAAAATACTATCGCCTTTCATCGAATATAGCTCAGTTAACTGTTCTTAAAAAAAATCTGGATGTATTCCTAAATGCACAGAAAGTCTGCTTCCGCGGAGATAGATGCACATAGGGCTAGTCTATGTTTGTATATAGAAATATATTAGGGCTGGGGAAATTAAAGATTAATTTCTCGATTAATCGTTAAACTTTTTGATCGATTAAAATTATTTTGATCGCTAATGAAAACACTCAACTCTCCGCCGGCTTCCGGGAGTCCCGTCGGCGATCCGGTGACGTCACGGACATCAACGTCACCGGACTCCTCCCCCTTCCCCAAGTGGCTCCGTTGGCTAATGAAGGGAAGGGGGGAGGAGTCCGGTGACGTCGATGTCCGTGACGGCTAACGAAGGGAAGGGGGAGGAGTCCGGTGACGTCGATGTCCGTGACATCACCGGACTCCTCCCCCCTTCGTTAGCTGACGGAGCCACTTGGGCCGGTGAGTTTGCCCAAGAAACTTTCTGCACGAGCGCCAGCCAAGGCATTGCCCTATACACATACAGCACAGCAATGAAGTAATAAAATGAACTAGGATTACACTAATCCAGCACGTTATTATTATTCTGAGTTGCCCCACTCAAGCGGCGGCCATATTGAGTGGGGCACGTGAGATTAATAACGTGCTGGATTAGTGTGATCCTAGTTCATTTTATCACTTCATTGCTGTGCTGTATGTGTATAGGCCAATGTAGTTGGATCTGTATGTGCGTTATCATTAATCAAAATTAATCGATTAATTGATTAAAAAATATTTCGATTAATCAAACAGGAAAATTGTAATCATTACCAGCCCTAAAATATATATA
Source organism: Nanorana parkeri (assembly GCF_000935625.1). NCBI lineage: Eukaryota > Metazoa > Chordata > Amphibia > Anura > Dicroglossidae > Nanorana > Nanorana parkeri. The sequence continues at coordinate 753,436 of NW_017306619.1, read as the reverse complement.
TACTGTATATATAACATCATTTAAATTAACATGTTGCACTTGCCTGGCAAAGCAAAGGGTTTAATTTCTGTAATAACTAGCAAGTTTTGAAGTCGACAGCAGCCAGGCAATTTGGATTTGCATAAGAATATCAGAGACAGAAGCCTTAAAATTTCTTACAGGGTTATTCACTAAAGTGCCAAAGGATCCAGCTGTAGCTTCGGCTGTTCCTTAGGCTCTCTTTGGCCGCCGGAGCCCTTCAGTTCAGTCGAACTGAAGGGCTGCTGTACGGGCTATTCACAATAGGCAGCCGATGTACGGCTGATTTCGGGTAGCAGGCATGATGTCTCTGCAATGTTATACTTCTATAGCAGGGGTGGGGAACCTCTGGCCCTCCAGCTGTGGTGAAACTACAAATACCATGAGGCATTTGTCTCTGGGAGTCATGCTGTGGCTGTGAGAATCTTTCAATGCCTCATGGGATTTGTAGTTTCACCACAACGAGAGGGCCTGAGGATCCCCACTCCTGTTCTACAGGAAGCCATAAAATTAGACAGTGCCAACCCCAAATTGGCATCAAAATTAATTATAACATATCACATTAAAAAATTGTGTTTTTTTCATTTAAGATTTCTGGAGTTTTACTTCAATCACGTTGAATGCATCCCTGCAACTGAACATGATTGAATGAATAGTTTATCACAGTATATTTTATTTTATTTAAATATATTTTACTTAAATTCTGCATTTTTTCCCCCCCACATTGTTGTCCGTCTTGTATTGTAGTCCTCCCAATAGTGTTTAGCAAACCACTGAAGAATACGGTTGTGGAAGACGGAGTCACGGTGACGCTCCGCTGCGAGACATCCAAACCCAACGTTTCCCTGGAATGGAGGAAAGGGTCTGTGGCTCTCTTCCCTTGCGCCAAGTACGAAATGAGGCAAGATGACACAGTAGCGGAGTTGGTCATCTTCGACGCGGAAGGGCAAGATGCAGGAGATTACACCTGTGATACAGGAGACCAACAGACCACCGCCAACATCAAAGTCAACAGTGAGTGCTACTTATATTGGAATAAACAGCAATTACTAAAGAAAATGTAAACCCTAACTGAATGGAATGTAGAGTGCTCTGTGCAATGTGTATTATAAACACTTGTTTACCTTTTTTTCATCCTTTGTTACATCTCAGTGGGGCTAATCTTCTGGAGCCTCTTTGCAACATGCACACTAGTGACGGCTGCACTTCTCAGGGTGGGTTTCCTGATGGCGACAGCAGCGGACCATGCCTGCATCATGTGTGTTAATAGGCGTATGTAGTTTTCATGACAGGGTGACAATGCAGGGGCACAATTGGAAGACCCTCTATTATTGGGTGAGCTGGGGTGTCCCAAGGCCGGGTGTCACCCGGAGTGGAGACCGGGTGACACCCCGCCGTGACGTCATCGTGCATGTGCGTGACGTCGCCAAGTGCATGCGCGATGACTACACCGAGCATGCACAGCCGTCTAATTGACGCCTGCCGCCGGCCATCTTGGTGATGAATGCCGGCAGAGAGAGGAGGGGAAGTTCACACAGCGGGATGAGGTATGCCGCCGGGTCCCCTCCTCTCTGCTGACACTGTCAGGCTCTCGGTTCCAGGACCGAGTGCCCGACTTTTTAGAGGGGGTGACACTAAAATGACTGTCGGTCATTTTGGTGTCACCCCTCCAATGGTGTCACCCGGGTGCGGACCTCACCCCCCGCACCCCACTTGTGACACCACTGAGGGTGAGGTCACCCTATAACAGGAAGTGCCTGAACAAGAACCTTCATTGCAGGATCAAAAAAGCAAAACAACTTCCTGTAACTGTAATCCTTACAAAAAAAACATTTGCATGCCAATTCAAAACCAAGAGAGTAGCTCAGTGGAATCTGATTTCTGGCTTCAACAAGACATCTATACACGTGTAATGCAAATGGTAACAGTTTAAACACTGTTCAAATTCATATTAGGGGAAACCTATGTGTTGGGGAACCCAACAGGAGGCACCAAGTTAGTCAGGAACTGTGTGCGTCATTAGCAGTGTGCCTCAGGGTTCTGTGCTGGGCCCCATGCTTTTCAACCTGTTTATTAACGACATCGGGGACGGAGTACACAGCGATATCTCAGTGTTTGCTGACGATACCAAAATTGGGAGGGTAATAGAAACAGACCAAGATAGTGTAACATTGCAGGAGGACCTGGATAAAATAGGGGAGTGGACATTAATGTGGCAGATGAGGTTTAATGTTGATAAATGCAAAGTTATGCACTTTGGGATTAAAAATAGGCAAATGGGTTATACAATTATGGGTATGCCGCTAGGGAAGTCGGAAATGGAGAAAGATTTTGTGGTCATTGTAGACCACAAACTGAATAATAGATTACAGTGCCAGGTTGCTGTAAGCAAAGCTAATAGAATCCTGTCCTGCACAAGAAGGGAATGTATTGCAGAGATAAGTCTATAATTTTGCCACTTTACACATCAATGGTTCGGCCTCACTTGGAGTACGTGGTGCAGTTTTGGGCTCCGGTACACAGAAAGGATGTCCTTGAGCTGGAGAAAGTCCAGCGGAGGGCGACCAAACTCATCAAAGGGATGGAGGACAAGAGCTATGAGACACGGCTACTAAATTTAAATATGTTTACGTTGGAAGTAAGGAGATTAAGGGGGGGACATGATTTTCATGTACAAAATGTTCCATAGTCATAGCAACATTAGCAATAAACTCTTTAAGATTAATTTCCGTAACAAGGACTAGAGGCCACCACCTAAAACTGGTAGAAAAAAAATTCAAACACAAGGGGCGGAGGGGATTCTTCTCAGTTTGCGCGGTTAGGGTCTGGAACTCGCTGCCTCAAGCAGTGATTTCCACGAATAGTCTGGAATCATTCAAGAAGCTTTTGGACGACTTCCTGAGAGACCGAAATGTACAAGGGTACAGGTACTCTTAAGAATGAGAACACTCAGGGACCTATACACACACACACAATAGGTTGGACTTGATGGACTTATGTCTTTATTCAACCTCAAATATTATGTAACTGACCTGAGTTTAGTTAGTGGATCGGATGAGCAGATGTTTTGTTAGTTTTATGCTATGGACCTTCTGTACAAAGCCCTCCTGCACTGAACTGTGTTTGGTGCCTTGCTGATTAAAAGCGCATGGGCACACCTGCTTAGACTGTTCCTGGGTGTCTCTGTCCCATGCATGGTTTACCGCTGCTAGCACCAGTTAAGTCTGTCCCCCATATATATATATATATAGGCAAGGCTCCTTTTTTACATGTTTTTCTGTCTATTCCAAGCTGTTCTGCTGAAGCAAACCTGCAATTTACAGAGATGTAGGTAAAACTGACACACACAGATGAATAAATCATAGCTGTGACTCCTTCCCTTCCCTGCCTGCTCTGTTCAGATGGACTCTGTTTAGTTTTAATCTGATAAAGACAGTCTGAAAGCAAACTGTCCCTGCTGTGTTCCTTCAAAGTCATAAAAAATGATCATATGGATTATTTCCCATTTACCGGACAGAAAGATGACATTTTAATACCTGTGATGTTGGCAGGAACACAGCTGTGCAGATCTTGGGAACTCATCACATCCAACCAACAGAGTCCCTGACAGACAAAAGAAACTATCATGGGTTTAATACCCCAGGATCGGCTATAAGTTACGGTTGGACTGACCTATTACTATTCCCACTATATGATGATATATTGTGATAACTTTGTTGTCTTGCAGTTCTCCAGTTTGTGAAGAATTTGCAGAACATGGAGGCTGAAGAAGGCTCAACTGCCCGCCTCCGCTGTGAGGTCTCTGCCAAGATGGCCTCCGTGGAGTGGCGAAAAGGTGCCGAGAAACTACAGGCCAACCACAAGTATGAGATGAAGCAGGACGGCGCCGTGCGGGAGTTGATTATTCACGATCTGGAGCTGGGAGACGCTGGGGAGTATGTGTGCATCGCTCGAAGCAAAAGAACTACAGCCACGCTAACTGTGAGAGGTAGGTTTTGTGTGATATCTTACAGGTCAACTGTTCTTTCATTAATAAACTAGACACGTGCGATTCCTTTTGTTCCCAATCAAAATTTGGACACATCCGAATTTCCGAATCCCAATGTATCCAAATGCGTCTGAATTCGAATTTCCGTTTCGGAATTTCTGATGCCGTCTGAATTTTGTTCAAAAACAAAATGTAATGGGACATGTGACTTTTCTGGCCAATCAGATGCGTTTTTCGGTTTAATGCATCCGACTGGGTCTGAAAACGAATCCTCGTTACGGCAACATGGGAGGCATATACAGTATATACATATAATACTAAAGCTGAGGCTCCCAGACCAGAATGGCATTTGGGATCCGAATTTCCAAATTGCATTCAGGAGCTCCTGAATGCCATTCGTGTCTGGGAGCCTCAGCTTTAGCAATATATGTATATGGCGCCCAGACCCAAATGGCATTCGGGATCCTAATTTCCAAATTGCATTCGGGAGCTCCCGAATGCAATTCATAAATTCGGACCCCAAATGCCATTCGGGTCTGGGAGCTTCAGCTTTAGTATTAATATCTGTTTATGGTTTTCCGTGGTATTCACAACGAATATTCGTAAACTCATCCGAAACTAAAATTCGTATTTCATCCGGAACCGAATTGAATTTCGGATCCGAATCCCGAAATAATGAAATATCCGAACCGAATTTTTCCACAGCTTACATGTCTATAACAGACCCACCCTAAATAATTCACTCCTTCCTACAAGCTCAGCTAAGTACTTCCTCCTGTCCATCAACATACAGAGTCAATACTCCCACTGCAAGCCTAATGTCAGCTGGCATGTAGAAAATTATTTCATAGCATTTGAAGTGGAAAGTGGAACTGTGACCTCGCTATGGACGTTCATATACAGTATTTATATATTCTAAACAAACAGAAAAAACGGTTTAAAGCTAACTCCCACTGACCTCTGTAGCTGCCGGCACTGTGGTGTAATCACAGCAAAAAACACTGTGCTCGTTTTGATCTAGGTGCAAAAACAACAAGGTTATATTTACCAGAACCTTGCGGCCGGCCAGCTGTGACAGCGATCCCTCCTGCCTGTTTCTTCCTCCGCTGCAGCAATGGCATGTCCCTTGGCTTCCTCACGTCCTATACACAGTTTATTGGGCATGATGACTCAAGGATCCTTAGACCGCTGGAGCGGAGGGGGAGTAAGGCTGGAAGGGCCATTCTAACAGCCAGCTGGCTCGGAGGGTCGTGTATAACTTTTTGATTTTATCTTGGTGATGGACGCCGGCAGAGAGAGGAGGGGACAGTCACCCGGCGGGATAAGGTATGCCGCCGGGTCCCCTCCTCTCTCCTGGAACTGTCGGGTGTTCGGTCCATGACCGAGCGCCCGACTTTTCAGAGGGGAGGGGGGCACCAAAATGATTGTAAGTCATTTTGGTGTCACCCCTCCAATGGTGTCACCCGGGTGCGGGCCACACCCCCCTTGTGACGCCACTGCCTGTTCTCTTAAATTTATATAGTCCCCTATCAAAATCAAGTTACACATTTTGCATGTTTGCATGTTCTCCCTGTGCAAAGTAATGCTGGTAGGTCAACTGGCTCCTGTCTAAATTGGCCCTGTATGTGAGATAGGGACCTCAGATTGTAAGCTCCTCGAGGCCAGGGACTGATGTGAATGTGCAACTATGTAAAGCGCTGCGTACATTGTCGGCGCTAAATAAATACTTGTAATAATAAATAAATAAATGCAATTAAAATATAACCTTCAATATTTAATTTGGTGTTTTTTTAAAACTGTACACTAGTACCGGTGGCGTCACAATGGGGGTGCGCCTCGCACCCGGGTGCCACCGTTGGAGGGGTGACACCAAAATGACTGAGTCATTTTGGTGTCACCCCCTATGAAAAGTCGAACACTCGGTCATGGTCCGAGAGCCCGACAGTGTCAGGAGAGAGAAGAGGATTGGGGGGGGGGGCATATGTGTCACCCGGTCTCTGCTCCGGGTGACACCCAGCCTCGGGATGCCCCTGCTAGTACTTCAGTGGCACAATATCTAACTTATGCTAGATAGCAGTACCGTTGATTGTTCATACATCAAATCAATTTCTCTTTTAGAATTGGACATCACCATTGTCCGTGGTCTCAAAGACCTCTCAGTCGTTGCCGGAGAGGACGCAGTGTTCAAGTGTGAAGTCTCCCACGCCAACGCAAAGGACGTGGAATGGATGTTGCAGGGCATTACGCTGATAACGAATGAGATGAATGAGATCTCAGTGGAGAGCGAGAAGGTCCATGTGGTGAAACTGAGCAGTGTGACGCAGGAGGACACCGGTCCCGTGACCTTCAGAGTTGGTTCACACACATCTAAAGCGGAGCTTGTGGTCAAAGGTAACGTTAATTCAATAGTCTAATGACCATGTTTGTCTCTGGTTGAACCACAAAAAAAATGAGTTATGACGGAAAAATGGAACTTTATTATTTTGGATGCTCCTCTGTTGTCTGTGTCTCCCTATACTTTGTTCGTTGATACCCACAAATAATCTTTGTAAAATTTGGATACCCGGTGCCCAGTCTGAAATGTTAAACTAGTAGATTTGCAAAGAGGGTAATGCTGGTCTAATGCTATTGTAGGATATCACTGGGATTCTAGATCAGGGAAGTCAAGGGGTTCAGTTTAATTTTTTGCTGTCTACCCTTCTGTGCATGACAGACAAAGATTGCCTTGGTTGTTAAAGATTTGATGATTCTCTCCAGTGAAAAAAGGTTCAGCAAAGTTACCTAGATATTACTGATTCCCACTGAGCTCATAGCAACCTTTTTTCTAAAAGTTGTCTACATGTTCCATTTCCCTGAAGTGCAAAGTAACATACACTGACCAATACTAACATTATGCATGTGGTCTTCATGTCGTCGGGGGGTGGGGTGTGTCAGCAAAATAACTCACTTTTGCCTTTTAATTTGTTCCCCACATTTCTACAAAATATTTCTCCAGACTTTGAAATAGAAAACCGCTATGCTGACATGAAGTGCAAAAATGGTACAAAGAATTGGTATAAAAAATCTAAAGAACCATAAAAGTCACATTAATTCTCCTGTTCCACCTAACATTATGGATTCCGCTTGAGGGTGTAAGCTATTATTGAAATTCTCTGTGGAAAAATTGGGAGCATGGCCTTATAAACTGGTGAAATTATCCACATAATACACTTGTTTGGGATGTTTTTACCTTAGTTGAAATATGGCAACAATTATTTAGAAGAGCTTCATAAATAAGTGGTTCCAAAATAACTTAATTTAGGTTAAGAGACCTCTTTGTTTTTCCAGCTCCTCTCCCGGTGATTACAAGACAACTGTCTGATGTGGGAGTGGAAGAGGACACCACGGTGGTTCTGGAGTGTGAGCTGTCCCAGCCCGGAGTGTCCCTGGTGTGGAAGAAGGGCACACAGCAGATCAGTCAGAGTGCCAAATACAATATGCTGGATCGTGGCTCTATCCAAGTCTTGCAGATCTTCAATGTAACACCTGCAGATTCTGGTGTCTACACCTGTGATATTGGAAACCAACAGACAAAGGCCAAAGTCACTGTGACAGGTAGAGAGTTTGTATTATTTGCCAAAATGCTACAAAAAAAGATTTTACTCGTTGATAATGTAATTTAGGATTTATCTAGTAGAAGTTAGTCACCTTTAACAGGTCTTGTTCTGTGATATGTCTGTGAAGGTTCTCATTCATCCAGGTCATGGTATATCTGTAAAAAATAAGTCAAGTTCCCAGATAATTTTTGTACAAGTCATTCTGAATTGGATGAGCAGTGAAACGTCTTCAAGAAAAATACAGCAAGTCAGTTGCCTTGACTTATTTTTTACAGATATTGTTCTGTGATGTTGAACAAGCTTCATCCAAGTGGCCTTAGTTCTAACGATTGCCCAAGAACATGATGTAGGTGTGAACGTTTGTGAAAGTAACCCATTCTAATTTATATGATCCAGTCACTACACCGCCATTAAAGTGACTTGGGGTACAGGTAATATACAGGGGTACAGGTACTCCTAGAATGAGATCCTAGTAGGTTGGACTTGATGGACTAATGTCTTTATTCAACCTCAAATACTATGTAACTATGTAACTATAAGTACTGCTGTTCTTAAAGTTAGAATTAGGAATATTCACAGTTTTTGTGTGACATTTTATACTTGTTCACCCTTTATTTGATGCAGCCGTTCCAGTAGTTTTTGAACAGAAACCTGAAAACTGCAGCTGTGAAGAAGGTACTGCAGTGATTCTACGAGCCCAGATCTCCAAGCCCAATGCCCCCGTCCAGTGGAAGAAAGGGGCCTCGGCGATCAAGCCCAGTGACAAGCTGGAAATACGACAGGCAGGGAAGACAGTGGAGCTCATTATACACCAGGCCCTGCCGGAAGACTCTGGGGACTATACCTGCGATACTGGAGAGCAAAAGGCCACGGCCACTGTGACTGTGACAGGTGAGAATGGGGAGGGTCCACAGGTCTCAGAGATTATCAGTGAAAGTGTGCATGAGACACTTTAAAGAGACGCTGTCACCTTGTCCATTCAGAGCAATGTGACAGGGTCCTTTGAAATCCCACCAGGACACCCAGCTATACTATCTTTCTTAAGACTCCTTTATGACCCTTTGTCACGGCTGCCATAAAATATCCAAAAGTATTTCGCTGGCAAATGGCAAGCACCTGACCCTGCTGACCAATGAGAAGCGCTTTTGACTGCGCTGACCAATGAGCTGAGCAATGGTCAGCACGGTCACCAATGAGTGCTCGCCATTTGCAAGTGAAATTCAAAGTACAGAGCGCAGGGCTGCACTACATGGCAGTATGGGGCACTGGCACCGGCTGAGGGGAAGGAGTGTTTGCCAAACTGGTGGAGGGTCCATATTGGAAGGGGGTAATTCCATTTTCCCAAATTCACCTGGGAAAGTGGAATTACCCTTTAAGCAACCTAGGCTGTCTTGACTAATCTTAAATAATCATTGATTAAACAATTCAATAATTGATCTTAAATGCAACATGCTGTCCTTTCTCAGCACTCCCCGTGGACTTCACACGACACCTACAGAACGAGCAGGGAGAAGAGAACGGATTAGTGACACTCAGAGCAGAGATCTCCAAGCCTGGTGCCCCCGTACAGTGGAAGAAAGGTGGAACGGCCATTAAAGCGAGTGCCAAGTATGAAGTGAAGCAGTCTGGGCACGTGGTGGAACTTCATATACACAAGCTGCAGCAGTCCGATGCAGCCGAATACACATGTGACACCGGTGACCAAAAATCAGTGGCTGCAGTGTTTGTTAAAGGTGAGAGGGGAACTTAAGGGGAGCGTTCAGTGTGCATAGCTGTGAGCCCCGGGATTGTATTTTTATCAGTGGATTGTAGGCCAAAAATTTCTTATTGAGCTGCGAGGTCCAGTAAACTCCAATGTGGTAGGGAACACCAATAAATTCAGCATGCGTCTCAAGAAAAAAAATATACTAGAAAGCAGGGAGTGTGACCGAATACAGAGATAAGTTTTATCTACAAGAAAACTTTTTTTCCCTGTAACCACTTAGGTTCTGAAGATGATCAGATGACTAAGAGGGTTATTCACTAATGAGCCGAAGGATCCAGCTGTAGCTTCGGCTGATCCTTCGGCTCGCTTCGGCCGCCTCTGCCCTTTGGATCAGTCAAACCGAAGGGCTGCTGTACGGCAGTGGCGTAACAACCAGTTCCACTGCTGTACGGGCTATTCACAATAGCCCATACAGCAGCCGAAAGCAGCCAAGCAGCTCAGCCGAGCCTAACGCATATGCCGTAGTGACAGGCGAAGCAGGGAGAAAGGTCGGCTGAAGGGCTGACCTTTCTCCACGCTAATGACAGCTGGGCGGTGCCAGCCGGGATCTCACGGCTTGCTCCGCCCAGTTGTAATGACAGATCAGCGTCCCCAAATGACTTGGAGACGCTGATCTGTCATTAAACAACAACAACATGATGCCGCATGGCACTCGGCTATTTACTTACTGCCATTCGGCCCCTCTGAGAATAAGGGCGAACGGCAGCAAGTGAGCTGCCGGAGCTTCGGCTCAGCAGATCCAGATGTTGGATCGACTGAGTCGAACTCCTTCTGGACTTTGGCTCAGCCGAACATGCAGAGCATGTTTGGCTGACCGAAGGCAGCCAATGTACGGTTGATTTCAGCCAATGTACGGCTGAAATCAGCCGTACTGAGTCGGAGTGGATAGCCGAGCAGCGTTCGGCTCAGTTATTCACTCGGCTGCCTTTGTCAGCTAAGTGAATAACCCCCTAAATGTATTGGGTCTTGGTTAATTCTGTGAGGCCCAAACTATCTAGTGATATCATGAATCAGCTCCTTAAAAAGACACTAATGGGATCACTCCCAAAACTGTGGAGGGAAAGATGGCTATTTCCCCTCTGGGCCCTAGTTTCATCTTCTGATGTCACAACAAAACAGTTGAGTTCTGTCCTTGAGACGTTATTCATTTGCACCAACTGTTACGTTTTCAGGACAGACTTTTGTGGGTAGGAAATGCCGACAGATCTTCCAGCAACCCCTAATGTTGGCCTTCAGACAACCACCAACCTCAGACCTAAATTAATCCATAGAAAACTTAATTTCAGAATCACAAACAAGGGAACAAAACCTTGCAACAATAAATGTTTTGACCAGCAGTGCCAGGAGGGAACATGGAGCCGGCTTCCCGGCCAATCAGGAAGCCGGGCAGCGAGTCATTACCCGCCGCGCAGCTTTCTAATTGCCCGGAAAGCCGGCTCCATGTTCCCTGCTGGTCAGAGGAGATCTCCTTCTGACCTGAAGTTCCGTTATCGGGCGTAAATATCAGAGCATTTGGGCGAGTACGAGTACTCGCGCAAATACTCGGTATCGGCACAGATAACGATACTAGTATCGGTGCATTCCTAACGTACACACTATTTTTTGTTTCAGAACCAGAACCTTATATACTAGATCAGCTACAGAAGGTGTCAGTAGAGGAGGGAGAAGACGCCATATTCAAGTGTAAGGTGTCGAAGGATAACGCCCCTAATGTCCAGTGGTTTCTGGCCGGAGTTCCACTGCAGAACAATGAGATGAACGAGATTTCTGTCCACAAGGGAAAGATCCACACCATGACCCTGAGGAAGGTCTCCCTGGAAGATGCAGGCTTGGTCAGCTTCAAAGTCGGCCAGAACAGCACCGAAGCAGAACTAGAAGTTAAAGGTAAATACAGTGGGGTCGAGAAGGAATTTTTGGCTTTCCCCTGTATGGCAGAAACAGGCTACATGTACTCCAGGGTTCCCTTCCTCTAGACAAAAACTGTTGAGAAGTTTCTGGGTGGTGGAACTTGTATGTCTTTTGTTTGAGTTACATTCTCTATATATCCCATTCTGTATACTGTGCTGGAGACTTCCTTGCATGGTGAGTTGTGCTTAGAAATCTCAACAGAGTTTCCTATAGATATAACAAGCCAGTGCCAGGTTTAACCTACTGACATCCTCCCAGGGCCGGATTTCCCACAAGGCCAACAAAGCCCGGCCTCGGGGCAGGAGGGAGTAGAGGGGCAGCAGGGGTGTGGAATTCCTATCTCCTGATGCCCAGGACATGCATTTCCGGGTGCTGGGTGGGTAGTTGTTTTTTACATTTAGCCCTGCTTTGGGCAAGCCGAGCTAAATGTACAGCGGGGGAAGCCGCCGCTTGTTTTGTACAAGTGATTCCGGCGATGTCACCGAGATCACTTGTATGCAGCCTGCGGGTCTGCCATTCTTGATGGGGGGGGGGGAGGGGGCGCATTGAGGAACCTGGCCTTGGGGCAGCAGAGAGAGTAAATCCGGCCCTGCATCCACCTATACCTATTTACCTCAGAGAACGCCATTGACATTCTACCCCTTCTTTTTTAAAACCTCAGTCGTGGTGCTGACAATTACAAAGCACCTGCAGCCAGCCGAGGCAGAGGAGCAGGGAAGCATCACGCTGGACTGCGAGCTCTCCAAGACCAACGTGGCGGTGGAGTGGAGGAAAGGATCTCAGGTGATCAAACATGGCGGAAGGTACGAGATCACTGTGAAGGGATTGGCTCATAGTCTGCGTGTTAAGGACGTCGTGCTGGAGGACGCAGGTGAATACAGCTGCACAGCAGGCAGCGAGAAAACCTCAGCCAAGCTACGAGTGAAAGGTAAGAAGGGGAAATCTGTGCAGAAAGAGATGACATCTACTCTTTTTTAAAAGCTGAACTCTGGGCACAAAAATGTTTATTGAGATATATTTTTCAATAGCCACAAAAAATATAAATTCATATATACTATATGCACTAAATGTCATTGCAAACCCTGTGATTAACTTGTTAAAGTAGCAGGGACATCATTACTGTGCTGCACATAGCATAGAGCAGAGCTGTGGGAGGGACCCAGCAGGCTCCACCCACTACAAGCTGCCTGCAGGACACTACATAAGAGGCGGAGAAACAAGACCAGTCACCCTCCACATGAAGAGAGAGCAGCAGTGAGCGGTCTTTATTACAGGAGGGGGCAGAGACAAGACCAGTTACCCTGCACAAGGAGAGGGGGCAGTAGTGACCGGTCTTTATTACAGGATGCTCCAAGTCGCACACTGGATTACTGCACAGATCTGGAATAAACACAAAGCTCACCAAGATTCAATGAAGAATACACATGACTCTTGCTGGTGCTCATATGCACCCCACACAGTATGGCTCTCATCCAGAGGACACAGGAGCAGACAACACACACCTGCACCATAAATGTGGTTCTATTTATGTCACTGACACACAGTGCGGGGAGATCCCTCATGTGACACAGTGCAGGGAGATTCCTTCTCTGACTTGGGGACAGCGGGTGACACAATGCGGGGAGATTCCCTCTTTTGACTTGGGGACAGAGGGTGACACTCTGTTGGAGTTTTAAATGAATCTAAACTACATCTGGGACAATGACACAATATAGGTTAGAATGAGGATTGGCTGTATGGTAAAAATAAAAGATTAACCTAGCTTTGACTTAACTGGATTCTCTCATTGAGTTATAATAATAAAGTCAACATTCAAATTATTTTCAGCCCTTTGCTGCCCCTTAAAGCGGCACCCAATCCTCCTGTACTCATCTCCCCTCAAGCAATGCGACGCCTGTACGCTCCTTCACCTTTAGGGGTCATCTTTTTTGGCTGGGTTGGGATGACGTCACTTCCATGCATGGCCATGGGAGTTCACTTAACCCAGCACTAAGGGGTGTGCAGCTCAGTCTACATTCTAGAGCAGCGGTAGGCAGATCCTGGCCCTCCAGCTGCGGTGAGACTACCAATGTTTTCATGCCTCTGCCTTTGGCATTCATGACTGTGGCTGTCAGAGTCTTCCAATGCCTAATGGAATTTAAAGTTGCACCACAGCTGGGGAGCCAGCCTACCCCTGTTCCAGAGCATCTTGCAAGGAGGAAGGTAAGAACCCTTTTTTGTAGAAGTGTATCTCTTCTGCAATAAAAATCCTTCCTGCTTGCAAGTTTTTAACTTCCAGGCTAAGTTCGGCTTCAACCTGTGGCACCTCAGGCAGCTGCCTTGTCCTTACTATCTGTAGGCTTCATCAATGGTTTCTCTCTGCTCATTGTGAAATGTTGTGTTTCAGCCCTGCCTGTAGTTTTCACACAAGAGCTCTGCAATATAGAACCGGAGGAGGGCGGAATGGCGGTCCTACAGTGCCAGGTGTCCAAAGACGAAGCTCCTCTGGAGTGGAGGAAAGGAGCGCTGGTCCTACAGCCCAGTGATAAGTATGAGATGAAGCAAAACGGCACTTTAGTTGAACTAGTGATTCATAACGTGGACATGGAAGATTGTGGCCAATACGCCTGCAGCACGGATTCCGCCCAGACTACCGCCTCCGTCTTCGTACAAGGTAACGGAGGGGACGGGGTGCCTGATGTAGTGCTACAAAGATTTTGTCACATTTTTGTTTTGGTGATCACATGATTTTATGATATAAAAATGTTCTCAGTACGGTCCTGAATTGACCTCTATAACGCCAAAGACAAAGCGGGATATGAGGATAGACACTCGATGCTCTGTTCTCCATAGAGTAGTAAGAGCCTCTTATGCATATGAAGTCCTCCTCTGTTATAGTAAAGACAATCGGCAGTCCAAGGTCAGCAACGAGTAATCAGAGGATAAACGAAGGAGACAAGAGCAAATTTGGGTCCAGGCAGAAGATCAGGAGGGGGCAGCAAGCTAAGAAGGGTCAGACAGTCCGGGTCAGCAATGAGAAACCAGCAGAAGTATAAAGCTACTGGCCTAAACCCTGTAAGATCCATTAGTAGAGGATCTTCTGGAAATCCTGGCTGGGATTCTCAGAGGAGAACGGTAAACCCTGGCAAATATTCTGATTTGTACCATAACAAGGTGTTAATTTCCTACAAGCTGTAGTTCCTCCTGGTGGCCACTGTTGGGCACAGTAGTGATGTAGGAGCCAGCGGACCGAACCACAGACTGCAAAAGGGCCAGGAATCCAACGCACCTGGAAGTGTCAGATTCTGCAGATTCTTCAGTCCAACAACCCCCTGGAAGCATGAGATTGTCTGACTGCTGAGCTATATCTCTGACTCGGGAGCCGCATATATGCAGAGAGACCTCCTTTTCCACACAAGGGCCAAAGGTCTTTCTCTACAGCATGATGGCAGGGAACACGTTTCTCTGCTCTTTCTAAAGAAAACTAACTTTGCACACCTTTTGTTTTGACACATCTGGAAAGTATTTAAACTGAAAGTTCAATCGGCCTTTAATAAGCAGTAATTGAGCTTAAAGGAGAACTATGGGGTCAGGGTTTTTTCCCCATAGTTTTCCTTAGGGTAACGGGAGGACACAAACTAGTGTCCTCTCATCACCCTAAGCTCAGTATACCGCGAGCTACAGCTCGCGGTATACTGAGACGCCGCAGCCGGAGCAGATCCCAGCATCGATGTCGAGATCCACCCAGCTGCGTGAGTGACAGCTGGCTCTGCCTATCTAGAGGCAGAGCCAGCTGTACCCGCCCCCTCCCCCGTCTGATCCGCCAGTCAGCGCTGGCGGATCGGAGGGGGGAATCCAGCCCCTCCCCAGTCACGGCAGAGAGCGTGAGAGGTGAGCGAACGTCGGTATGTGTTCGCTCACCTCCCGATCTACTGAGCCGACCTGTGATAGTCTCATTGTCACAGGTCGGCTAGAACTATGAGGTGAGTGAGAAGCACTCACCTCATAGTTCTCCTTTAAAGACGAGCCATCACTGGCCTTTGTAGGTGTTGGCACTATGGAGTAATTCTTCCTCAAAGTTTGCAGTTCTGCTTCCCCCAACTTCAGGTGGGAACAGGCTTAACAAAGGGGGTTTCACCCCTGAAACCGTGCCACTTCCAGGTTCTCATGGGGGTTGATAATACATTTTGTTAGGTTATGTTTAGAGGATACTTCTATGTAATCTGTGCATCACCATGTCATGGTGTCTGTACATGCGTCCATTGCATACAATGGCAGCATACAATGTACATGCACCCATTGTACGCTGCCATGCTGTATTCTGCCTCTCCTGACATGTGACATGGAGTATAATTCTTCTGTGGATTGTAGCAAACATTTACAGTTATAAAAGAATATCGCTACAGTACATACTGTTTTCTGGTGAGCTTATTGCATTTGAATTTCTCCACAGTGCCTGCGGCTACAGAGGTCAGTGGGGGCTTGTTTTGAAGCTCATTTGCTGCTTGTTAAGAATATGTAGATTTGTGAATATTTGACTGTCCATAGCCTGGCCACAATTCTACTTTTGCCAAAGGGAAGACATTTACCACTTTATCTTGCACTCATTTTCTTTTATAATTAGATCTGCCACATTTTAATCATAAACATTTTAATGTTGTAAGCCGACATTGACTAGATATAAAAAATTGCAATTTAGGAAAACCATTTATAGAAATGCGTTTTTACTTTTTTTTTTAGATGTTACTTTTTTTTTTTTTTTTAAAAGGACCCTTAAATGTTACACCAAGTTCACTGTGTACCCCACAGGTCTTTGGTGAATAAGTCAGGGATACCTTGTTATGTTAATTGACGAAAGAAGGAAATCTTTATTAAATAGTTTAATAGGCTCTAATAGTTTCTTATTGGTCATAACATATTTTTACCAGTCACCCAATAAGTAAATATGAGATTTTCTTATTGGTTTAAAATGCCATAACGATTGACTAGAGGGAGTCATTTAAAAGAGAAGTATGGGGTAACCTTTTTATCCCATAGTTCTCTTAAGGGTCTCGGGAGGACATATACTAGCGTCCTACCGTGACCCAAAGCTCAGTATATAGCGAGCTACAGCTCGTTATATACTGAGTGCACCGCAGCCGGGACGGATCCCGACAATGCTGTCGAGATCTACCCAGCTGTGTAAGTGACAGCCGGCTCTGCCTATCTAGAGGCAGAGCCAGCTGTGCCCGCCTCCTCCCCCGTCCGTTCTGTCAGTCAGCGCTGGAGGATCGGAGCGGGGAGGGGAGAATCCCTGCTGGGAGCGGTAACTAAGAGGGAGATGATCGGAAAGTGAGTGAGCGACGGTATGCATTCGCTCACTTCACGATCTATAGAGCTGACATGGGACATTTTCATTGTCACACGTCGGCTCGAACTATAAGTATGAGTGAAAATCATTCATCCTTATAGTTCTCCCTTAATTAAGGAGTCCCCTTTTGTTTTGTTGCACTTTGACCATAAGCAGCGCAGGAGCTTGTAGGTTGCTAAAGGAAGGGAGTAAAACTGTTCAGGGGTTCAGAGGACAAGTTCACCTCACTGGGGGGGAATGCGTGTAGTTGAGCAGAAATCTTCCCGATCTTGGTTGAGTTTGGATTCGGACGTACTGATTTGCTCGTATATGGTCATAATTTTAATATATACATTTGAATACATTCCTTTGTAAGGCTCTTATCATTTTAAAAGCGTTTACTACTGCGGGCTGTATTCCCTGTGGTCATCAAACTATTGCTAGATTTTGTCTTGTCTCTCCATGCTTCACAGCTGATCTTTAAATAATTGAGCAAACTCATTTGTTTTACTTGCCTATAAGACAGATCAGTTCACGTTTATGCAATGTATATATACTGTATATATAATGTTTCACCTTGTTCATGGTTAGTATTGTCTTGACTTTGTAGGATATTGTGTCAAAAGTCTACTAGATTTGTAATAACTGCAATTTTGGTCAAATAAGGTATCTCTGTTTTTTACCATTGTTTGATGTTTTTCTTTCTAATCTTGGAACCCGTCACCAGAGAGTAACGTAGACATAGTGTGCGCATTAAAGAACACAGATGTCTTTGCGGGGGAGACGGCCACTTTCTCCTGCGAGCTGTCCAGTCCGTGCGCGCGGAATGTTCAGTGGTGGCTGGACGGCTCGCCCCTCCAGAACAGCCCCGTGAATGAGATCTCTGTGCACGGAGGCACGGTCCACACCATTACGCTAAAAAACCTGG
This sequence comes from Nanorana parkeri, assembly GCF_000935625.1. Taxonomy (NCBI): domain Eukaryota; kingdom Metazoa; phylum Chordata; class Amphibia; order Anura; family Dicroglossidae; genus Nanorana; species Nanorana parkeri. The sequence continues at coordinate 735,925 of NW_017306619.1, read as the reverse complement.
GGACCAATGACTCTGGCGTTGTCACCTTCAAAGCTGGCTCTCTCGTATCTTCTGCTAAACTGTTAATTAAAGGTATTTTTAAAAAGACTAACACGAGCCTAACCGAGCTGGTTTTAACAACCTGCTAGTGTTTTCCCTATACTAGGCCCACCACCGGTGAATGGGATGCTTGGTTCTCCCACTACATGCTGTGGTTCCTTCCCGCTTACTGCTTCATTAGTAAAGAGTCCCTGAGGCACACTTACAATGCATTGGCCGATTAGTGGAACCACAGAGGTCAATGAGAGACACAGGCATCCGGCACACCTGGAAGTGTTGGATTTTGAAGAATCTACCAAACCTTCTAGTTCTGCAAGGAACGAAGATTCTATTCACCGGCAAAGGACTGATAAGCATTATGATTGTAGTTTTGAGGCCTTTCTGGGGGTTTTCGGTTACACAGAGGTCCTCTAGCCATTGTGCAGAGGCTAACAACAGCTTAAAGTCTATGTAAATGATCTGTAAATGGTCTATAATTTTGGAATGTTAAATATACCATCAAAATCAGCATTTTGCCCTATCTGTTCAATAAGTGCAAAAAATACCCGTCGATCCTGCCAGAAATTGCAAGTGGGCTTGCAAGTTCCTGTGCACTCTGTAGGGTTCTCTCAACAAGTGTTATTAGGCCTGACCAGTTCTCTCAGTAGAATAGAGAACACCTCCCCCATATGGTATGGAGATAAGAAGAAGAGTTGTTCTGCAGTCTTGACACACTTCCTCCATTGATGCAATACAGTGCGAGAACCTTGTCACCCAGGGACAGTAGATATGTTCTTGGCAGGATCACCAGGTAAACATAGTGGGGAGAAAAAAACGGAAAAAAACGGAAGAAATAAACCTAATGCTGTCAGTAGACCTAAGAACTGGTAAACTGCATTATATTACATTCATGTTTTTGAGTTCACATGCACTTTAAGCTGTTGGTATAAAGGTCAACTCCCATTTTCTCCCACAAGCTCATGCAAAAAAATTGTTCTAGAGTCAGAAAGTTATTTATAGAATTTCATAAGTAAAAAAAAAGTAGAAAAAAAGATAAATTGAGTTCAAACTATCTGTCAATTTATTGATAAATTATGAAAAATGATAATATAAATGTTGCCACCTTTTCCATAGAAGCAGCCTGACTCCTGGGTGAGGGCATGGTATCCATGTATATATCTTGTATAGACTGCATATCTTGGTTCCATTTCCGTCTTCAGTCCCATCTCCCCTTGCCTCGAAATTATGTCACCTTCTCCCTGATACAAGCTCTAAGCTGGTGACCAGCAGACCTCCTCACTTTCTGAAAAAGAGGGACACCTTCTAGCCTGAAGTACCTGAATTATATCAAATCCAAGGCCCATAATTATATGTATATGTATGTATACATCGATGTCGAGATCCGCCCAGCTGCGTGAGTGACAGCTGGCTTTGCCTATCTAGAGGCAGAGCCAGCTGTACCTGCCCCCTCCCCTGTCCGTTCCGCCAGTCAGCGCTGGCGGATCGGGGAGGGGGGAATTCATCCCCTCCCCTGTCACGGCAGAGAGCCGTGACAGGATCGAGAGGTGAGCGAACGCCGGTATGTGTTCGCTCACCTCCCGATCTACTGAGCCGACCTGTGACAGTCTCATTGTCACAGGTCGGCTAGAACTATGAGGTTCGCCTCATAGTTCTCCTCATAAGCACTCACCTCATAGTTCTCCTTTAAGTAAAACTGGCCATACCCCAGTAGAATTTCATTAGAGAAAATTTATCCTCAGAACGCTCCTTCGATTTTTCAAAAGTTGATTGGGGGTCAAATCGATGATCAATCGACCACAGTAATAAAAAAAGGACCGGGATGGAAATTTTTTCTTGAAAGAACAAAATTCCAACAGTGAATGTGATTTTTCATTTGGTAAGCTCCATTTACAGGTGAAACTCGAATAATTAGAATATTGTGCAAAGTTCATTTATTTCACTAATGCAACTTAAAAGATGAAACTAATATATGAGAGAGACTCATTACATGCAAAGCAAGATAGTTCAAGCCGTGATTTGTCATCATTGTGATGATTATGGCTTACAGCTCATGAAAACCCCAAGAACCCCAAATCCACAACCTCAAAAAAGTAGATTATTACATGCAATCAATACAACAAGGATTGTACATAGAACAATATCGGACCTCTGAAAAGTACAAGCATGCATATGTACTCAGTACTTGGTTTGGGCCCCTTTTGCAGCACTTACTGCAATTACTTTTGCACGATATTCTAATTATTCGAGTTTCACCTGTATTCCAAGTCAAAATAAAGATCAAACAAAATTTCGGACAGCATTGATGAAGTCTCTGTTGGCATATAGATTTTGCAGTATTTCGATTTTCGGGATTCAGGTCCGAAAATCAATTCGTTACGGATGCGGATGAAATTCGTTAGCGCTAGTCTGTACAAACGTTCGTTTCGTTTTCATTCGTTCGGTCGTTTGTTCGTTGCAGCAAAGTGACATTTGAGGGAAACATTTTTTTTTTTCCTCAAATGTCATTTTGCTGCAACGAAATTTCGTCCAACAAACGAAAGTTTGTCCAGACTGCCGCTAACGAATTTCGTAAAATTCGGATTCGGTATAGCTGTATTTCGGAATTCGGATAAAACAAGTCGCACATGTCTAGAACGAAGGTTTTCAGAAAAGTGACATCTCTCAATGGGGTGAGCAAGGAACTTTGATATGTCGCATGGACTCCCAGAGGAATATACTATATACTGTAAACCTTACTCTCAGTTGACAGTCAGAACAAATGTTTCTATGGAAAGCCGGTGGTGTGAAAATAGCCATTTGTTGCAAAAAAATTTAAAAAAATGCAATGATATTAAAATAATTCGAAGTGAGCACTCATTTCAAGGCAGATCTGATTCGAGGTGTCACGCAGAAGGCTGTACTATATCTGTATTGTGTTGTGGGTAGTAATATTTCTAGAGGAGGTAAAACACTAGTAGTGATCTAATACTTTGTAGCAATATAACAAATAGCTCAACAACAGCTAACCCTATTCAGTGTAAATCTACTTTATTACAACAAAGCACCAGAACTCTGTACATGGACGTAGATTTGATGTAAAAAAAGATCCCAAAAATTGATTAGAATGGCAATATAATGTCTCCCACAAAGGTGGCAATTGCAAAATGTAACGAACATATATATTTGCAGATAGTGTGTTGACCGGGACTGGGGACCCCTAGGGTTGCAAGGTGCAAGGCAGAAGAGCTAACCACTAAGCCACTGTGTTGCCCCTAAAGTATATATATATA
>NW_017306619.1:730592-732390 GCF_000935625.1 Nanorana parkeri | reverse complement strand
ATATATATATTTATTTTTTGTTGCAGTTCGAATGTATTGTGATGTAATACTACAATATGGTCACTAGATGGAGCTGAAGAGCATAGGAAATAAATACTTATTACCTCCTTCTGTTTTTCCTCTCTCACTTCCCCTATGACTCCTTCCTTCCTTTTCTTCTTCATCCTCCTCTTCCATCTTCTTGTTAACTTTGCTCTCTTTACTCTTCAGCTTTCCTTGCAAACTTGTTCTTTCTATGAAAACTGATGTATGTCTTACTACCGGTATGTGTAGTTAATTGATGCAGGTTCAGAAACTTGCTTCTTCGTTTTGAATGCCCCCCCCCATATTTATATCCAGGGACTTATTATTAAAGGGTGTTCATTCTACTGTTTCCACATACTGTATGTTCCTCCTGGACATGCCTGTCTCTGTGTGACTGTATTATGTATCTACCTTCATTATTGAGTTATATAAAAAGTAAATAGATATAAAAGTAGTAGAAATAGATAGAAGAGAAGAAGCAATGTAAAAAACAATACTTACTACCTATGCTCATCAGCTCTATCTAGTGGCCAAAATGTAATATCACATCACAATACATTTGAACTGGAAAAACAAACAAACATTAAGAACGTTTGATTTTGCCATTATTCACCCAAAATGAATGTACACTGATAGCCACAGGGCAAAGGGCCCTGAAGATTGTTTATAAATGGACCCCTTAAAGTGGCTGATTCGGTAAACAGGGCAATGATGATGTGAAAGGTGCAATGACACATTTCTGGCAATTCAATTTCCCTTTAGTAGAACCAGTCAGTAAAGAGAAGGGTTCTGATTGGCTGCTGGGGTGGGTCACTGCACTTTGCACATCTACTTTGATGCTCCCATTGCTTTTTTTGGAGTAAACCCTAATCGTGGTCGTAATTTGAAATGAATGGAAATAAATCTTTGCCCTCAGTTTACAGTCTGTTAGGGAGTAATGATAAGTCAACACTGGCCTTAAACTAAGACAATACAGGGACTCATATACACACACACGCATGCACGCACGCACACACACACACACGCACACAGACACAAAAGGTTTGAACTAGCTGGACCTGTGTCTTTATTCAACCTCAAATACTACGTAACTATGTAACAAATGTCTCTGACTTGACCTTCTCCCTGTGAGGAGGTTTTTCCTTTCCCCTGGTGAACAATTGCAATTCATATTCATTTAAATGTTTTCTCTACAAAGTTTTGGTGCTTTAAAATCTGTTATAAATTATGGATGGAGTCATGGAGTGTTTTTCAAGTGAAACATTTTTAAATTTAATAAACCTGCTAAAGATATATTTGCATCTAAACATCCCATACATGTAGTTACATTTTTAGAAAAACAACAACCTTTCCACCTTCCATGGCTGACCTCTCCTACTGAAAGTGCAGATCCTTCCAGCACCTGGCATTGCGCCATAGCTGTCCTGTCCGAAAGCATAGTGCCAGCAGGGACATCATCTGGAAACCCCAAAGAAGGAAGCCAGTGGCACGCCGTGACACCCTTTGTAGATGCAACTTAAAGGCGAACTATAAGGCGAGTGATTTCCACTCATCCTCATAGTTAGAGCCGACCTGTGACAAAGAAGCTGTCACACATCGGCTCTATTGATCGGGAAGTGAGCAGAAACATGCCGCAGGTCTGATCACTTCCCGATAGTCTCCATGCAGTGATCGGTGACTGTCAGTCACAGCTCCCCGCAGGGTATCCCCCCTCCCCTCTTCGATTCTCCAGCGCTGAGTGGAGGAACAAACGTCGGTGGGGGGGGGGGGGGGC
>NW_017306619.1:724195-730448 GCF_000935625.1 Nanorana parkeri | reverse complement strand
GATCCATCCCGGCTGCGGCGGGCGGTCTCAGTATATCAGCAATAGCCCGCGATATACTGAGCTTTGGGTCACGGGAGGAGGTTAGTATATGTCCTCCCGTGACCCTAAAAAGAACTATGGGGAAAAACACTTACCCCATAGTTCTCTTTTAATTGTTCTGGACAAGCAAGACAAGGCCGTGCCTGAGAAAACCTCCTTTAACCATTTTACCTACAACTTGGCTTAATGATGGAGAACACTTTCTACTATTAAAGAAGAACTCCCCCCACTGCAATTGTTAACTGCTCGTTTTAGTCTAGGGTCTAAAATAAAAAAGATATATACTCATACCTTGGTGCCCAAAACTCTTTATGTCCAATTTATGCCCAATTTTTGGTGTAGTGCATCAGAGAAGAAGGAAATGCCAGGCGGAGGGCCTTGTGTTGCTTGTCCATAACGAAACAGCTTTCACACTGTGCTGCCGACTTCCTTCTTTTGGCTTTACCAATGGTTTGGGATGAGAGCAAACCCCTGCCTGGCCTTGGCACCTAGCTAACTAAGGGGGCGACCCAGTATATAAGACTTGGAAGCTGTGGACTTTTTTTTTTTGCTAGTAAAGTCATCTGGCCAGTAGAGGAGCAGCGTGGGACATGAAGCATACACACAGGTGAGTGACCACTAAACATCAGTGCTCGGGAGGATTTCCTGATCCAATGGGCACCAACGATGGCGTACTATCCTCCTATTGACCACTAGAGCATTCACTCCTACTGGCCACCAATGCCAAGGCAACTTATTAGTTTTATTGATGCTGGGGCATTCTTTTTTCTGACTGATCACTGATACTTGGGGGCAATTTTGTTTATTCCATTAAAGCAGAGGCATTCTTCCTCCCACTGACTACTGATGCCGGGGCATTGTTGTACCCCCAATGAAGCCAGGGCCTCTCACTGACTGATTTTTTACTCTATGAAACACCAACACTGGGGAATTTTTTTACTCCCACAGCTACCAGCAGTCTGCCAAACCGGGAACTGGCGGTTTGTTTGAGGACCCCTGCTTTTAAACAATATATTGATTTTCCCTCCTTCCAGAGCTCTGCTTTAGGATACACAGCATCACGTTCTCCACTTTATAACATCACATGGTGCAAGTTTCCTGTAAGAACACTCACGATGACTCTATCTAGGATTTTTATGAAGAGTGTGCTGATTTAAAATGTCTGCTATAATTTTAGCACTTAAACCAATGCCAAGTGTACAGGATACAAAAGCCATGATAAATATATATTTTTTAAAACTAAAGCTGACTTAAACAAATGACTGTGTTCTAAAGATCAGTATAAATGATCAGTATAAATGAATTAGTAATTCAGAGGGAATAATTCATTATTAGCATATCTACATCCCCTTCATAAGGGAAGGACTGTATAATTCAAATTGTGGCATAAACAAGGGAATGTTAATGATATGCATAATTTACCAACAACACATGAATTAAAGTATCTCAATGTTTATTTTTACATATAAAAAAAAGAGAACTTGTTAGAAATTCCCTATATTCTGCTAGTGATAACTATAAGAAAAATACCTATTACAATCTCATATGTGCATGGCATAGATTATTTTGCAAGCAATTACTTTTTTCCAACCCGTTTTTCCAACAAAGTCAATTTTTTCCAGGATAAATATGTGTTAAATAGTAAAGATAATCTTGTGTATTGCTTCATAAATAGATTGTTTGATAGTACACAGGGCTGTCCTTATAATGAGACAGCCTGAGGTGGTCGCCTCAGGTGGCATCTCGTTGGGTCAGATGTGCCTGACACCCGCTTTGTGGCCAGAGCATCCCAGGTTGCTAAGAACTATTAGCAACCTGTGACACTGTAGCCAATGTTCCACCCAGCTAGTGGCAACTGGTGATGTCACTGGTTGCCAGGAGCTGAGCAGGACATCCTGGCCAGCGTCCTGCCCAGCTCGTGGCAACCAGTGACATCAATGAGCTGGGCAGGACGCTGAATGCCTCCCTCCCTAATGTGCCACAACTAGCAACCCCCTTCATAATGTGCACTATTTGCACACTCCCCCCCTCCCCCGTAACTTACACCGGCAGCACCCATCCACCCCGCCTCAGGCAGTGAATAGTCTAGGGACATCCCCGATAGTACATCTCTATCCTTTGACGAATTGTCAAGAGACCACCCCTTAGGAGGCATCTGGAGTAAATGACCAGTGCCCCATGTCAGGATAAGGGGGTGTCAGCCTGAGAGGACCATTCCTGCCTGGTCCTTGCCTCCATTTGTCAAATATGTAAACAGGAGAATATTAAATGTCTAACAAATTCTCTTTTTCATAAGTTTAATAAACATTGAGATACGTTTTAGTTGTGTGTTGGTGGTCAACATATCATAAATATACTCCTTTTTTTCCATTGTTTGCATTATAAAATTGCTATGATCCTCCTAGCTGAGCCAAACTCCTGGGAGACCCAGGAGGGATGTGGGGGAGGCATTCCAACTGATTGTACTAGTTTAAGAGCTTGCTGATGCATAATTTGCATTCCAATACTCACTCTCTAGTGATGGCACCATACTTGACGCTGTCTATGCTACCCATGAGTTGACCATAAAAACTTTTGTTTTATATAGTAGGAAAGGTTTAAAATCCCTGTCAGGTTTATCCCTGTCCCTGTCCAATTGGGGAGATTTCCCTTCACTTTCTGTTTCAGGGACTCAACGGGAAGTGAGTGGAAAACTCTCCAAAGAGAAGGGAAATTCTCTTTAAGGCAGCTATCAATACAACAAATGTCCTCATTTGGAGATGATCCCTTCACTTGCTGTTCCTGACAACTGTAAAATGTTGGATTTCCCATCACTTTCTGTCCTGGCGGGACATTCTTCCCAATGGGGAGAGTGAAGGCATTAGATACCCTTTGCTTTCATGTATTTTACCTCCACCAAATATGCTTCAGGATTCATGTTGTCCTTTGATGTCACTGTTGGGGCATCTCGCTTAATATTTTTGATGTAGATGATGCTAATGGCTAAACCAAAGTCTGGTCTGCCAGGAAGTGGGTTGGTTGACTCTTGCCACCATTCATTGTAGAAGGTGCCAGCAGCACAAGATGGAGAAGGAATCGAAAAACATCGCTGGAGCATGGAGAAGGTAAGTAATGCTTGGCCAGTTTTAATATAGATTAGGGAAGGGTCCCTTTAATTAAAAAGAAAGAAAATAGCGTTAAAGTTCCATCAGTATGCTTATAAATTCCAGTTGTAGAATGTTATCTAAAGACCTAACCTGTACGCTAAGCTGCACCAACTAGCTGGCTCTTGAGTGATTTATGGCTGCCACATGGCTGAAACCGCTAACCACAGTCTAATCCATCCGCCACCATGATTTTGCTTCCAGTGCTTTGAGAAAGATAGACAAAGTCGTGTTCATCAAGGGCCTTTTAATGCATGTCCCTCTGACATGTTGGTTGACAGATCCAACTCTTGAGGTGGTCAGTCCAATGAATGACCTCAACATTGATGAAGATGACACCGCAGAGTTCATCTGCCAGTACTCTAGGCCAGTGCAGGCCACCTGGAAGAAAAACGATGTAGCCGTAAATTCGGACGGGAAGAGAATCATTGTCGAGCAGGATTGGAATGTGGCCAAGCTGACCGTTAAGTCCGTGGTTCCCGAGGACCGTGGTGTGTACGTGTGCGAGGCTGACGGCACTAGAGTTGTGGCAATGCTCGAAGTCGAAGGTGAGGTCTTCCACCACATACGGAAGACTCTTACTCCTGCCTAACAAGCCAACCGTTAATAATTATTACTGACCTGGATGGGTTTTAAGTCTTTACAGGGATTTCCACATCTTCTCTGCATTCCTGGTTTTTGCATTATAGGTCACCTCCTGGAGTAGAAGAAATCACGTTTACTCTTTTACTTGCAAACTGGGAAGATTGGTTGTTTTTGGTTTAGTGTCAAAGTCACAATTTTCACCAATATAACATGGGTCCAAACACATATAAGGGCCGAACCTCATTGCTCATTTGTCAAAAATTGTATTCCCTTTAGTACCAGCATGTGAACATTTTTGGCTTTCTATTGTTTTGCTGTCATACTTTGATATTCTGCGTTGTTGTTCCGTATGTTAAAAAATATGTGTTAGTTATTGTTTTGGATTAATTGCTCCTAGTCTTAGGGTAGCTTGTGAGCAGTATTTCAATACCAGAGGTCCCCCTCCAAGTGGCGGAACTCCAGGGCCCGGTCGCGGCCGCGACTTCTGCGACCCTGGTAGTTCCGCCACTGACCAGAGGGTAGACATATAGCAGTACAAAGCACCAGGATATAAAACAACCACACACAATGACATAAAAGCAACTTTTTTGAGATACATATCATTTGTATGGGTTTGTCCATTTTGTCAAGTCCTAGTCAGGGCCGGATTTATCATTAGGCAGAGTAGGCACGTGCCCACAGGCGCCCTCCATAGATGGGCAATGTGCTAGTACCTACTCTTCGTAATTCCTAGTGTTGGGTCAAGATACGGCAATAGCAAGGAGGGTACAGTCTGCACAAAATGCACCCTCCTGCTCCAAGACCCCGGCACTGTGTAAGGCTGCCCTGTACAATGTCCCTGTCTGATGCAGACAGGCGTTTAGGACAGCCTTAGGCGACGCCGGGGTCCTTCTCTGCATATGTGAAAGCCAGCGGCAGCAGGTAAGGGCGCTGGTTTAGGCTAAACAGATTTCCATTCATGCCTACAGGCAGCCAAAATGGAAAGCCGGCCCTGGCCCTAGTGTGTGCCTTTTATTAGAGTGCTGTGTCTTCATTTGCATTTCCTATTTACAAGGTGTATAGTTTCCTCTAAACATGAAGGTTTACGGTGTGAAGGCACCACCAACACTAAAGGCCCAATTTTAAAGCACCTGTTGTTACTTTTATCCAATGTCTGCAAAAGAGACACCAGAATTTAGCCAAAAAATCTCTAACCTTGTTCCGAGTGTTCTAAAATGTGGCCTCTGCATTCAGGCTGCCTCCCCAAGCATTTGTTTACAAGATTAACCACTTCCAACTAGACTTGTGCGCCATCAGAAAATTTGTTTCGTTTCGGAATATCCGTTATTTCGTATTTCGTGACCGAAACTCAATTCCGATTCGTACGAAATACGAATGTTCGTTAGTTTCGTCACATTTTTGTAACTTTACGAACACTTGTTATGATGAAGTTAAAAAGCAAAAATACCTTTGTTAATATTGGAGTCGATGGTAGTTTTTTTTAAAATCCGAAATCCGAAATTCCGTTAACGGATTTCGGATCCGAATTTCCAAAAAATACCATCATGGCATCAACTCCAATATATTAACAAAGGTATTTTGCTTTTTAACTTCATCATAACGAATGTTCGTAACGGAACAAAAATACGTTAACGGAATTTCGTATTTGCTGCCTGTATTGTAATGCAACTCTCAGCAGCAGCGGATCCGAATTTCTTGTCATGTTGTTCAACCTCATTTACAGGTGTAATATTAGTTCCCGTTTCAACTAAATTCGGATCCGAAATTCATTAACGGAATTTCGTATTTCGGATATAATTCGGAAACTGCAATTCGGATTTCGGATGCTTCCGAATTTACGAATTTCAGGAAATTCGTACGAATTTCGATTCGCAACAAAACGAATCGCACATGTCTACTACCCAACAGGTTCACGTAAATGTACGTCATCCGCTGGAAGTGGTTATACCAAGAACACGGCTGCTGCAGCAATTAGCGGATTTTTCTATATAGATTCAATCTTTTGTTGAAATAGGTTTACATTTTCTCCTAATTACTGAGAAGTATTCTATGAAGTTTTTTGAACCAATACCGGTCTCTGATTTTTAAAAGCGGCTGAAGCTCAGATTAGTGAGCAGTTTTTTTTTAGCAGTCTTTCCTTGTGTCTTTTCTACTAGCCAAGAATAAGATCTTACAAGGTCTGGAGAACATAGATGCGGTAGAGGGTGGCGAAGCTCTTTTTGAGTGTTACTTGGCCAAACCAGAATGCTACAACTTCAACTGGCTGGTAGATGATGAACCAGTAAAAACAACGGAGAACATTGAGCTGGTGTTCTTTGAGAATGGGCGCAGGCATCTCCTCTTGCTGAAGAACCTCACTGCTGAGGACAGTTGCCGAGTCACATTCATGGCAGGAGATGTGGCTTCATCTGCTTTCCTCAGTGTTCGAGGTAAGGCCTGGGATCACTGCATGCCAATTACGCTTGCTGTGCCATCACTGGGCACTG
>NW_017306619.1:710273-724164 GCF_000935625.1 Nanorana parkeri | reverse complement strand
AAATTCTGGACAATCTTCTAACTCCAAGAGGAAGAGAGAGAGTCAGAGCTTTATAACCCATGGCCTATTGGTGTTAATGTGCTTGTTAAGGTCTCATTTATTCAGGTCGTGATATATCTAGTAGTAGATAGTCTCATTCGACTGGACATGTTCTGAGATGTTGAAGATATTTCATTACTCATCCAAGTGGCCTCCTTAGCCCACAGGTGCCCTTTATAGATGGGCAATGTGCCAGTACCTACTCTGCCTAATTCCCAGTGTTGAGTCAGGATACGGCAATAGCAAGGAGGGTACATTCGGCATACCCCTGCATTTATACCAACATGGCCAACTTTGCCAAGTCAAATGTTGATTATCCAAAAGCATGATAAACGTTCATACTTTCCTTCATGTTTGGTGATTGGATTATGTAAGGATGGGAGGTCAGATCATTTTACACTCGCATCATATGGTTGAACAATCCACATCAGTAGATTAGCAGTTTCTAAAATACTCAGACCAGCCCGTCTGGCACCAACAAACATGCCACTTTCAAAGTCCCTTTTCTTCCCCATTCTGATGTTCAGTTTAAACTTCAGCAGAACGTCTTAACCATGTCTACATGCCTAAATGCATTGCGTTGCTGCCATGTGATTGGCTGATCAGATATTTGCGTTAATGAGTAGTCGAACAGGCGCACCTAATAAAGTGGCCAGTGAGTGTAGGTTTATTATCTAATACTTATAAACATTTGACCTGCTTCTCAGCATTGCATGGCTAAATTCCTTCGCATTGGCACAGCTATTGTACTAGTCAGGAAATGTACAATGTAAGAAACATTTTAGAGATACCCATTCGCAGCATGAAAAGAAGAAAAGAACAGTATGAGTTACAGGTATTATTTTCATTCATTGTTTTCCACAAATATTATACTCATACTGTACATACTACAATAGTGAAAGACAATAGATCACATTTTGTAAGGAAGGTCTTATGGTGTCGATCAGTGGTGAGCCTAGGGAACAAAGGGCCCTGGTGCAAGATTATTTTTGCCCCCCCCCCAAAAAAAAACCCCTAACCCATGTCCCACAAAAAAAGTTGGAGAAATGGCATTGCTGTATAAAGTACAGCTGAGATTTGTAGTCCTCTATAGAGGGTGCCATTCTGCATTGCTGCAATGCAGAATGGGACCTGCTATATAGAACTACAAGTACCAGCTGTACTTTATACAGCAATGCCATCAATCGGGCTACAAACAATAATTATATTATTTATTAACTTACCTTCACCTCTTCTGGCTGTTTTATGGTGTGGGAGGCTGCAGAAAACCACCCCTGTGTGTGTGTCCATCTCATTTTGCCCCTGTGCTCAGGCGGCTGTTTGCTGGGTCCTCGCGGCCGAGGCCCAGGGCGGACCCTTGGCTGCAGGCTTTTTTTAAATTCTCGGCTCCCTCCACAGTGTCCGGCAGCCGACGGGCCCCCTCATCTCTGCACCTGGAGTGTCGGGTCTTTCCGACACTCCCAAAATTGTGTGTATCTTCCTGCACTCCTTACCGGATCTCCTAGGAGATGATGTCTGTAATAGGGTGCTTGTAGCGACCACGGAGGCACCGTGTAGTCAAGTAGTAATTCTCATTCTGAGCCTGATGACGGGGACCCAACGTGGCCCCGAAAGTACTTGTGATTTTGAATGACCGTTGTCATTAAAATATATTGAATCTACTTTTGGAGTGCTGGTGACATCTTTTGGAATTTGCGACACTCCCGGCGCAGAGATGAGTGGGCCCGCCATCCGCCGGACACCATTGTGATCAACGGACACTCCCGGTGCAGAGATGGGGGGTCCCGCCGCATACCGGTCCGATGGTAACCGGCAGCCGGACACCAACGGGCCCCCATCTCTGCCCCGGGGCTGTGTTTGAATGGATACTGGGACCCCCCTGTAGGCTCAGGCCCCAGTGTGGCGGCACCGGCTGCACCGGCGGTAGTTCCGCCACTGGTGTCGATACAAATGCAGTTTTTGTAGGCAAATTTAATGACTGTAGTATTGAGTAACAAATACTGTAAGTGGTGATTATTGCAAACGAAATCTTTACCAATGTTCAGGAGATTTTCGAGGAGATAGTTTCTAATGGATACTTTTTTAAAGTGGTTATTGCTCAAATATGAAATTTGACACAGAGAGGCAAAACATATTCGAATGGAAGACATAAATACAGTTGGGAACATATTTTTTACCCGAGCTGTTATTTTGGGTCAATATTATTTGAATTATTTTTAAATATATATTTGTTTTACATATATATATAACAGATGACAAAGTATTCCCAGAGCATGATGGGTTATGCAAAGAGAGAGCATAGAAGAGTGGCTTGCTTTGCCTTTGCCTGATGGAAATCTTGTAGTGAGCCCTCTGATAAGGAATGAGAGACTGATGTGATGACTTATTGGAGTTCTGCAAACAACCAGTTTCTTTCAGCGCAGCTAAAGTCTGAAACAGCCAAATTATTGAAAAAGTGGCTTGAAAAGAACATCACACAGGGCTATTATGCAATATTTCACATAAATATGTACACAACCACTTTCCCTTCCCTTTAAGGCTTTTTGCTCCTTTTGAAGTTGAAATGTAGTAGAATTTCTCAGGAGGCATTGACATGAGGAATATGTGTTTGAATGTATGTGTTTGACCCCAGGTTGGCGCCTGGAAGTTGTGAAGCCTCCGGCTGACGCTGAGGTGACTGCTGGTGAAAAGGCGACATTTACTTGTGTATTAAGTGAAGCCGTGCCAGTAAATGAAGTCTCTTGGTACTTTAACGGATTGCCTATTACGCCAGATGAGAACTGGTCCATGCACGTGGAGGGCAACCAGTACAGGCTAATTCTTAAAGATGCCCAACTACATCATTCCGGAGAAGTGGCTTTTGCTTCAAGAGATGTAGTTGTGTCTGCCAAGTTGGTCTTTCTAGGTAAGAAGGTCCTCAGCTTTCTTCTGCCAAAGCATAAAGCTATTTGAAATGCCCAAACTGCTTAAAACATGACTATTCCATTAAAGCTTCATCACTGAAAGGCCTTATTTTGCATCCTCGTTTTGAAAAATAAGTTGTGCAACCATTAGTTGTTGTCGGTGTTTTAGTCATCCAATTCAGTAAATCACAGTCCATTTCACTGAATTGATTTCTTCACGCATTACTTCCTTGAAAATGTGTCTTATTGGGTATGTGTTGTGCCTTTAGCCCTCCCCGATCCCCCAGAAGAGCCGGAGATTGTAAGTAAGACCAGCCGGTCCGTGACTCTGTCATGGTTCACCCCTTTGAGTGATGGGGGCTCCCCGATTATTGGATACAATGTTGAGATGAAATCGCCTGGTGGTGATTGGCAGCAGTTCAACATGAAGATCATTCAAAGTATGGAATATGTTGCACAAAACCTGAAACAGGGAGAGCCCTATCGTTTCCGAATTTCCTCCGTAAACAAGCTGGGTGTTGGGGAACCGGTTCACTTACCTCAAACAGTCCAGCTAGGTGAGAACCTGTGGCCGCGCACCGTGAGCTTCAAAAAGCTGTGTAGATATTCACTCGCATGGCTTTGTTTGATTCATTGATGCCCTGGGCCGAAAAAGCTACAAAACGCATCATAAATATATGTACATATTACTTCTTACAAGTCCTCCGCTGTTTGCCTAGATGTGAACTTTTCTATGTTGCTTTTACTGGGGGCCATGCTTAACTGTAGTCAAATGCAAAGCAGCATGACTGGTGGGACCATTTTACAGAAAACTGGACATTACTTACTAAGGGTATGTACAGTTGGAGTGTTAAGACGTGTGTACCATGGGTGAGCATCTCCTGAACTACCCAAGGAATATGGCTGTCTCTTGGATTACAGATCCCTAGTAAAAGTATGTGCAAAATCCTAGCAGCCAAAATAATGCATGTGCGGCCATGTTGCTAATAGGGAGTAGCAGGTGTCACCAAGATTTCAGTGTATCTAAATCTAAATTTTTTTTTAGTTTTGGATAGAGTAGGGTAGCGTTAGAACGCCTGACAGGTTTTATATTGCTGAAAAGTGTGAGGAGAATAAAGTGCCACATTATAAGGTATACAAGTTCAATTATATTTGTTTAATGACAAAAGTCCATAGATATCAAAGATGACAATCCAACACATTTGGGGCTACAAGGTTTCCTCCAACTCAACCAGCTAAATGGCTGGTTGAGTTGGACTATCAGTGGTCAATAGGGAGGTCAATCAACTCTCAAAGCCATGCTGAAGCATGCTTTTGGATTACAGGAACCGCTTTATGTTAGAATCGACATAAGTCCAATTAAACCCAATTCAAGCCTTGATGAAGAAAAAGCCTTATAGCCTCCCGAAATGCATTCACTTGTCATCTTTGTTGTTTCCGGACTTCTGTGAAGAAATACATATACTGGGACATGGACTTGTGCGGTGCTCCTATTCTCCTTACACCTTCCATTGTTAACCTGAGAGACCTTTCCATGTTAGAGAGCTGCGTAGCCAGGGCCATGGTTCTTCACAGTATGAACTCACCTTGACACTAGACATGTGCACTGCCAAAAAATTCGTTTAGTTTCGTTTTAAATTCGGATTTGTGTTATTTCGTTTTTCGGGATTCGGGTGTGAAAGTCAATTCGGATTCGGAATTCGGATTCGGACGAAATTCGGTAGCGGTATTTCGATCGTTCGTTTCGTTTTCGGTTCTTATTCGTTTCTTATTCGTTTCGTTCATTCGTTTGCAGCAAAGTGACATTTGAGGGGGGAAAATGTTTTTCTCCTTCTCTAATGTCACTTTGCTCCAACGAACGAAACGAATAAGAACCGAAAACGAAACAAACGTTCGAACTACCGCTACCGAATTTCGGAAATGGAAATTCGGATTCGTTTGCATTCGTTATGTTTGTAATTCGGAATTCGGATACATCCGAATGTCTGAATTTCCGAAAAATTCGTCCGAATTTCGATTCGGAACGAAACGAATCGCACATGTCTACTTGACACTAACATGTGAAACCAGTTTCAGATCCAGCGCCTCCCAACCACATCTTCTTAGGTTTTTAATGCTGTTTGTGTCTCCGCTGAGAAGATTCACCCTTGCGACCATTGTCACTGGGACAGAAAGTGACGGGAGATCCAAAATGTTTACGTTGTCACCAAAACAGGAATAGAAAAGGAAGTTACATAGTATTTGAGGTTGAATAAAGACACAGGTCCATCAAGTTCAACCAAAGTGGGTACATATATTCCAGTGACAACTGTATAAGAGGGTATTTCTTCTAACTTTAGAGACACTTCTTCTCCCTTCCTGTTGCATCTCCTGGACTGGAAGCAAAGGGGAATCTCCCCAAGTGAGACAAACAGCAAAAACAATTCTGACAGGGGTTTTAAACATTCCTTACTCTATACGCAAATAAAAACTGACTTCAGATACTCTCTTAAAGGAGAACTATGAGGTGAGTGCTTTTCACTCACCTTATAGTTCTAGCTGACCTGTGACAATGAGACTGTCACAGGTCGGCTTAGTAGATCGGGAGGTGAGCGAACACATACCGGCGTTCGCTCACCTCTCGATCCTGTCACGGCTCTCTGCCATGACAGGGGAGGGGCTGGATTCCCCCCCTCCCCGCTCCGATCCGCCAGCGCTGACTGGCGGAACGGACAGGGGAGGGGGCGGGTACAGCTGGCTCTGCCTCTAGATAGGCAGAGCCAGCTGTCACTCACGCAGCTGGGCGGATCCCGGCACAATTGTCGGGATCCACTTCAGCTGCGGCATCTCAGTATACCGCGAGCAGCAGCTCGCGGTATACTGTGGCGTCTCAGTATACCGCGTGTAGCAGCTCCCTATATACTGAGCCTAGAATGACGGGAGGATGCTAGTTTGTGTCCTCCCGTTACCCTAAGGAGAACTATGGGGAAAAGACTTAACCCCATAGTTCTCCTTTAAACCAAGTGCAGTGTTTAAGTGGATTAGAAAGTGTTTCCCATACGCATCTTGAATGAACATCTTTTAAACTGTCTTTCTGCACATACCCTAACTTGACATTTAGGTCTAGATTTACACTAAATAATTGCATCCAAATTTGGACTTACCTCTATAATGCAGGGCAGTGAATGCAGAAGATGCTGTAAATTAGTGCAAAGATTGTCCTAAACAAAATATCCTCCATGCATGGCTTTTAGGCAACGTTGTTTTTTTAGCTTTACATTGTTTGTTTCATTGCTTTAATGAATGTCAGGAATATTCATGGGTGCGTTGGTGTAGTGTTGGGGAGCAAATGAGTTAAGGTATGTAGACAGGTACAAATGAAACTCAAATTTTTCAGAAGCTTAGCTGAGAAATGGACAAAAGGAAGTTGTAAGATGTAGTTAGCTATCACTTCCTGTTTCGACTTTTTTGGCGGCTTTGAGTAGAACTCCAGCCAAAATCTATTTTAGTTTTGGATAAAGTGAAGAAGAGATAAAACCTCAGTTGGGTTGTTTTTTTTGTCCTTGGAAAAATTTAACAATGACCCCACAGGAAGTCTTCCCCCAGAAAAAAAGATAAACCTTCCCACTCTATCAGAACTGTCTAGATTTTGACATTAGTTGTAATGTAATATTGTTGCACAAGGAACGAGATATACTTATGTAGACATGGTCGGGGTCTATACTAACTTTTGAACCTCCAACTTTCATCTGGACTTAGACTCTATAGAGCTAAGTAGAACTCCTAATGTAACTAGTTTTTTCTGTGTAAAGACCTTGATTCCATTTCACATCTGTTATTTTGTCTGTGAAGCTGGTAGATAGATTTCCCTCATCACTCCTGGTCCTACTAATGACAGTCAGGGGTCGGATATGAACCGAGTTGTATCTGAACCTGTCTCTGGAGTGTTTTCTATCACCATAGCTCTACCAGATTCTAAAACTGGAATCATGAAGATAATGAACTTCAAAAGAGAGGATGATGAAAGCTGCGGTTCTCAGGACGAGAGCTGGGGTTTGACCAGAGGGGAGATCTCATTACTAATGTCACAAAAAACACTGCGAGGCCAGAAATATGTTGACACCTCTCCAAATGACTGGGTTCAGGTGCTTCCAGAGAAGGAAACATTTTACACTACATTATAAAAAAAACATTTTGGACAATTGTGTGTTTTCAATTCTCCCAGCACAACTGTGTCCTTGTGCACAAAGCCAGCTCCAAAAAGACATGACTTGATGAGTTTAGTGTTGAGGAACTCAAGTGGCTTGCATAGAGCCCTGACCAACCCTAGTGAACACCTTTGGGATTATTGGAACGTCAGTTGCAAGCAATGTCTTCATGTCCAACATCAGTACCTGACCTTACAAATGCTGTTATGGTTGAATTGACACAAATTCCCGCAGACAGACTCCAAGTTCTTGTGGAAAGTCTTCTCACAAGATTGGGGGCCATTATAGGTGCAAAGGAGGGGGAAACTCCGTATTGATGTCCATGGTTTGGGAAGGGGATGTCCAACATGATTATAGAGGGTTGTTGGTCAGTTGCCCACATTTTTTGACCATATAGTGAAGGTTTGGCAGACATCTATATCACTTTTTTGACCATATAGTGAAGGTTTGGCCAAGGTCTTTATCAAACAATGGGACCATAGAAGAAATGAAACACTGTATTATAATGCAAAAAGCTCAACACGCCAGTAGGTAGCCCAGTACTTCTCATTACAACAGTGCTATGAAAGTAATATGACAGCAAAAAACAAGACTAAACTTGAAATGTTAGT
Source organism: Nanorana parkeri (assembly GCF_000935625.1). NCBI lineage: Eukaryota > Metazoa > Chordata > Amphibia > Anura > Dicroglossidae > Nanorana > Nanorana parkeri. The sequence continues at coordinate 716,424 of NW_017306619.1, read as the reverse complement.
GTGGTGGTACAGCAATGGGGCTTGCGATGCTGCTGCTCTAAAAGCTTGGGTTTTGAAATGTTCTTTCGCTGGCATTGTCTGTTCCTATATTTTCTGGATTTGTCCGTAATTCTAACTTTTTGTGGAGTAGATAGAAAATAGAAGGAGCAAGGACATTCCCTTCTGATGACAAGCATCCTTGAGCGGCTTGCTGGGTGTGATGTCATTTCCATTTCTTATTATTTCTTACCAAAAGTTGAGGTTTTTTTTAATTTCAACTGCTTATAAAGTGGAAAAATGTCTCCTACTGCTAACACTGTACTGTGACAGTTGCTGTTTGCTCAGTGTTGGATACTCCTTGAACACTATTTACCTTATAGGCTTATATTAGCTTATACACTCAGTGGCCAGATTATTATGACCACCCCATCAGTAATTCGTTGGGCCACGAGATGACTCCACGAGATGATGAAAGGTGATGCGAGGAATCTGACACGGCACTGTTGCCCTTCTGTTGTCTTGTACCAGTCTTGCCCCTCCCCGTTCTGCCCTAACATTGACTAGTCGCTGACGGCCACAATTCGCACGTTCAGACCCAGATTTTCGGCTGACAGTCCAGTCTTTAAACACTTTAACAATGAGCCCCTCTTGAACATTTAACGAATTCTGCTGTTTTGCTGATACTCGCTCCATGGCTCCGAGCACCAACAATCATCACACGTTCAAAGGCTGTTACATCGCGTTGTTTCCCCGAATCTTCAGAAACAAATCACTTCTACTGTCGTGGTAAACAACCCGCTTCCCTATTTATAATGGTCTGGCCCTCTAGTTACTTCAGCGCCAAATTATAGCTAATTTGCCTTCAAACATCAGGTGGTCATAATAAACTGGCCACTCAGTGTATATCTAATATAGTGAAATAGATTCCTAAAAGCAAGATCTAGGAAGTAGATTCAAACAATTGTCGACTGGTAAAATTAATAGAAAGAAGTCCTTGTGAGGAGAGTTTTATTTTGTATTTGAAGCATGTAAACCATATTCAATAGCTCATGCAGAAATTAGATGCTTAATTTGACTCTTTTGTTTGTGGAAAGTTTGCAATTACATTAGCTATTTTAGCTTTTCTAACTCTGGACGGTTCCATTGCAGAGCATCTTGTGACAATCAAACAACAGCTGGAAGATAAAACTGCAAGGGAGGGCGAGAGTCTTCACCTGGAGTGTGAACTTTCCGATGAAACACGTGACATCACCTGGATGAAGGAGAATGAAGCGCTACATCCGGGAAAGAAATATGAAAGCTTTTCTGAAGGCAAAAAACAGATCCTAATTATTCATAATGTTTCTGAAAATGACCAGGGCGCGTATTCCTGTGTGACCTCATCAGGGGTGAAAACCTCTGCAACCGTGTCTTTAGGAAGTAAGTCATTTAGTCCTTTGGTTCAAAGACAAATAGACTTCATGTGAAATTACAGTCAAAACATTTTAATTTGTTCTGGGTAGAATAGGGAAGTGTTAGAATGTGGGTCAGGTTTTTATTGTTGGGGGGGGCTGGATCTCGTTAGATGTTCTTAGTCTCGAGAAGTGAGCGAGCGACGGTATGTGTTTGCTCACTTCCCGATCTATTGAGTCGACGTGTGACTCAATAGACTTCATTGTCACACGTCGGCTCGAACTTTAAGGTTGAGTGAAAATCACCTCTGAAAAATGGCCTGGATGGGAAGGGGGTTTAACACCGCGGATGTCAACTGGTTAAGCAGTGCAGAGGTAATGATTCTCCTTAGGCAGGTCTCCCAGGAGTGGTTTGTGAAGTTTGGCTCTTTGCTTGAGTAGGGACTGTGTGGATTACTGGTGTAACCATACTAATTACCCATCAGGATCCCTCCCATTTTATTAGTTTAATACACGCTTTGTGCAATAGTACCCAGTCCTGATTAAAGGGGCCCTTTGAAACCCTGAAATATGTTGACTTTTTACGACACAAGAGTCTGAGCACAATAGAATCTGGACTTTATCCCTTCTGCTGTTAGTGCTTTTCTTCTTGCACACCCAGGCTTGTGATGTCTGCACTGGGTAAGTTCCACCTCACTCCCTGATTTGGATACAGGTGGTAACATGGGGGAAGGTTTCTGTAGTCCACAGAGATAGCTAGGAACAAAGTAAAGTAACGTTTGCAATTCTGTCCATGTCTTGCGGTCCTGGTGACACCCTCATTCCTCTCATTCCTATCATATGTTGCTACATACATACTGTATATGTGTGTGTGTGTGTGTGTGTGTGCTTTTAACATAATAATTTCATAACGGAATTCAATCTCATAAACAAATTGCAACCTTTTGTTTTACTTAGTACGATCCATCACAGAGCTGATCACAGTGCAGGAGGCCTTTAGTGTAGCCCACGAACAGTCTGGTCATGGAGATGCCGATGAAGAGAGCACCCAGCCAAATCTGCCCCCTGAAGCTGCACAAGAAGGCGATCTCCATTTATTGTGGGAGGCATTGGCTAAAAAGAGACGAATGAGTAAAGAGCCGACTTTGGATTCCATCTCTGAGGTTCCAGAAGAAGATTTTAAACACAAGAAGAAAGCTGACTTTTCAGGCTACACCTCTGAAGACGTAGCAAAAACCAGCGAGGCCGATTTCTCTCAGACGAGTTCAGACGATGAGTCCCGTGCTGGAACGCCATCGCTCGTGTCCTATCTTAAAAAGGCTGGCCATTCCACTATCACATATGGATCTAAAGTTCAGACTGTATCTACAAAAAAATTTTTCAAGCACTTCGAGGCAGTCTCTTCTGATGTAAAGGAGGTTAAGGCACCGGAACCTCCACAAGAACCTGATACACTTGAGTTGTTGGATGATGATCCTGAACTGGAGAAAGCAGCAACGAAAATCCAGGCTGCCTTCAAGGGGTACAAAGCAAGGAAGGTCATCAAGCTACAAGAATGTCCTTTGTTTACAGAGACCTTCAAAGACCTCTCGGTTGAACCAGGTGGAACAGTTCAACTTGAGTGTGTGGCCATCAGCAATACTGACGTTACAGCTCGTTGGCTGAAAAATGACAAAGAGATTTCGGATGGACGACATTACCATATTGACAACTACAGTGATGGCACCTGCTCTTTAATCATCACTGCTGTAGAGCTTCAGGACACCGGAACTTATACATGCGAAGCATCAAACAAATTTGGAGCCGTGTACCACAGTGCAAAGTTGGTGGTGGGGGGTGGCGTTCCAGATGTCCCACATAAGCCAATACGCATTCCATCCAAGCGTAGTTCTACAGACAGTGAGACAGAGAGTACTTCAGGAAGTGAGTTGGACGATGCCTTCCGAAAAGCAGGAAGGAGGCTGCACAAGATCTTTAAAACAAAGTCTTCTTTTGAAATATCTGACGTGGAGGAAGAAATCTTTGTGAGCGCTGATGAGGGAGAAATGCCTGTCATTGACCACCAGACCTACCGAGAGGATGACAGATACATCTACATCAAATTTGAAATTATGTCCGAGGCTACAGTAGCTGCCACGAGGTTCAGAGAAATGTTTTTCGCCATGGGCTTCCAAGTTAAGATCGACATTCTCGACCAAGGTCCGAAAAAGATTGAGCTGAGGATAATGAAGATAGAAACGGGTGCCACAGAACAGCAGCGCCTTCAGGCCAAGCAGCAGATGACATTATTGACTTCAGACACAGGTCAGAACAGTATATTTTTAGCTAACATAATAGAATGCTGCATGTTTGTTCATTATAATGCTTAAAGGAGAACTATGAGGGGGAGGGGCTTTTCACTCACCTCATAGTTATAGCCGTCCTGTGACAATGAGACTGTCACAGGTCGGCTCAGTAGATCGGGAGGTCAGCGAACACATACCGGCGTTCGCTCACCTCTCGATCCTGTCACGGCTCTCTGCCGTGACAGGGGAGGGGCTGGATTCCCCCCTCCCCGCTCCGATCCTCCAGCGCTGACTGGCGGAACGGACGGGGGAGGGGGCGGGTACAGCTGGCTCTGCCTCTAGATAGGCAGAGCCAGCTGTCAGTCACGCAGCTGGGCGGATCCTGGCACAATTGTCGGGATCCGCTTCAGCTGCGGCGTCTCAGTATATAGTGAGCTACAGCTCGCGGTATACTGAGCCTAGGGTGACGGGAGGACGCTAGTTTGTGTCCTCCCGTTACCCTAAGGAGAACTATGGGGAAAAGCCCTAACCACATAGTTCTCCTTTAAAGAAGAACTCCAGGAAAAGATTGTATTAACCCTTGCAGTGGGGCTACCCCTGCACTGCAAGGGTTAAGTGCTCGCTTGTGCCTAGGTGCTTAAAAAAAAGTTATACTCACCAGAGCCGGCTTCTTCTTAGACCGGTGTCTAGAACGTCTGTCTCCCTCTGCTGCAGCGCTCTAAGGATCCTGATGTAATCATGCTCTATACACTGTGCATAGAATGTGTATCGGCATGAGGACACTGAAGAGCAATCTATCTGTGCAGCGGAGGAGGAGACTTGCTTCAGTGATCACAGAAGCAGGGAGCTGGCTCGGAAGGTCTGGTGAATATAACTTTTTTAGCACCTAAAAAAAAAAAGGAGCACATAAGCAATTTAGCATAAAATGTCTGCCACTGCATCCACTGCAAAGCTCACAACAAGACATGTAAGCTGCGGAATAATTTGGTTTGAATATTTTGTTATTTCGGAATTCGGATCCGAAATTCAATTTGGTTCGGATTCGGATGAAATCTGAATTTCCGTTAGTTTCAGATAAGTTTATGAATATTCATTCCGAATACCACAGTAAACCATATATACAGATATTAATACTAAAGCTGCATCTCCCAGACCCGAATGGCATTCGGGATCCGAATTTCCGAATTGCATTTGGGAGCTCCTGAATGCCCTTCAGGTCTGGGAGCCTCAGCTTTAGTAATATATGTATATGGCTCCCAGACCCGAATGGCATTTGGCAGCTCCCGAATGCAATTCGGAAATTCGGATCCCGAATGCCATACGGTTCTAGGACCCTCAGCTTTAGTATCATATGTATATACCGAACACGAATTTTCATTACGGCAACATGGGAGCCATATACTAACGAACAAAAATTTGTGACCACGGACCCATTCGGATGCATTAAACCCGAAAAACACATCTGATTGGCCAGAAAAGTCACATGCTCGATTCAGTTTCGTTTCTGAATGAAATTCGGATGGGATCCGAAATTCGGAAAAGGAAATTCGGATCCGGACACATTCGGATGCAGTGAGATTCGGAAATTTAAATGTGTCCGAATGTCTGAATTTCAGAAAATGTGCCCGAATTTTGATGCGGAGCGAAACGAATCGCACATGTCTACTCACAACCGCCATTTTGTTGTGTTTGGTGTGTCATGGTTCTGTTGCTGCCTTCAGGACTTCTCTTGCACACTGGGAGCCCATATTTTATTCAGTACCTGTGGGCTCCTGCCACGATGGCCAGGGAACCAACACTTTCTAACCCTGGCCAGGCTCTGGGGCTCTGAGACAGAGGTCCGCTTTCCTGGCTGTCTCCCTCTGGAAACCTCTAGAGTCCGGGCCACACATAGACACTGTCCATAATTATGCCTTGTAGTCATGATCCACAGAAAACACTACTGATGGACAACACTTTCAGCTGTTTTTCAATGATTATATTAAAACAATATAAAATTACACTAAATGCATCCTTCTAACAATATTCCCTATCGAAAGCTTTACCATCCTCGAACTTGCACATGCAGAATCACATGCATACACACAATAGGTGGAACTTGATGGACCTGTGTCTTTATTCAACCTCAAATACTATGTAACTTGCGAAAACCGTAAACTGTCTTCCTCTTTGACGTCTGGGGCCATATTTTGTATTTTGCTTTTTGCCTGCGTCCTCTTCCTAGGCTTAGAAAAATGAACTTGACCTAGTAGGAATGGACATCCTTATACCTGATTGAGGAAACAATACCCTTCGATCAGAGAACACAATCTCCTTTGCCCATCTGCAGAAGGAGAAACCTGTCCAAACTTAGTGAGGACTCCTTAAAGGAGAACTATGAGGTGTGTGCTTTTCACTCACCTCATAGTTCTAGCTGACCTGTGACAATGAGACTGTCACAGGTCGGCTCAGTAGATTGGGAGGTGAGCGAACACATACCGGTGTTCGCTCACCTCC
>NW_017306619.1:705833-710034 GCF_000935625.1 Nanorana parkeri | reverse complement strand
ACTTACAGGGGGAGCGTGGTATGCCCCCCCCCCCCCCCTGCTCTGATCCGCCAGCGCTGACTGGCGGAAGGGACGGGGGAGGGGGCGGGTACAGCTCTAGATAGGCAGAGCCAGCTGTCACTCACGCACCTGTACGGATCTCGACATCGATGTCGGGATCCGCTCCGGCTCCGGCTGCGGCGTCTCAGTATACCGCGAGCTGTAGCTCGCGGTATACTGAGCTTAGGGTGACGGGAGGACGCTAGTTTGTGTCCTCCAGTTACCATAAGGAGAACTATGGGGAAAAGCCCTGACCCCATAGTTCTCCTTTAAAGCCTTGCGTCAACAAAGAGTACTTTTAAATGTGTTGCATTCTTTCTAATTTTATAAAGTGAATGAAAACAATCTTCTTTCTTTTTAAGCTCCCATATTTATCACTGATCTCCAAAACCAAGAGGTCTCGGATGGCTACCCGGTCAGCTTTGACTGTGTTGTGATCGGAAAGCCAATGCCAACCGTGCGCTGGTTCAAAGATGGGAAGGTGATAGAGGAAGATGACCATTATATGATCAACGAGGACCAGGAGGGCTGCCAGCAGCTCATTATAACGGCTGTGGTTCCCAAAGACATGGGAGTGTACCGATGCCTCGCTGAAAACAGGATGGGGGTTGCTTCTACCAAGGCGGAGCTGAGAGTGGACTGTAAGTAACACACAAATCTATACGTCATGATATTATTTTTAAATAACTGTAATATTCAGGGTGGATATGACACATTGCAAATAAACTTGTATTCCTTTTCCACAAACAATCAAATAAAAACAGCTTATATTCAGCAGAACTTTGTGAGCGGCGCCATCCACAGTCATTACGAGCACCCGTTACTTTTGGGATATCGGGTAATGAGTGCGGCAAAGTATATGGATATTGCTTTATATAGTATATATCTGGGGACCTGTGGCATAGTGTATACTTTACAAAAAAATTGCCGCGAGGTGCTACAGTGTTTGGGTTTGGCTTGAAGAAAAGGTGGCAACCCTACTGCTCACAGAGGGTTCCAGTATGGACACAGGTGCCCCAGCAGTGTCTAGGTAGACGGCATTCTACAGCTTAATACACACAGCCATGTGTCCTGCTCCAAACCCTCCTCACAGACACACTGACTGGCTTCCTGTTCCTTAGTAACACGCCCTCCGGCTGATGGGTTAACCCTTTCATTACCAGAACTGGCTGTAGTCAGGGATTGAGGCTCTGTCCCACCCAAAAATTTCCTTAAGCCTCCGGATTCCGGGACCCCATGTATATTTAACAACTCTGGGAAGATTGCCTAGCAGTTTCCCTTACAAGTCCGACCAGGAACCCCTCACCCTGCTTGGCGAGAACCCTTAACGGGACCACCACCTAAACAAGGGAGGCATATATCGTCCATCCACGACCCATTCCTGGCGTCCTGTACATGTCTGTCCGTCCATGCAGCGTAATTCGGGAAATTTTGAAATACTTCATACTTTCAAGACAAATTGTAGAACATTGCACAGGGGGTGTTACCCATCTAAGCCAATGAGATTCTAGTTGCCATTTTAGTTCTGCAGCCTAAAACTTGAAAGCTTGCCCCGATTGCTTATTGGGGATTAAGCCACGTTAAGTGAAGAAAAAAAAAACCCACTTTAAATATTATTTTAGCCTTACATTGTATATTTACCTTGTATGATTTTGTAGCACATATGAAGATCCTTTAGAGGGCGCTCTTACATAGCTCACTGAGTTAGATAAAAGCTAAATTGCTTTTAAAATGTATCCGGGGGAAATTCATAATTTATCACCACCAGATGGATTCAGGATGAGGGGGCGGGTACAGCTGGCTCTGCCTCTAGATAGGCAGAGCCAGCTGTCAGTCACGCGGCTGGGCGGATCCCGGCACAATTGTCGGGATCCGCTTCAGCTGCGGCGTCTCAGTATACCACGAGCTAGAGCTGAGCCTAGGGTGACGGGAGGACGCTAGTTTGTGTCCTCCGTTTACCCTAAGGAGAACTATGGGGAAAAGTCCTAACCCCATAGTTCTCCTTTAAGCACATGAAAAATTACATTAATTCAGTTTATTTCCACTTTAAACAAAATCTGTAATAATTTTGGACTATTTTCCTTTGTTCTTATTCAACTCCCTCTGCAAATCAGGTTTATTTGTCAAATTTTACAGAATTTCAATTGTTTGCAATGAACAAACTCAAATCAAACTAAAGCAATTGAAATACACTGTAAGTCAACACAATGAGTTTCAAGTGGTTTCTCCAATTCAACTGAAAATGCAACTTTGAATGACTTCTGCAGTCTCAGAATGATTCATACCTCCTGAATACTGTAGAATCCCTCGCAAGAGCACAAATTCTGAGATTTCTGAGAAGGCGGGTTGAGTAAAACTCTCGAGCGACTGCATAAGACCTACAGGAAGACTTGGTGGCAACAGGCACTGAGGTTTCAGTTTTTACAGTAAGGCGCGTACTGAACGCAGGTTTCCATGTCAGAACTCCAAGACGTACACCACCACCGACCCAAAAGCACAAGTCGGCTCCACTATGCTCCAAATAATATAAATAAGCCGCTGAAGTTTGAGATTCTGTTCTGTGGAGCGATGAAACAAAACTGGATCTTTTACGGCCCTAAGGATCAATGATATATCAGGAGAAAGAAGAAGGAAGCATACACTGAAAAGAACATCCTGTCTACAGTTAAGCATGGTGGTGGCTCGGTAATTCTCTGGGACTGCATTGCATCCTCTGGCACTGGAAACCCGCAGTGTGTGGAAGACAAGATGGATTCATTGAAGTATCAGGAAATCCTAGGAGAAAACGTCACGCTGTCTATGAGGAAGCTGAAGCTTGGGCGTCATTGGACCTTCCAATAAGACAATGATCCCAAGAATACCTCAAATTCTACTAAGGCTTGTTTACAGAAGAAGTCCTGGAAGATTCTGCAGTGTCCATCATGGTTACCAGACATGAACCCCATAGAAAATCTCTGGTGGACTTGAAGAAGGTGGTTGCAGCACGCAAACCGAAGAATATTGGTGAACTGGAGGCCATTGCTCATGACGAATGAGCTAAGATTCCTCAGGAACCCTGCCAGAAGCTGATGTCTGGTTATGCATCTCATTTGCAACAGGTCATAACAGAAAAATGGTGCTCTACTAAATACTAATGATGCTTGCCATGAAGGGGTTAAATAATTTTAAAGGAGAACTATGGGGTCAGGGCTTTTCCCCATAGTTCTCCTTAGGGTAACGGGAGGACACAAACTAGCGTCCTCCCATCACCCTAAGCTCAGTATATCGCGAGCTACAGCTCGCGGTATACTGAGACGCCGGACCGGATCCAGACATTGATGTCGAGATCCGCCCAGCTGCGTGAGTGACAGCTGGCTCTGCCTATCTAGAGGCAGAGCCAGCTGTACCCGCCCCCTCCCCTGTCCGTTCCGCCAGTCAGCGCTGGAGGATCGGAGCGGGGAGGGGGGAATCCAGCCCCTCCCCTGTCACGGCAGAGAGCCGTCACAGGATCGAGAGGTGAGCGAACGCCGGTATGTGTTCGCTCACCTCCCGATCTACTGAGCCGACCTGTGACAGTCTCATTGTCACAGGTCGGCTAGAACTATGAGGTGAGTGAAAAGCACCCCCCTCATACTTCTCCTTTAAGACTGCGGAAGTCATTAAAAGTTGCATTTTCAGTTCAGTTGAATTTGGGGAAACCACTTGAAACATTTATTGTGTTGACCTATTTCAATTGCTTGATTTGTTCATTGCAAACATATGATAGTTTGTAAATCTTGCTGATAAACCTGATTTGCAATGGGTGTTTAAATCATTTTGATTACAACTGTTTGTTCTATCTTATATTCCTGTTAGGAAAAGATGTGCTCAATCATGAATCAGGAAAAAAAGTGGAGAGGCACTTTAAATATTTGCCTTCACAGTTTTTGCGCCGTCAAAAAATTTGTTTTGTTTCGTAATATCTGTTATTTCGTAATTCGTGTCCGAAATTCAATTCGGATTCGTACGAAATACGAATTTTCGTTAGTTTCATCACATTTTCGTAACTTTACGAACATTCGTTATGATGAAGTTAAAAAGCAAAAATACCTTTGTTAATATATTGGAGTTGATGGTAGTTTTTTTCTTATCCGAAATACGAAATTCCGTTAACGGATTTCGGATCTGAATTTCGTATTTCGGA
>NW_017306619.1:668726-705036 GCF_000935625.1 Nanorana parkeri | reverse complement strand
AAGCTATGGGTGACCATAGAGCAAGCTGGGCTTTCACTACCGCTGACGTCATTGCCATGGATATGCCCAGACAAACGACCACGAGGATGGAATCGATCAGTCGTAATAGGAACGACAATAAATATATGGGACGCATTGATTAAAAAGTGTGATATATCATCTTATGTGGGCCCATTGACACCCATACTCGGGAACCCAGATTTCCCACAGGGATTAGGGGAGAAAGGATTCTTGAGATGGAAGATCCCGAGCTATACCCCAATAACACAGGCGATCAATGCACTGGGTGTACTCCCTTTAATAGATCTACTACCACCAGGAATGGTGAGCCAGGGTAGATGGCTGGACTATTTCCAACTTAAACACTTTTATAACTCTCTGTGTTCCCAGGGATCAGTAGAGAGGGAACTAACTCCAATTGAAAAAATTATCTTATATAAATCAGAGGGGAAACACAAGGTATCAAGAATCTATAATATACTTTTGGAATCAATGTTCCCGTCCCTCCCTTACTATACCAAAGAATGGGAACGAGAAATAGGACAGATTTTTGCAGAGGAGGATTGGTACAAAGCCTTTTACTTTACTTTTAAATCGAGTATCTCGGCCGGAACACAGGAGAGGAACTTTAAAATAATAACCAGGTGGTATAGATGCCCGGTGACAGTACATAAAATAAACCCCCAAGTATCTAAGATGTGTTGGAGATGCGGGACAGATGAGGGCACAATGTTGCATATATGGTGGACTTGCCAGGGAATTATGCCCTACTGGAGAACTATTTTTGAACTAGTGGGTAGAGTTGTGGGACCAAAACTACCCGAAACCCCAGAAGTGGCATTACTATCAATGCTTCCGGGCCCGGTAAAAAGTATCAAGAGGGGACTGGCATGCCCCTTATTGGAAGCAGCAAGGGCGATAATCCCAAGACATTGGAGACAACCAAATACTCCTGAGGTTCGGGACTGGGTATTGGAGGTAAATCATGTTATGCGAATGGAAGAACTGACAGCTCGGGTATACGATAGATATGCAATATTTGTAGAGAAATGGAGACCATGGATGGCCTTTCTCGGCTCAACAGAGATTCAAAGATACCTATAAGGAACTAGTGTACTGTTTGCTTCTTCCTCCCCTCCTTTTTTTTTTTTTTTTGTTTTTACTATGTGTTTGTCTGGACCGCTTCCGCGTAGCTACTACGGAAGGGGCACTGAAGGGGGGGTGGGGGAGGGAGGGGCTGAGAGAATGGATGTTGTAGGGAGGATGATAGGCTGTAATGTAGGAGCGAGAGCATAGGCACAAGACTGTGAATGGTAGTGGGAGTGTATAGCCTTTTTTTTTTTGTTTTTTTGTTGTTGTTTGTTTGTAATTTCCTGTTATGTTTTTTGTTATAACAGATATAATAGTATCTATGAAGGTGGCTAAGCTTAACATAGAAGTGATTAAAAATACTACTTAAACAAGCAACAATGGATAAGAGATAGTAGTTGGATATTGATGTCATCGGTACTATTCTTTTACGTATTTAATTGTATAAAGAAATTGTATATAATATGAAATAAATAAAAATATATCCTTGAAAAAAAAAAAAAATATATTAACAAAGGTATTTTTGCTTTTTAACTTCATCATAACGAATGGAGCGGAACGAAAATACGGAATTTCGTATTTCCTGCCTGTATTGTAATGCAACCCTCAGCAGCAGCGGATCCGAATTTCGTATTTTGGATTAAAAAAAAAATCTTGTCATGTTGTTCAACCTCATTTACAGGGGTAATATTAGTTCCCGTTTCGTTAACGGAATTTCGTATTTCGCATATAATTCGGAAACTGCAATTCGGATTTCGGATGCTTCCGAATTTACGAATTTCAGGAAATCTGTACGAATTTCAGGAAATTCGTACGAATTTCGATTCATAACGAAACGAATCGCACGTCTACTTCACAGACCACGTGGCCTAGAGCTACCTCAAGCTTTAAAGGGATACTGTCATTTTTAGTCAATTGTGATTCCTTTTTTGTAATGCTTTAAACTATTTCATATGTTTTCTATAACTATATAGTTTGTTTTACAAATAAGCATTCAGTACATGACAAAGGATACACGGAGCACAATGAGCTAGCTAAGCTGTATGTAAATTTCAGCTGTAACTGTTGAGGTCTATAAACAGACTTTTTTCAGGGTATGGATAGAGTAAAATAAGTAAAAAGATGCCTAAAGCTTCACTTGTGGGCTAAACAAATATAACATATTAATGTATAATACTTTATATTCATAGCTTTCTGTGTTTTTTCCATTTCAGTGACCAGTTCTGACTATGACACGGCAGAGGCGGCCACCGAAACCTCCTCCTACATCAGCGCCCAAGGGTATATGTCCAGCAGGTAAATGGTATAGCAAGGAACATTGTACTGACATCCACTTACACACACACAGCAACTAATTGTGAATGAGATTTTAGAGACTTTTATTGTGAACCATTTTTTGCATCTTTAAACCTAAAATTGCTACAAAGAAAAGATTAATTTGACATTCATTTATTCACTAATTAGACAAACTGAAGCAGTTGCCCGTGGCAACCAATCAGCTTCTCTCTTTCATTTTCAATTCTTAACTGACCAAACTGAAGAGAGAGGCTGATTGGTTGCCGTGCACATCTGCTCCAGATTCTGTCTGCTACGGTTTTGCTAAATTCCCGCCCCATTGCTGTTAATAGTTAAGGTGCTTGAATGTATTTTTGAGATTTAAGTCTTGAGTTTAGTGTAACTTTAACCCTTGCAGTGTGGGGGGTAGATCCACCGCAAGGGTTAATTTGAAGAAATCATGGAGGTCTTCTTTAAATCCGTATAAAACGTTGAGAGAGGTAAGCCACTGTGATGTCAAATCATATTTCATCTGTTATACAGCACCCCCCACCCTATGTCTTATTAAAGGAGAACTATGGGGGTAAGTGTTTTTCCCCATAGTTCTCCTTAGGATCACGGGAGGGCATATGCTAGCGTCCTCCTGTGACCCAAAGCTCAGTATATAGAGAGCTACAGCTTGCGATATACTGAGACGCCGCAGCCGGGACGGATCCCGATAGTACTGTCGAGATCCACCCAGCTGCGTGAGTGACAGCTGGCTCTGCCTATCTATAGGCAGAGCCAGCTGTACCTGCCCCGTCCGTTCCGCCAGTCAGCGCTGGAGGATCGGAGCGGGGAATCCCTGCAGGGAGCCTTGAGTGACAGTCACGGCTCTCTGCAGGGACAGGATCGAGAAGTGAGCGAGCGACGGTATGTGTTCGCTCACTTCCCGATCTTTTGAGCTGACGTGTGACCGTTTCATTGTCACAGGTCGGCTCGAACTATGAGGAGGAGTGAAAATCACTCGCCTCATAGTTCTCCTTTAAGGATATAATGTTTGTATATAAAATGTATAAAGCAGATTAGAAACAGAAAGAAAAGATGTTCCGAAGTATTTCTCTCCAGGTGTTATAGATATCACCTCATAAATAGCTCATAAAGATAAGAAATCCCATTGACATCAATCTGTGTGACCTTTATGGGGAGAGGCACCTGGGTGACATCCGGCATCTCTCTATGTGATCAGTGATTATGTATCTTCCACGTGTTACACAGAACCAGAGCAGCAACTAAATTGGCCGGGATTAATTACATCCCCTGCGCGCTCCGCTCCCCGAAATTGTTTTCTAATGACTATGAAATTGTGATGGAAACCAAATTAGATTTGTTTATGACGTTTCAGGCTCGGGAACTTATTTGTGGCTCATGAAAGTTGAAATTACTTTTTGTTTTGAGGTTATTTAGAAAAGCGATTGAGTGTCTCTGCTCGAAGTAATCTAAATTCATAAATATGGATGTATACAGTATATCTATCTATCTGTCTACCTGTCTGTCTGTCTGTCTGTCTGTCTGTCTATCTATCTATCTATCTATCTGTCTATCTATCTATCTATCTATCTATCTATCTATCTATCTATCTATCTATCCATCCATCCATCTATCTATCTCTCTCTCTCTCTCTGTCTGTCTGTCTGTCTGTCTGTCCGTCTATCTCTCTCTCTCTCTCTCTATTTCTCTCTCTGTCTGTCTGTCTATCTATCTATCTATCTGTCTACCTGTCTGTCTGTCTGTCCGTCTATCTCTCTCTCTCTCTCTCTATCTCTCTATCTCTCTATTTCTCTCTCTGTCTGTCTGTCCGTCTATCTCTCTCTCTCTCTCTCTATCTCTCTATCTCTCTATTTCTCTCTCTGTCTGTCTGTCTGTCCGTCCGTCTATCTCTCTCTCTCTCTCTATCTATCTATTTCTCTCTCTCTCTCTCTTAGCCAGTGTAGGGATTGGCAGAGGGGGGTTGCAGACACTGAGCGGTTGGTTAGGTGGATGAGTCTAGCAGCTGCATTCATGATAGACTGAAGGTAGGAGGAGACTATGTAGAGGTCAGCCAATGAGGAGGGAGTTGCCACAGTCAAAATGGGAGATAACAAGGGAGTGTATGAGTAGTTTTGCGGTGTCATTGGTGAGGAAGGGGCATATTTGGGAGAGGTTACAAAGGTGAAGGCGGCAGGATTTGGATGGGGACTGGATGTGGGGCAGAAAGGTGAGGTCCGAGTCAAGGATGACCCCTCGCACCTTGGCATGGGGGGAGGGGGGGATGGTTGTGTTTTCAATCCTAATGGAAAAGTTGGGGGAAGGTGCACGGGCGGGAGGAAATATGAGATCAGTTTTTGATCTATCTATCTATCTAGTACCGAGATGGACTAAAATCTCATGTTAAGTTTACTGATTAGTATTGAGATTGTAGTCCATCCCGGGCAGTGGCGTAACAATCACCATAGCGACCCAGGTGGTCGCTATGGGGCCCGGGGCACAGTGGGGCCCGGCCAGATGCCGTGCGGGCCGCCTGGGTCGCTATGGGATCTTCTGCTGCTGGCTTTCACTGGCGTCTGAAGACGAACACGCCGCTGTTCAGATCATCTGTGCAGCGGCGCTTTCGTCTCCACAGTCAATGAGAGCCAGCTGCAGTGGGGGAGCAGGCTGGACCCGGTGTTCTATCAACGTTGCGAGCCTCTGACGTCACCGGCAGTGGAGGAGGAGGCGGGCCCGTGCTCGGCAGCAGGGGAGGAGGCGGCCTCGGGGACGAAGAAGGAGGCAGGCCCGGCGACGGAGGAGGTAAGGAGTGCGACCAGCCCATCTGAGGGAGAGTCTATGGTGGGCTCTGCAGGGTCACCCTCAGGTGGTATCTCGAGTGGGCTCTGCAAGGGGTATACGTAGAAATCACGGGGCCCCATACAAAATTTTGCTATGGGGCCCTGTGATTTCTAGTTACGCCCCTGATCCCGGGAGTGAGCTTGGAGCGGTGACTACTTTACAACACACACAGGGACCATGGGGAACAGACGTAGCCCCCCTCTATGAAGGAAGGACAGTGTCAGCACCAATTCAGAGGTGATTGGAGGATCTACAGATGAGTGATACACAAATAAGATACATTGTTGTTAATAGTTAAGGGACTTGAATGTATTTTTAGGATTGAACTCCGGAGTTTAGTGTCACGCTAAAAAAATGTACTTCGCTTAGTGAATAAAGTAACATTTATTCTACAGCCTGCGGAATGAAAATCCTCTGTATCTGGACTTGGACGCACTCCTGAGTGTATCTCTCTAATCTCTCCGGGTGATGTTTTTTCACAGGGAACAGGAAAGTATAGAATCATCCACGGAACAGGAACAGCCCCCACAAATACTGGAGGAACTCCGGGATAGTCTGGTGGCACCGGGAACCCCGATTGCCAAATTCCAGATTAAAGTGAAAGGTAACCAGTCAAAGTTTTTTGGGGGGATTTATTAGGGCCCTTTCACACCAGTTGGGCCATTGAAGTGGATGGCACCATAGACATGCTCACTTTTTAGTGGGGCAGGAGGGGGCGTGGCGGGCCATAGAAGTGAATGGCACCGTAGCCACGCCCTCCGGCCGCAATGCGATCGCCCGCACGGGATCGCTAGGCACATTGTGCCTGCGTTCCGGTGCGATCAAAATGCTGCAAGCACTTTTTTGATCGCACCGGACCGCAGGCACAATGTGCCTAGCGATCCCGTGCGGGTGATCGCGTTGCGGCCGGAGGGCGTGGCTACGGTGCCATTCACTTCAATGGCCCGCCACGACCCCCCTCCTGCCCCACTAAAAAGTGAGCCGGCCGCAATGCGAGGCAGTGCGTTCTGGCCAGAATCGGGCCCGGAATGCACTGCAACAGGTGTGAACGGGCCCCTTAAAGCTAAACTCCAGGCTAACCACTAAATACAAAGATGTAATGCATATATGAGAGCTCTTTTACCTTGCAAATGATTTGTATTTCTGTCCAGTCAGTCCTGAGAATTACACAACTCTGACACACAGCACAGCCCTGTCTGGCAGGGGAGGAGACTTGATTTTTCTCAAGTAACATTTACAGGTCTCTCCTCTCCCCCAGCCAATGCCTAGTTATTAAAGGGAGATGTGGCATGCGTAATGATGAGCAATGGCGTCACAAGGGGGGTGCGGCCCGCACCCGGGTGACACCATTGGAGGAGTGACACCAAAATGACTCACAGTCATTTTGGTGTCACCCCCCTCTGAAAAGTCGGGCGCTCGGTCATGGACCGAACGCCCGACAGGAGAGAGGAGGGGACCCGGCGTCATACCTTATCCCGCCGGGTGGCTGTCCCCTCCTCTCTCGGTGATGGACGTCGGCAGGTATCAGAATACTGTGGGGCGAGTGGCCGGGCCTTGCAACTGACAGCTGGGCAGAGCCAGCCGTGATCTCACAGCTGGGAGGAGCCAGGCGTGATCTCACCGCTGGCTCCGGCCAGTTGCAATGACAGTTCAGCGTCCCCAGGTTACCAGGTAACCAGGGGACCCAGGTTACCGGGTAACTAGGTGACGCTGAACTGTCATTACAATGACAACTCGGCGGAGCCGGCCGCCTCCGTCGAGCTGTCATTAGTTCAATGAGAGCTCAGCGGATCCGGCCTTGATATCACCACCGGCTCCGCCGAGCTATCATTGTAATGACAGCAGGTCCCGGCCAATAGCAAACAGTAGGGCGGAGCTAGCTGTCACTGCTAGCTCCGCCCAATCGTTTTCGACTCTTTTTCTCACTGTTTTTCTATTCTGCTCGGTACCACGGAGGTACCAAGCAGAATAGCCGAGCCGAAAGCCGCTATTTGGCTATTCACTCACTGCCGTTCGGCTCTTATGAGAATAGGCCAAACGGCAGCGAGCAGCCTGCCGGAGGTTCGGCTCAGCCGATCCAAATGTTGGATCGGCTGAGTCAAACTCCTTCTGCACTACGGGTCGGCCGAACATGCTGAGCATGTTCGGCCGACCCGAAGCAAGCCGATGTACAGCTGATTTCAGAAATTAGCTGTACAAGCCTGAAGTGAATAGCCGAACAGGGTTCGGCTCACTTCACTTCGGGTCGTTTATTCACGCGGGTGCCTTAGGCAGCTTTGTGAATAACCCTCTTAAAGGAGAACTATGAGGTGAGTGCTTTTCACTCACCTCATAGTTCTAGCCGACCTGTGACAATGAGACTGTCACAGGTCGGCTCAGTAGATCGGGAGGTGAGCGAACACATACCGGGTTCGCTCACCTCTCGATCCTGTCACGGCTCTCTGCCGTGACAGGGGGAGGGGCTGGATTCCCCTCTCCCCGCTCCGATCTGCCAGCGCTGACTGGCGGAACGGACGGGGGAGGGGGCGGGTACAGCTGGCTCTGCCTCTAGATAGGCAGAGCCAGCTGTCACTCACGCAGCTGGGCGGATCCCGTCATCTACGTCGGGATCCGCTCCGACTGCGGCATCTCATTAGACCGCGAGCTGTAGCTTCCTATATACTGAGCCTAGGGTAACGGGTGGATGCTAGTTTGTGTCTTCCCATTACCCTAAGGAGAACTATGGGGAAAAACACTGACCCCATAGTTCTCCTTTAAAATGATAGTTTGGCATTTATCCTTCTTACATTCAGGAAGTTGCACAGTTTGTATTTAAAGAAGGATTGAATTAATGTATTAAAGTAACAAAGCCATATTAATTTGTATCTTTTATATCTGTCTGGAGTTCACCTTTAAATCATTTCTCTTATATCTGATACAAGTTTCCCATTTCCAGTGTTTTATGAAAACCTCCTTTTTTTATTGAAGAGCATAAAATCTGAAAGTAACATAGAAATTATTTCTTCTTCACTCCTCGTTGTGAAATGTTATAAGTCCTGTGTGTCTGTATTTCAGGAATCCCGCGGCCCCGTGTCCACTGGTTTAAGGATGGGCAGCCCATCCACGCCTCCGACCGGCTACTAATGGCGGATAAGAAGAAGACACGCTCACTGGAAATCCTCAATGTGACCAAAGAAGATGCCGGGGAATATTCTACGTACATCAGCAATTCTTCTGGCTCTGCGTACTCGTCTGCCAGGCTGACGGTTAAAGGTATGCGCCTCACAACCGAGGATCTCACCAGTCATGGCCGCGTTATCCGAGCCACTCAATGCTTTCCGAACCTCTTCCTGCAATCACAGCTGAAATCATTAGCATTTCTGTTTACTTTACAATATTGATGGTTAACATTGGTTCGCCCCGGTAACCATTGTAACTAGGGATGCATCGATACCGATACTAGTATCGGTATTGGTGCCAATACTGAGAATTTTGACAAGAACTCGTACTCGCCCAAATGCTCCGATACTTACCCCCCGATACCTTGGCCGTCTCGATGCTGATTGGCTGGAGAAGCCTGCTTCCCAGCCAGTCAGCATGGAGCCAGTTTCCCGGACAATTAAGAAGCCGGGCGGCTAGTAATGACACCCTGCTCGTCTTCCTGATTGGTCAGGAAGCCAGCTCTATGCTAGCAGAAGTACCGGTATCGGTACATGGTATGGGCGAGTACTGAAATATAAATATTGGTACTCGTACTCCATACCAAAAGACCGGTATCCTCGGCACTGCTCCTTTGTAGTGTACTTCCTATGCTGACAGCTCTCCCGCTGCCAGTCCTTGATTTAGGCAGATTTGATATTAAGATCACTGGCACTGATTGACTGCCAGCTGCTGCAGAGATAGTTAGCCAGGGGCCCCATTAAAATTTTGCTATGGGGCCCCATGATTTGTAGTTCTGCCCTTGTTGCTGTTTCTAAAATTAGAAGGAAAATCTTCTCTCATTTCTCGCTTTCCCTCGCGCCGATCTTTGTGTCCGCCGAGAGCAATAATCCACATATACATAGAGGATTGTCCTACGGAGGACAGAATGTGACTTGGTTGTGTCACCGGTGCTGACTGTTCCTGCCATGTATTATTCAGTGATGTTGAACGCTGAGTTCCTCTCATTCTCTGCATAAAGAATTAGGAAAGGGCAGCACATGAAAGACCTTTCTGTTCCCAGCGGAGAGTGGCCGGGATAAAACGCCGATCTGTTGTACTCTATCTGCTCACTTTTCTAGAATCTGACCCAATAAATTCCGGTGTATTGGCTACGTGACTAAATTCCGGTGTATTGGCTACGTGACTCAGCATTTCCTAATCTTTTTTTTTATTTTAGGACCCGGGGAACTTCAGAAGGAGAAATCTTCGGAAGACGCCGGAGGTCAGCCATCTTGGTTCCTATTGACATTCCCAGTGTATACTGAGGCAGCTGGTTTTTTTTCAGCTGACTTAATAGCTTAGCTACTTAAAGGCATAGTCCATCTTTTCCCCAAAATTAATAATTGCACCAACATTGATCGAAAAGAAAGTGTATATATAATTTTTTTTTGCATTGGAGTCTGCAAAGCATTACAACTGTGATCAGTGGTTTGTGGGTGCAATGCCCAAGCTTCTGCAGACTCTTTTCCCGTCCTCAGGTCCATTTTGAGGTACGGACCTTCAATTACATGGCTGGAGGACGTTATCAATAGGGATGATCTCAGGTTCAGACCGAACACAGTTCGAATCTGAGCTTATCCAAACCCGAAAGCTAAATTGGCCTCTCGCTCTAGTCAGATGTGGGTCAGGGTATTTTCCCCCTAAGCTGACCATAAACAAAGGGGTGGGATGATGTATTTTAACTAATATAGCCATGTAGACATATTTAATGCATCCCTCCACCCTGCCCCTTTGCTTACGTCAAGCTGATTGCAGAATCATGGAAGGAGCCCAGGTTCGGACTGGATTGGCTCCATACCTGAGCTCATCCCTTGTTATCAAGTGACGGAGCATCACCCCACTTGTTCACCTTTGGCATCTACAGGTCCCTCTGCCCTGATGGCAGATTAGACTTGTAATCTTTTCATTCATAGATCCTGTAAATGGATTTGTGAATGAATGATGCGTCAAATGTATATAGGAGCCTGCGGAAAGAAGAGGGGGCTATCAGTCGGTGCTCCAATGCATGGATAACTGTACCACTGAGAATGTATCAGAATACTCCTACTCACTTACACATATGGTTATGCGCACACGTATCTCCCCAATCCAGCAGATAATGATGCTGCTTAGAAGGTATACTGCACTTAATCCAAACCACTTTGGAAGTGACGTCATTGAATGTGACGTTGTTACCACCAACGCATTTCGATAGGTCTGCCTATCTTTCTCAAGGAATGATGTGGGTATGCGGAGGGTTCCGTACAGCATTTCTTGTGAAAGATAGGCAGACCTATCAAACCGGGTCAGAGGTCACGCTGTGAGTTTTGGCTTTAGATATACTTTCGGCCTGCAAAATATCTGCATTCAGTGTGTGTAGGTAGGTCCACAGTAAAGCAGCAACCTTGTTCATGTTGAGTTACTATACTACTTTGCCGTGAATTAATATCAGTATTAATCATAAACGTTATTATTATAGTTTAAGCAATGAGAATTTTTTTTCCCCAGTATGTGTGCAAAATAAATGTGTGATTGGTTAGTGAATGTGATATTCACCCAGGTGTAAACAGAGCAGTTAGTAGAGTAAGCACCATTACTTGGTGAAGAACATCTGTTGGTAAATGTGACCCAATCAGCTAATGTACTCAGGGCCGGATTTCCCACAAGGCCAACCGAGGCCCGGCCTTGGGGCAGCAGGGAGTAGAGGGGCAGCAGGGGTGTGGAATTCCTATCTCACGACACCCAGGACATGCTTGTATGCAGCCTGCAGGTCTGCCAATCTCCATGGTGGGGTTGGCGGGTAGGTGGGCGCATTAAGGAACCTGGCCTTGGGGCAGCATAGAGAGTAAATCCAACCCTGAATGTACTTCATAAATAGAGTCACTGTTTTCCCCGGTAAATGTGCAGTGAATATTTTTTTACCCTTTTTGTTATAGCCTACTTTTATTTGTCTTCTTTTCCATGTCACTGTCTGGCCGACTTGCACATTTTAAATGATTGGTCTTTGCAGGTTTGGAAAAGCCGATTCCCCCCATGTTCCTGGAAAGGTTCACCAACAAAAAAGTGAAGAAGGGAGCCAGTATCACGTTGTCTGTGAAGGTTGAAGGTAAAACATTGAGAGGATGAACTAACTGCAATATTATGGAAATGCCTAAATGTACCCACGGGTATGGAGGTCACCTGATCCAGCCTGGTTTGGGTGAACTGGGTGATGGCCCCAGCAGCAAGCAAGTGTTGGGAGAATGAGTGATGGCGCAATAACACCTCGCCTGACTGGTACCTTTCCCCACTGACAAACCAGTGTCTGCCTTCCCTGGTCTGTGGACAGCTTGACCTAAGGATTGTAGGGCTGTGCCTACATGGAAGGCCTCCTTCTCAGCTTTGACACCCAGTGACAAGTGAATGCTTCCTATATCTGTAGGCCTTGCCTGGTGGCTATGTCTGCTCAGGGAAGGTAACGATTGGCTGAATGAGTTTTCCAACCTAATTCTGTTGTGTGCCCCAATATAGTGTCCACCCTCTCTGGTCCGCGGGCAGCTTGCTCTAAGGATCATAGGACTGTGCCTACATGGAAGGCCTCCTCCTCAGCTCTGACACCCAGAGATCAGTGAATACTTGTATGTCTATAAGCCTTGCCTGATGGCTGAGCCTGCTTGGGAAGAGCACCGACTGGCTGAATTAGTTTTCTGTTCTTACTCTGTTGTTTGTCTAATAGAGTGTCCACCCTATCTGGTCCGTGGGCAGCTTGCTCTAAGGATCATAGGACTGTGCCTACATGGAAGGCCTCCTCCTCAGCTCTGACGCCCAGTGATCAGTGAATACTTGTATGCCTGTAGGCCTTGTCTGATGGCTGAGCCTGCTCGAGAAGAGTACCGACTGGCTGAATGAGTTTTCTGCCCTTCCCTGTGCCTACATGGAAGGCCTCCTCAGCTCTGACACTCAGGGATCAGGGAATACTTGTATGTCTATAAGCCATGCCTGATGGCTGAACCTGCTCGGGGAAAGAGTCCATTGCCTGAATATGTTTTCCTACCTAGTTCTATTGTTTGTCCCAAAACAGGCCAAGGGCAACTTAAAGTTGAACTCCAGCCATAAAATATATACTGCACCCCAGGGCAGGCATTCTGGTAGTGAAGTCCAGTCATGGTTGCTCCTCTCGTGCCGGGCAATCAGTCAGAGAGATAATTTAGGGCAGAAAAGAGTGATCATCTCAGAGTTCAGCTTTAAAGTGGACCTATTGGTATCTTTACAAATCTGCATGAATTAATTCCTGAGAAATGTTTTACATACAAAAAGTGGCCAATGTTTTCACACTTGCATGTCTTTCTACCATTGTACTAAGTACTGTTTTGTTTGGCCATGTCAGGAATCCCCATCCCGACCATCACCTGGTTGAGGGAAGAGTCTCCAGAAGATGTTCTGTGGATCAAGCTGGACACCCCAGGCTACAAGGTGGCCAGCTCCAACAGGCACCACAGCCTCATCCTGCTGGACGTTGGCACCGAGCTCTCCGGAACGTACACTTGCATCGCCACAAATAAAGTCGGCCAGTCCATCTGCACTGCGTCTGTTGAAGTCTTAGATGGTAATTAATTCACATCACAGTGGGAATTATGTCCAACGGGGACACAAGCAAAAACACATTTTTAGTAGCAATGTGAAAGGTTAGAACTTTTGACTATGGACTCTGGCTTTATTTCTGTCTGTGTCAATCGCACAGCCAATTTCCTGCACAGCTGTCACAGGGACAGGAAGAGAGAGAAAATCTGCTGAATGGGGTCATGGACAAATAGAGATCTAGAACAGCCTTTCTCAATCAGGGTTCCATGGATCTGTAAGGGGAATCTTCCCACTGAGCAGCAAAGGCCACCAATATAGGGTGGCCCATCTCCCAGTGACCACCAATATAAGGGGGCTCTTCTCCTAATGACCACCAATAGAAGGGGATCCTTCTCCCGATAAGGAAATCTTTTCCCAATGACCACCAATATAAGTGAGCCCTTCTCCCAAAAACCACCAATATAAGGGGCCCTTCTCCTCTGACCATTAAGGAACGGGGGCACTTCACTGGCAAACACTATAAGAGGGCATGTTCAAGTGAACCAAACCCAGGGATGTCCATTTCCTAACAACCAATGAGGCTGTTGAACTCACCAAGCCTCTTTGTTTTCTAGGACGCTAACAGGTGGGCACACCATAACAACCAATGACCCTGTGGGGCTGCCAACTTCTTAGCAACCAGTGACGCCTTGTGGCTCAGTCACTAGTAAGTAAACCAATGACATCGTCATTGGTTGGTAGACAAAGAGGGAGGTTTGGCGGATGTGCAAACTGGCCAAATTATTCAACTTGGCTCTGCGTTGAACTCATGGTTGACCCAAACCCAAAGTTCATCTCTAGTCTGGATGCTTACAGTTGCAGTTTTCAGTAGGCTTAGTATTTTAAATTTGTATTAAACCAAATTGTAGAAGGCTGCTCTCCAGTCCAGAGGTACCAGGATGGGGGTGTTGGAACTTTAGATGAACTCATAGAAGAAAGATAAGTAGAACAGCAAAAACATTGATAGAGTATCAGATATGTTGTAATTCCACTTTACTTATAGTGGAAAAATGCTAACACGTCTCAGTTATTCTTACACACACCCCCTTCTTCGGGGCTAGGATAAGTCACAAAACATGGTAAAATACAATAAGAATAGGATCTAAAATATCCAATAATAGATGAAAATGTAAAATATATTTTTAATAACCTTTATAATATGCTTTTCTTGAATTTGCATCTTTGGTTGAACTCAATGGAGTTGCTTCTTTTTTCCCAACCTGGCTAACTATGTAACAATGTAACTACCGTTGTCCCAAAATGTTTTTGCATTTTCTTACAATCAATAAAGTAATCAATATCGGACACTGTTCTTGGCACTTCTGTGTCATATGTACATACTCTAGAAATCTGCGAGGAATTTTTACTTTTCCCCACTTGAGCCAAACTAAGGTTTTCAAAATGAAATCCGGAGGCACCCTACTGACCACACCCACTTGTAACCACACCCATAAAACCACACCTCTATTTGTAGACACACCCAGGAAATCATGCTCCCATTTTGAGTATGCCCTGAAACAAAGGGTCACAGACTTCTGGAAGAGGAAGCAGACATTGAAGATGTAAAGACAAAGTGCCCTGGGCTCTATAAGGAGTGAAATAACGTAGTGCGCACAACACAGAATCATGCATGCGGTCAACTTGCTCTAACAGTGGGAGCGGCTGATTATGCATGGTTAAATAAACCCCTGAACCTATTCTACTATGGGTCAAGCATTTGTAACGCACAGAGTGCAGGGATCAGGAGTGTGTAATGCAGAATATAGGGGTCATGAGAGCATGGAGCAGAGAGTAGGAATCAGGAGTATGTAACATACAGAGTACAGGGGTCAGGAGTGGGTAACACATGGAATAAAGAGACCAGGAGCAAGAAAAGCATGGACAACATGAGTAGGTAAGGCATAGAGTACAGGGGTCGTGAGTAGGTAACACATGGAACACATGGATCATGAGTAGGGGTCTATAGCAAGTAACGCATTAATCAGAACTCAGTAGTTAGTAACTAAAGGGTCAGTAGCAAGTGATCCAAAGTTCAGGGGTCAGTAGTGAGTGATGCAGGGTTCAGGGGTCAGTAGTAAGTGATGCAGAGTTCAGGGGTCAGTAGCAAGTAACGCAGAGTTCATTGATTATTAGTAAGTAATGCAGAGTCCCGGGGTCAGTAGTAAGTAATGCAGAGTCCAGGGGTCAGTAGTAAGTAATGCAGAGTTCAGGGGTCAGTAGTAAGTAATGCAGGGTTCAGGGATTAGTAGTAAGTAATGCAGAGTTCAGGGATCAGTAGTGAGTAACACAGATTTCAGGGGTCAGTAGTAAGATATGCAGAGTCCAGGGGTCAGTAGTAAGTAATGCAGAGTTTCAGTAGTAAGTGGCATAGGGGTCAGTAGTAAGTGACGCAGGGTTCAGGGGTCAGTAGTAAGTGACGCAGAGTCCTAGAAGCAGCCATCACAGCATGTACAAGACTGGCTGTATATGAATGCAGTTCACTGATGCCAGGGAAGTTTTTTTCCCCGGGGACTATCCCCAGGAAACAAGTGTTAATGGTAATCTTATCCAAAACTAAAAAACAATTGCTTGGAATTAGACTTGAAATATGAACATTTGTAAATCCTTCTTTTGTCAGCTCTTTTTGGGTGACAATAAAGTTCATAATTTCTTCTATTTCATTCCGTCTCATTTATCAGAGAAAGAGGCGCAGCTCCTGGAGAAAGCTGATAAAATCGTCATGGACGTATTGAGGAGCGCCGTACCCGGGTGAGTGAGGGAATAATACCCCGTGTAACACTTTATAACTAAACTGGAAGTATCTCTGAATTAAGAAATGTTATTAAATTAGAAATTCAATGTAACATATTGAAGCTCACCAGTCCTTAGGAGTGGTAGTTGCATTATTTCACCTGGGGATCCTGCCTGTAAAACACATCCTGTCCTGGGGTGACAACACTCACTCAGTGCCCTGTATCTATGGAGGAGAAGCATTGTTGCCCTAGGACAGAAGGCTTGTTAGGACTACAGAAGGCCTCCGCCTCTTCTCATCTCCACACCCTAGGGGGAGGCGTTCTGTAGTTGGGAAGACTGATAACATTGTTTGAGATTTACAAATCCTTTGCCAGGCAAACTGCTGTATGTATTTCAACCGTGTAATAATTTAAAAAAAAATTCCTGTATGTGCTTTAGGCAAAAAAGCTGCTTTCTGGAACATTCTGTTAATGTAAAGGAGATATATACATCACATTCATTTGATTTTTTGGAACAGGTATGATGAAGGGAAAGAGAAGGAAACCGGGTAAGTTTGTATCATATTGTGAATATAGAATTGGGGGCGGGGCAACATTCCTGCTTTTAAGTTTAAAGGGTATTTCCACTTTGGCTGTCACATTTGAGGGAACCCCTACTATCTATTTGATATAAGTTTCCATTCACACAGCATACCTAACAATAATTTGCGAGGGGCTGTGCCATGATGTCACTGCCCCCTTCTCCAATCATAGAACACTTAGCATCCACTGAGAAATATAGCCGGCGTGCTCTGAATGGCCACTGTGTTGAGCGAGCGACCGGCTGTGTTTTAACGGCACAGGGGAGGTTACTCAGCTCAGCGGCTGTTCCTATACCCGGAACACACTGTAATACGGTTCAGTAGCTGTGGCTAATACAGTGTATTGAGGATGCACTGATACCGGTTTTCGGTATTTAGTACGAGTACCGATGTATTTTTTTTCGGTACTCGCCGATACCGAATACTGATACCGGAAGCCCCATGTAATGACTAGCCACCTGGCTTCCTGATTAGCCGGGAAGTTGGGCGGCGTGTAAAGACTTGCCACCCGGCTTCCCGTGCTCCTAGGTGACGAGGGAGCATGGAGCCGGCTTTCTGGCCAATCTGCAAGCCAGGTGGCAAGTCATTAGTCGGGTGGCGGGTAATGACTTGCCGTCCGGCTTCCTGATTGGCCAGCTTACTGACCAATCCGGAAGCTAGCCGGTGAGTCATTACATGCTGCCCGGCTTCCTGATTGGCCGGAAGCTTGACCAAATACTCGGTATCGGCATCGATACAGATACTAGTATTGGTATTGGTGCATCCCTACAGTGTATAAAACAATCCCTATGATTTTTAAAGGTACAATGGATTTTAAATGACTCCTCAGGGTTGCAGAAGTTTCTTTTACTAGGGATGCACTGAAATGCATCCCCAGCTTCTCTCCTGCTCGCTAGGTGCCGGCTGCAATCTTTGGTCTGTGTCCCCTCCGATCCCCGCTGCTCTATCCCACCTGTGTCAGCAGAAGCAGCGTGAATCGGAGGGGGCACAGAGCTGATCCAGGTGCTGGCGCCCAGTGGGGAGGAGAGAAGCCGTCAAGACTGAGAGTGTCAGCGGGTAGGAGGAGAGATGCAGAAGGGGCAGAACAGTTCAGGATATTTGGCGATCCTTCCATGTATTGCTCAAACATCAGTGTGATGTAAATAACTGAGGACATCGTATTTAGTTACTGTGATCCCAATTATGGATGAACAGGAAGTGCTCTACATTTCTCTGGTTGCTAAGAGCTGAGCGGGGAGATGTGTATGGAAGAGGGGTGGGGATAGACAAAAAGTCAGCTGTCTCCGTGGGTCGGCAAACTTTCACTGACCCACGGAGTGGTGACCCCTCTTCAAGTGACGCCAAGGCCATGTGCCATACCTGGATATGCGACTGGTTCACTGGTTGGGGTCTTGTATGCCACAGGGGCTCAGTGGTGAGTTCTTCTGCCTTGCATCACTGACATCCTCAATTCAAATCCCGGCTAGGACACTATCTGCATGGATTTAGCATGTTCTCTCTGCCCTTGAGTAGGTTTACTGGGGTTCCCAACCACACTACAAAGACATGCTGGAAGGTTGATTAGCCAATGTATGTGCATGTAAGATGAGGACTTTAGATTGTAAGCTCCCTGAGGGTAGGGAGTGAATATACGGTGAATTGATGGTGCCATATAAAGACCTGTAATAAATGTATATTCCCTTTTAGGAGAATTGTGTGCTGACCTCTCATCTCTCCCTTTTGTTTCCACAGAATCGGAATCACGGTGCAGCCCCCAGCAGCAGACGGTATGTAAATAAAATGAGTAAAACGCTGTCAATATTCCGAGTAATTTCCGTCATTAGCAAAGCCGGCTTCCTCCGGGACAAACTGATCATTTTCCACCCCGCGGCGTCTTCTCGATGAGTCACGTAACACACTGGACATGTTTGTTTTCTATCATTTACATTCATTTTAGGCAACGTGGGAATACTCACCGCTAATGCTTTTTAGTATACTCAGGTTACATTGTATCACTTGTCTGTAGCCTCCTGCAGCCAGAATACAGGCGTCTCCTCACATGTTCAGTGGGTGGGTGCTTCCTGAAAGGCTTAATGTATCAACATTTTGAGGGTTTGAGTTGGTGGCTGTGAGATACTTTGTAGCTTGATCGATCTTGATTCATTGTAAAGGATGGAGCTTGCAGGAGGTTTGTTTGGTAATTCCTCTTCTGCATCACATCTAACAATGGCAACCAGTGGCATTACACATCTCCCCGCCTGCCTCTTAGCAGTGTCACTCTCCACCATTACCCTGACCCCCCCTGCTTCCTCTGATTGTACACCATCCAGCACCCTATTCCCCCCTGTCCACCCCCCGCCATCCACTTCAGGCGGCGAAAATCCAAGGATTGTAACATATCCAGAGGACATATAAATGTAAAATAATACATAATAATACTATGTGGGTTCCCTCTGAATAGTTGGTTCAGTTTTCATCATCTATAGGGAGAAACCTGGACTTTGACCACCATTGCAACCACTGAAGAGGGTCATTGGGTATCCCACAATTTATTAAAGTCTATCATGCAGACGAGTGACGAGAGACCATGGAGCCGGCTTCCCCGGCCAATCAGGAAGCCTAGCAGCGTATAATGACGCGCTGCCCGGATTCCTGATACCAGAAGTATCGGGCTAGGCATCAAAGCATTTGGGCGAGTACGAGTACTTGCCCAAATACTTGGCATCGGCACCGATATCGATACCTATACTAGTATCGGTATTGGTGCATCCCTATATCTAACCCTGAGTATTGGTCCATTCACATCGGCTTGAACCTGATTCTGGGTAATCCCTCACTGTTTTGATTCCACAGGTGACGCCAGGCCGCCGAAGCAGCAGATTTCCCTATCAGACGTTGGAACTGAAGAGTTCTTCCAGAAGCTGACGACTCAAATAACAGAAATGGTTTCTGCCAAGATCAGCCAAGGTTTGTCCAATTTACATAAGATTTGGTGCTCGTGGTGGATGCTCTTACTTTTTTTGGGCACGTCTTTGAAATACATTGATGGACAGAAACGTACAAATACGGCAGTCTCAGGACAGGCTGCTTCTGTAGTGTGACTTTGACGCCTATTTCCGTGTATGTAAGCAGTCTGCTTCTCCTGTGTTTGTAATGTGATGTGTACATGCTAAGAGATGAGAATATAAAGGATGCGGGTTCGTTTGTGTAGGACCTTATGTATGATCAGGGTAGAGCTTAATTTTTGTACATTAAAAACATTCAAAGTCCTGACCTGAATCCTATTGAGATGCTGTAGCATGACCCTAAAAAGGCGGTTCATGCTCGAAAACCTTCCAATGTGGCTGAATTACAACAATTCTGCAAAGATGAGTGGACCAAAATTCCTGTAACAGACTCATTGCAAGTTATCGCAAACGCTTGATTGCAGTTCTTGCTGCTAAGGGTGGCCCAACCAGTTATTAGGTTTAGGGGGCAAACACTTTTTCACACAGGGCCATGTGGGTTTGGATTTTGTTTCCCCTAATAATGTTATCTTTGACTAATACGTACATTTGATTGATGATCTGAAACATTAAAGTGTGACAAACGTGCAAAACAATGAAAAATCAAGAAGGGGGCCAACACTTTTTCACACAACTGTACACGTACATATCTTATCTTACAAAGACTACAAATTTTACAAACACAATAGAGATTTTGTGCTGTAGATGGAAGAATGATTCACTTTTCAGCAGAACAAAATTATTGTCAATGGTCTTTCTATACATAGTGCATCCCATGATACCGATTAACCTAATATAACAGGTTTTCTAAAGAGAGTGCAGGATAAACTGTTTACTTTCAGGCTCTCTCTCTCTCTCTCTCTCTCTCTGATCGACCTGCATCAGAGCAGGCAGGGAGGAGGAGGGAGAGTGTCACGTACCTGGAGTGAGACCGGATGGAGGAGGTGGCGTCCCTTGCTTCCTGTGTCCAACTTTCCTGGATATGGGGACAGGGAGAGAAGGACACAAGGTAGCACTGGTCCCTGGATGGTTGCAAACCTGATGCAGGCGAGGTACCGAAGCAGGAGGCAGGAGCTGAGTCAGGATCACAAGGTCGGAGTCAAACCAAGCAGGAACAGCAGTGCAGAGTCTAGTGGCCATAATGCAGTATTGCATCATGCCATCGCCCTGAGAATTGTTTATAATTAGACCCCAAAGTGTATCTATGGTAAAAATAAAAATGACATACAAGCTACATCTATAAATGTTTCATTTTTCAGTCCCGGACATAAAAAAGTATAGAGAATATAGAAGAACACTATACATTTCCTTTGGACTGATCACAAACATGTACATATCTTACAAAGACTACACATTTTACATACACAATAGAGATGTTGTGCTGTAGACGGAAGAATGATTCACTTTTCAGCAGAACAAATGTATTTTCCATGGTCTTTCTATATGTTGCACTGTTTCTATCTAGTAGGAAATTCGTCTTTGACTCAGACTGTGAGAAATGTCAAATATTGCGCAGGTCTGTTTGCGTCACGCCTTGTTCAGTGTAGCGGCTTTGCGTTATTAGAACGGATTGATGAACAGGAGTGGGACTGCGTCGGCGGTTGAACCTGTGACAGTGTGACACATTATATATTCCCTGCGTGATGCTTTTGCTGAATGATACCCCATAAGGCTTAGCTGGGGGATATCAATATTCAGAGATCGGGGGAAGATCAGGAAACAGATCTTCAGTCTTTACTGTGTTATCAAGCTGAGAGGGAACATTAGTCAGTGTGTTCGGTGCTCAGTATGTACATATATTTACATTCTCTAGCAGCTTCCCATCATTCAACCAACACGTCTCGCTGGTAACATTATTTCCTTTACAGGAGAAAAGCTTTTCTGCTTACACTATATTGCCAAAAGTATTGGGCCCCTCCCCCTCCAAATCATTGGATTCAGGTGTTCCGTGACATTTCCCGGCTACTAAATATTCCGCGGTCACCTGTTAGTGTTATTATAACAAAGTGGAAGCGACTGGGAACAACAGCAACTCAGCCAGGAAGTGGTCGGCCACGTAAATGACAGAGCGGGGTCAGCGCATGCTGAAGCGCACAGTGCGCAGAAGTCGCCAACTGTCTGCAGAGTCAATAGCTACAGACCTCCAAACTTGGCGTGGCCTTCAGATTGGCGCAACAACAGTATGTAGAGAGCTTCATGGAATGGGTTTCCATGGCCGAGCAGCTGCATCCAAGCCTTACATCACCAAGTGCAATGCAAAGCGTGGGATGCCGTGGTGTAAAGCACGCCGCCACTGGACTCTAGAGAAGTGGAGACGTGTTCTCTGGAGTGACCAATCACGCTTCTCTGTCTGGCAATCTGATGGACGTGTCTGGGTTTGGCGGTTGCCAGGAGAACGGCACTTGCCTGACTGCATTGTGCCAAGTGTAATGTTTGGGGGAGGGGGGTTTATGGGGGGGGGATGTTTTTCAGGGGTTGGTCTTGGCCCCTTAGTTCCAGTGAAGGGAACGCTTAAGGCATCAGCACACCAAGTCATTTTGGTCAATTTCATGCTCCCAACTTTGTGGGAGGAGTTTGGGGACGGCCCCTTCCTGTTCCAACATGACTGCGCACCAGTGCACAATGCAAGGTCCATAAAGACATGGATGGGGGAGTTTGGGGTGGAGGAACTTGACTGGCCGCCCAGAGTCCTGACCTCAACCCCATAGAACACCTTTGGGATGAATTAGAGTGGAGACTGTGAGCCCGGCCTTCTCCTCCAACATCAGTACCTGACCTCACAAATGGTCCAACATTCCCATAGACACACTCCTAAACCTTGTGGACGCCTTCCCAGAAGAGTTTAAGCTGTCATAGCGGCAAAGGGCGGAGCCAACCCAATAATGAACCCTACGGACTAAGACTGGGATGCCATTAAAGTTCATGTGGCTATATAGTATATATCCTAACCCAAGAACTAAAATGTAGTATTTTGCAGCCTTTCAGTACTTAGATGTGGTGGCTGCATTAGGTTTTTTTTTCGGGCTAAGAACATTTCCTTCAAGTAAAGAAAGATACCTGTTGATCCTGTCAGAAATCCAATGTCCTTGTAACTTCCTGTGCACTTAAACCAGGTTTCCTTAAAGGAGAACTATAGGGTTAGGGCTTTTCCCCATAGTTCTCCTTAGGGTAACGGGAGGACACAAACTAGCGTCCTCCCGTCACCCTAAGCTCAGTATACCGCGAGCTACAGCTTGCGGTATACTGAGACATCACAGTATACCGCAAGCTACTGCTCGCGGTATATGACGACGACGCAGCTGAAGCGGATGCCGACAATTGTGCCGGGATCCGCCCAGCTGCGTGAGTGACAGCTGGCTCTACCTATCTAGGGGCAGAGCCAGCTGTACCTACCTGCCCCCTCCCCCATCCGATCCGCCAGTCAGCGCTGGCGGATCGGAGGGGGGAATCCAGCCCCTCCCCTGTCACGGCAGAGAGCTGTGACAGGATCGAGAAGTGAGCGAACGCTGGTATGTGTTCGCTCACCTCCCGATCTACTGAGCCGACCTGTGACAGTCTCATTGTCACAGGTCGGCTAGAACTATGAGTATAGCTGCACTGCACAGTACATGAAAGGGATCGGATAGCTGTAGATATAATAAGTAAAAGAATAAGGAATACGATGTACTTCATGCTCTGTAGGAGAATACATTTTGCTGATAAGCATGAACTAAAACAAATACAAATGACCAGAAGTGCAACCTTTACCACCAATGGTCAGTAGAGAAATGTCCAGTACAAGTCATGGTCAGTATAGTCTCACTTTGTTTTGGCGGTCATTGGTAGAAGACCCCCTTCTTATTGGTGGTTATTGGAAGAAGACCCCCTTCTTACTTTGGTGGTCATTGGGAGCAGAATCTCTTCTTATTTTTGTGGTCATTGTGAGAAGAATCTCTTCTTATTTTGGTGTTATTGGGAGAAGAATCTCTTCATATTTTGGTGGTCATTCGGAGAAGAACTCCTTTTTATTTTCTTATTTTTTGGTCAAGGCAGTCAAAGGCCAATGGTATCAAGCAACCACTTAGCCACCACAATGCGTAGTGTTTTTTACATTTAGAGTAACACATTTAAAAAGCCCAAGATGAACCTCAGGTGCGTCTGAACTCGTTTTTTGTTTTCCAGCCCACTAGGAATGCTAGTAGAAACAATCTCTCTTTTTAAAAACGCCTCATTGTACACTTTAAATCCTGGCTCTCGGACAAAGTTTGATATATGTATCAGTTTGCTTTCAAGCTTTTTTTTCAGCATAGTTTTTGCTGTTATTATTTCATAGCTTCTCTTCGAGTGCCTGGAATGCCCGGTATGGACAGTGACGATGAATCCAAGACGCCTTCTGCTTCTCCACGTCACGGCAGGTCCAGACCGTCCTCCGTTGCTGTTGAGTCTTCATCAGAGTCAGAAGATGGGGATTCCAGAGGAGAGGTAAAGAGCAATATGTCTACCTGTATCCATTATAACCCTGTTGTTCCAACTGTGGGTTGGAATAAAACTAACTGACGGCCTGTAGAGGGATGAAGTCCAAAGCAATACATTTTGATGATCTTCAGATGCAGAAATGCCTATAGGTCAAGCTGGTAATTTTTATCTGATGGGCTTTCCAAGAAAGCCACACACAGTTAAAGGGCGTGGATTGAGGGATCTGTACTGCCGACCATTGTATTCAGCAGTTGCGGCACCTGCGACTGCCTGAATACAATGCTGCTGCTGAACAGTGACTGCATTCTATCACATGACATGGTATTCAGGCAGATGCAGGTGCGCAAGTGCTGATAATTTTCCACCTAACAGTAGTTTTTTTATGCAACTTTTGTTGTGCCGCGGGATGTTTGCTGGGGCACCCGCAGCTTGAATTTCCCTTGATTCAGCAGGAATTGGTCAAATTTCAAGGTGTCTATGGCCACCCTTACAGAGGTCACATCATTACCTTCCTCACATATCATGGATGACTGTTGTCCGCATTAGGTCTCACATGTCCCTTTTGCCCAATTTAAAGTTTACAGATCTTTGTGTTACGAAAGTGCACTGGCTCAGAATGATTTTAGAATGGTGTACAAAGAACTTCCAAGCGGTTACTATTAAGAATGTTGTTGCTTTATGCTAGAAAATCTATTTTGCCATGGAGAAAAGAGAAAGACTCCCATCTGCCATACCCAAATGCAGCCAAAATGTTTTATATTGGTTTGGATAGAGCAGTGAGGGGTTAGAGCCATGGTCGGGTCTTAATCTCGATCTCGGTCTATGTATGAGTGACTTCCCTTCCTGTGAGGACTGGAAATTTGCATCGTTATCAGACTGACGAAGGGTTACCATATCTACCAGTGTTTTTGCCTATTTCAAAGATAACTTATCCCCCCCTTGCCACTTATTGTACAGGTTTCAAAGGGACGGGAAGTGTGGGAAAATCTCCCCCATTGGGGTCACTGACAGAAATAGAAACCTGACATAAATTTTTGCCACACTATCCAAAACTGAAAAATATCTGGTTGGAGCTAGGCTTTTAACTGTTTATTCGGCTGGTAACTGCTCCATTGCCTCACTGCAAATTTACTTATAGAAGTCCAGCCATGGCCGGATTTCCCACAAGGCCAACCAAGGCCCGGCCACGGGGCAGCAAGCAGTAGAGGGGCAGCAGGGTGTAGAATTTTCTATCTCCTGATAACCAGGACAGGCAGTTCCGGGCGCCGGACGGGTAGTTGTTTTCTACATTTAGCCCTGCTTTGGGCAAGCAGGGCTAAATGTACAGTGGGGAAGCCGCTGCTTGTTTGTACAAGTGATACCGGCGATGTCGCCGAGATCACTTGGATGCAGCCTGCAGGTCTGCCATTCTCCAGCGGAGGGGGGGTTGGCGGGTAGGGGAGCACATTGAGAAACCTGGCGTTGGGGTAGCAGAAAGAGTAAATCCGGCCACGAGTCCAGCCTGTTCAGAACAGTTCGGAAAAATGTGGCAACTATAGCTATTGTTTTAGATTTCCAATGCATGATACATAGGGGGGAATGTATTAAAACTGGAGCAGAGAAAACATGGAGCAGCTGTGCATGGCAGCCAATCAGCCTCTCTCTTCATTTTGTTCAGTTAAGATTTGAAAATGAAACAGAGATGCTGATTGGTTGCCATGCACAGCTCCTCCATATTTTCTCTGCTCCAGTTTTGATAAATCCCCCTCACAGTGTTTTCAATTATTGAAAAAATTTGAAGGAACTTCTACATATCCTCTTCTACTTGAAAGGTGTAAAATCCTGTCTAGGTACCTTTAAGGCCATGTGGGAGAAGATTGGGAAACTTGCTAACAAGATTGCCTTGGCAGCTTGCTTTTTAGATATTTGCCCAGCTTTAAGTGTGTAGATTTGTTTTTGGCAACATTGTTCTTTGTGATTTCAGATATTCGACATTTACATGGTCACAGCTGACTACAACCCAATAACAGTCGAGAAGGAAACCATAACTCTGAAAGAGGGTCAGTATGTGGAAGTCCTCGACTCTGCCCATCCCCTGAAGTGGCTTGTCAGGACAAAACCAACCAAGATAAGCGCCTCCCGACAGGGATGGGTGTCACCTGCTTACTTAGATAAGCGTTTGAAGGTAAACATTAGGGTAAAGGGAAAACTATACTATAGATATAACATGTAAAATTATTATAAAAGCCATTTTGTAGTTTTAGAGGGTTATCCACAAAGCCAGCTGAAGGATCAGCCATAGCTCTAGCTGATCCTTCGGCTAGCGTCGGCCGCCGGAGCACTTCGGTTCAGTAGAACCGAAGGGCTGCTGTACAGGCTATTCACTATAGCTCGTACAGCTCCCGAAGCTGGCCAAGCAGCTCAGCCCAGCTGAAGCATATGCTTCGACTGAGCCGAAGTGAAACCCAAAGCGGGCTAAACGGCCGGCCGAAAGCCTCGCAACTGACAGCTGGGCAGAGCCAGCCATGATCTCACGGCTGGCTCCGCCCAGTTGCAATGACAGATCAGCGTCCCCAGGTTACCTGGGGACGCTGAACTGTCATTAAACAATGACAACTTGGCTGAGCACGGCCGGCTACGCCCAGTTGTTATTCATTGGCCGGAACCTCTTAGAAGACTCTAGCAGGTCCCGGCCAATAGGAAACAGTTGGTCGGAGCTAGCTGTCACTGCTATCACCACCCAATTGTTTTTTTTGTTTTTTTAAATTTCAATAATCTTTATTTTTTAACATTTATCAATTATTTACTTTTGTAAACATTTTTTTCCTGTTTTGCTATTCTGCTTGATACCACGGAGGTACCGAGCAGAATAGCCGAGCCGAATGCTGCTCTGTGACATTTGGCTATTCACTCACTGCCGTTCGGCCCCTATGAGAATAGGCCGAACTGCAGCGAATAGCCTGCCGGAGGTTCGGCTCAGCCAATCCAGTTGTAGGAGCTGCTGAGTTGAACTCCTCCTGTACTTCGGCTCAGCCGAACATGCTGAGCATGTTCAGCCGAACCGAAGCCAGCCGAAGCCAGCCGAAGCAAGCCGATGTACGGTTGAAATCAGCCGTACAAGCCAGAAGTGAATAGCCGAAAAAGCGTTCGGCTCACTTCACTTTGGGTCGGTTGTTCACACGGCTGCCTTCGGCAGCTTTGTGAATAACCCTCTTAGTGTTATTCATAATCTGCACCTAGTTGGAGTTTTTTTTAAAACTATTGAAAAATTCACCGTCTTGCTTCTTGTAACCAAAGGCCTTACAGTGAGAACATATGAAGAATGCTGGAGTTAAACTTTCAGAATTTGCTTAAAAAAACAATTTTAACAGGGAAATGTAATTGTGTTGTTTTTGTTTATTTGTTTGTTTCAAGCTTTCACCCGAATGGGGAGCAGGAGATGTCGTAGAATTTTCAGGAGAATCTATTTCCGAAGAAGATTATAAAAAGAAATTCAGGTATTTCATTGATGGACTATTGGCAGACCCCATTGCAGCTCCACCTAAGTATTAGAATGTTGCTGGGTGAAATGAAATGTCTCCTACCACTTCCCCACTGACCCCCCCCTGAATGCACTCCCACGACCTGGTTATGGGAATCCACACGATACCCACATTTATCCACCATTGTAACCCCATTGGGCTAGACAGAGAACTTCACACCATTAGTGTACCTACTCTACCAACTGGATGTTCTCCATATGTACATTGATATGTGAACCCTTGTTGACACTGCATGGATAATCTTGTTATGCCCTTGTGGACCCTAACATGTTTTATAACTATGCATGCTTTTGTCATTGTGTTTGTGTACTATGCAAAACACCTTAAATAAAGAATTTATTTAAAAAAAAAAGATCCTCAAGACCGGACTCCTTCTGGTCAGGAGTGGTGATGGGCTCGGGCGTGTTCGCGGCTCCGCGTGCTAGGCCCGCCAGGGGGCTGATAGTGCCGCGGCGCCGGTCGGGGGCGCTGAGACATTACCCGATCTCTGCAGCTGCGGACCGGGGTAGTGTCTCGGTGCCTGTGATTGGCGCTGCGGCGCTGTTGGCTTCCTGGCGGCTCGGCGCGTGGAGTTGCGGGCACGCCGAGCCCATCACTAGTCAGGAGTGCAGTGGGATATACCTTGGACTGGCTGTCCTCAAGTCACTTTTTTTTTAACCATTTATTGAAATTAATAGGGCTTCCTTGGGACTGTGTTAAGCACTTATAAATGTATATTTTTCTTTAAAGCACCAATATGGCTGCATAAGACCATACTGATAATGTATAAAGGGCGCCAAAGGGTAAAAACTGAAAAGTTACCTAGATTCTAACAGTTTTTGGTTAAAAAAAAAAAATGTCTCCTCTTTTTCTTCCCAGCATTCTTATTCAAGATCTATTAGTCTCAGAGAAGGAATATGTCCAGGATCTCCAGTTCCTGTCAACCCATCACATAAATTACACAGAGACCTGTGTTGAAATTCCTGAGGCAGTGGCCAATCAGAAGACCATTATTTTCAGAAACATTGGTGACATTGGTGACTTCCATGCCAGGTCTGTATAAGATATTTGATTAACATTTATTAAAGCCTAGATATGAAATATCATAGCCAAGGGCAATGTGTAAATTCTGTGTTATAATGAAGTAACTTTATTCCTCCACAGAACTTTCTTACAAGACCTTAAAAATTGTGATACAGATGATGACATTGCCATGTGCTTCATCAGAAGTGAAGAAGAGTTTAATAAGTACATTATGTACCTGGTGGGTCGTGTGCAGGCTGAGTCTGTCGTGGTCAATGATGCCATTCAGGAGTTCTATAAAGTATGTATTGGTGCTTTCATTCTTTCCTACCTTTTCCTATTCTATCATCTATCAATAATCTATCTTCTTCCAAACTTGACTTCAGCTTTAAAGATTAGGTGACAGATCTACTGACTTTTCCAGGGCAATGAAAGCTTAACGTTGAACTCCGGGTACAAAATTGTTTATTTAAATATATTCCTCAATAGATACAAAGGATATACATTGATCAGCCATAACACTATGACCACTGAGAGGTGAAGTGTATGCATTGATTATCTGGTTACCATGGCACCTGGAAGTGGGGGGGATGTATTACAATGGCATCTGGAAGTGGTGGGGGATATATTACAATGACACCTGGAAGTGGGGGGCATATATTACAATGACACCTGGAAGTGGGGGGGGGGTATTACAATGGCACCTGGAAGGGGGGGGGATATATTAGGCAGCAAGTAAACATTTTGGCACTGAAGTTGATGTGTTGGAAGCAGAAAAACTACTTTGACAAGGGCCAAATTATGATGGCTAGGCAACTGGGTCAGAGCAACTCCAAAACTGCAGCTCTTGTGGGATGTTCCCGGTCTGCAGTGGTCATGACCGACCAAAAGTGGGCAAAAGAAGGAAAACCAGTGAACCAGCAACAGAGTCATTGGCGGCCAAGGTTCCCTGATGCATGTGGAGAGTGAAGGCTGGCCTGTTTAGTCTGAACCAATAGAAAAATTACTGTAGTTCAAATAAAATTTAAAGCTGGTTCAAATAGAAAGGTTTCTGAACACACAGCGCATAACAGTTTCTTGCATACGGGCCTGCACAGCCTAGAATGGACTTGTGAGCATCAGAACTGGACCATGGAACAATTGAAGAAAGTGGTCTGGCCTGAGGAATCACGTTTTCTTTTACATCATATGAATGGCCATGTCTGTGTCTGTCATGTATCGGGGGAAGACATGCCACCAGGATGCACTATGGGAAGAATACAAGCCGGCGGAGGCAGTGTGATGCTTTGGGCAATGTTCTGCTGGGAAACCTCGGGTCCTGCCATTCATGTGAATGTTACACTGACACGAACAACCAACCTAAACATTGTTACTGACCAAGTACACCCCTTCATGAAAACGGTATTCCCTGATGGCAGTGGCCTCATTCATTGGGATAATGTGTCCTGTAATGCTGCAAAAATGGTTCAAGAATGGTTTGAGGAACAGAACAAGTTTGAGATGTTGACTTGGCCTCCAAATTCTCCAGATCTCAATCCAATCGATCATCTGTGGAATGTGTTGGAAAAGCAAGTACAATCCATGGAGGCCGATCACCTCGCAACTTACAGGACTTAAAGGATCTGCTACTGAGGACTTGGTGCCAGATTCCACAGCACACCTTCAAGGTCTAGTGGGGTCCATGCCTCAATGGGTCAGGAAAAGGGGGATCTACTCAATATAAGGCAGGTGATCTGGCTGAGTGTTGTAAATCAAATTTGTGTGCACCAAATGTCCGTTCATACCCAGGTATTAGCTTGTAAGAGCTGCAGGGACCTCATCACTGTGCTGTACGTAGCCTATGCAGTGAGCAGAGCTGTAGGAGGGGCCCACGGGGCTCCATCCACTACAGGCTGCCTGCAGAAATATACAGGGGGATCGGGGTGGAGACAAGAAGACCAGTCACTCTACACGAGGAGACAGCAGCAGTAAGCGGTCTTTATTACAGGAAGCTCTAAGCCTCACACTGTATTACTGCACAGATCTGGAGGAAATACACAAAGCTCACCAAGATTCAAGGAACACACATGACTCTTTCTTGTATGTGGACAATATTTACTATGTGACGCATGATATGTATTAGAATAGGGCCAACTTTAATCAAGAACTTCTAAAAATAAAATAACAAGAGGAAAATAAAGAGACCAATAAAAGATAAAATGATGAAACCAGCTTCTGCTGTAACACTCGCCTTCACTTCAGAGATTTCACCCGTCGGTGCTTTGCCATAGTGCGTTGGGGGGCATTCAATATGAATGGCGCCTCAGAGCAGTAACGCTTTTGTTTGCCAGAGTTATGTATTTTCCTGCCATCATTCACCTGCTTATTAATCACAAGTCATAAATGATACATCCTATCTACCGGCGGCCTTCCTTCACAGTAAATGAAGTCTCTGCATATAGCCTGGCCATCCGGCAAAGCCAATTAATAATATAACCGGAATTTAAATGCCTGGAATCCATCAGGTGCGTTATTAAGTCTCTCCAGTATTAATCAAGGAGGATTCTCACCGAGGTTCTCACTAAGTGCGTGGAGTATGAATTTAATTAAACTCTTCGGGAGACAAGCTTAGCCTATTATGTATGCTGTTGGGAACGTCGAACAAATGAGCACCGTATCTCTCAGCCCTAGAGATTAAAGCCCAGCTGGACTTTTTGTTTAAGTCAGATAAATATATGTCACGTCTTACAAGTGATTTTCTTTAGAAAGTAGCCACAGCCTGAGTAGAAAAACCTGACCCTTGCCACCATGCAGCAGAGAGGCCCTTGCTTCCTGTGTGGAAGGAGTGGTCTCTCTGCAGAGGTCCAACACGCCCCCTGCTGAGTCAGGGCTGGTACTCTCCAATCAGAAGCCAGAGCCTGAGTAGAAAAGCCTGTCCCCTACCACCATTTAGCAGAAAGATCCTTGCTTGCTGTGTGGAAGGAGTGGTCTCTCTGCAGAGGTCCAACACGCCCCCTGCTGAGTCAGGGCTGGTACTCTCCAATCAGAAGCCAGAGCCTGAGTAGAAAAGCCTGTCTCCTTCCACCATTTAGCAGAAAGACCCTTGCTGCCGGTGTGGAAGGAGTGGTTTCTCCTCAGAGGTAAAACACTCCCCTTGCTGAGTCAGGGCCAGTGCTCTCCAATCAGCAGCCACAGCCTGTGTAGAAGAGCCTGTCCCCTGCCACCATGCAGCAGAAATACCCTTGCTTCCTGTGTGGAAGCAGTGGTCTTTCTGCAGAGGTCCGACATGCTGAGTCAGGTTTGGTGCTCTCCAATCAGCAGCCACAGCCTGTGTAGAAGAGCCTGTCCCCTGCCACCATGCAGCAGAAATACCCTTGCTTCCTGTGTGGAAGCAGTGGTCTTTCTGCAGAGGTCCGACATGCTGAGTCAGGTTTGGTGCTCTCCAATCAGCAGCCACAGCCTGTGTA
Source organism: Nanorana parkeri (assembly GCF_000935625.1). Taxonomy (NCBI): domain Eukaryota; kingdom Metazoa; phylum Chordata; class Amphibia; order Anura; family Dicroglossidae; genus Nanorana; species Nanorana parkeri. The sequence goes on along the minus strand of NW_017306619.1, from coordinate 673,346 downwards.
GAGGAGCCTGTCCCCTGCCACCATGCAGCAGAAATACCCTTGCTTTCTGTGTGGAAGGAGTGGTCTCTCTGCAGAGGTCCGACGTGCCCCCTGCTGAGTCAGGACTGGTGCTCTCAAATCAGCAGCCACAGACTGTGTAGAAGAACTTGTCTCCTGCCACCATGCTGCAGAGAAGGACCCTTGCTGTCTTTGTGGAAGCAGTGGTCTTTCTGGAGCTTTTTGATATCTGCCTGGAGCTCAGCTTTGAGAAATGTAATGCATGCTTGCCGCCTTCCCACTGACACATGCTATCTATTTCAGAAATATACAGAGGACACTTTGACACTTGCCGACCCCTCCAAGCCTCCAGTGCCACCACTGCAACACTATCTGGAACGTCCAATCAGCAGAATACACAGATATCAAATCATCCTGAAGGTGAGGAAGTCTAAAGCATGCATGATGGCGTTCCATATGTATGTAGAGAGAGCTTTCTTCGCTCTACTCCTGCATGAGCTGTGCTGCCACTCAGTTGTATTGGAGTAGGTGACACCAACACTGAGGCATAGTCTGGTTTTGCATGGCATCATCCATTGGAATCACTACAAGCACCACCATGAACTGTATTTGGTCCAGCGTCATTATCAATGAGCAGTTCTACATAGGATTTCCCCCTCCAACCTTGCCGTCCAAGGCGTTGGCCCATCTGTGTCTTATGGTAATGATGTCAATGTAATACGTTCTTTATGAATTATTTTATCCAGGATATGATCCGGAACAAGGCAAGGAACGGGAAGAACTGCGCGCTGCTGGAGCAGGCTTACGCCATAGTGTCCGCACTTACACGCCGGGCGGAGAACTTCCTGCATGTGTCACTGATTGAGAACTACCCGGGTACCCTGGAGGCCCTAGGAGAACCTATCCGCCAGGTCAGTGCCATTCTGCCGTACAAGGGGGTGCTGAATCTACGCATATCAGAAAGGCCTTTCAGAGTTTTTGAGATTAATATGGAAGTTGGAACAACCCTTTAATCTGATCTGCTATTATGCCTAAAGCCTGTCTTTATATTATCTTCCCACAATGCCCTGCACAACAGAAATCAGACTGAGAGTGGGAGGTTCTGCCCCGTGAGCCTATTCGGCTATATTTCATTTCATAGTGTTGCCATCTAACATGGTCATTGGCTTCTGTCTATAAACTAGTATGATAGTCTACTGAGCACACCCAAGATGGCTGCCTCACCTTCAATCTGCCCCCAACACTAATTTAATAAGTGTTTTAAGTTGGGAAAAAAAGTGCTATAGAAATATGAATTAATAAAAAAATTATAATAATTGCCTATTAAATACAGTATATAGACCCTGCCTCCTGCTTTGCAGTGTGCCACAGTGGTTGAGCGTTACAGTTACTTATCTGGGACAGAAGTCCTCACCTGATATCTTAAAGGAGAACTATGAGGTGGGGTACTTTTCACTCATCCTCATAGTTCCAGCCGACCTGTGACAATGAGACTGTCACAGGTCGGCTCAGTAGATCGGGAGGTGATTACGACTGGGCGGAGCCAGTCGTGAGATTTATCCGCAAGTAACACCAGCACCCACCTTCATATTGGGATTCTGGTCTGGAGTGCGGTTGATTTTGGACCACTATTGTAGTTTCTTTTGGGGGCACATGTGACAAGGTGACAATGATGGAGCACAATTGACACCCTATAACACAATGTGCTTCAACAAGGAACTTCGTGGCACAACCAGCAGGTATTATTTTCACCAAGTTAACACATATACAGGATTTTAGTGATTGGGATTATACGAGTGTGGACTAAACTTTGCTAATAAAACCCATCCAAATATTGCCTCTGCGTAGGGTCACTTCATCGTCTGGGAAGGCGCCCCAGGAGCCCGAATGGCTTGGAAAGGACACAATCGTCATGTCTTCCTCTTCAAGAATTATCTCATCATCTGTAAACCAAAAAGAGACACCGGGACCGACACGTACAGCTATGTCTTCAAGAACATGATGAAGGTCGGTAGATGTCTTGGATCTGCATGTTATTTTTGTATACTGTACAATACCACGATACCCCTCTGATATTTGACCCTCTGTTACTCTTTTCTCCTCAGTTGACGAACATTGATGTTAACGATCAGGTTGAAGGCGACGATAGGGCCTTTGAGATATGGCATGAGCGAGAGGACTCGGTCCGCAAGTACCTCTTACAAGCCCGTACGGTCATCATCAAGAACTCATGGGTGAAGGAGATTACCGTCATACAGCAGAGATTCAGCCTGCCCCTGTGGAGTAAGTAGTGCTGTATTTTCATTCCATGGGATAGAGGGAGACATCTTTCCTCTAGCTTTCCTGTAGTGTATGTATGTCTTAAATTGTTTATTCTTAGAGTAGGCAAGGATGGGCCAAGGGGTAAGCAGAAGAGGTGGCCACTTTGGTTGCTTTAGTAGAAGGGGGTGCAAAAAGGACAGGACATGCCACCAATGCTCGTAGGGCGCACACTGGGCTTTTTGCCTTAGGTGCCAACGGACCTTATCCTGACAATGAGAGAACTGAAGGCTTAAAACCCCTATTATGTTATTTTCTGCTCTCTGCATCCTGCTAGGGAGAGTTCCCTCCATCGCCACTCTTGGAGTTGCAACAGGAGGAGAGAGTAGATCTCCCCAAAGTGGGCAGAATTCCGATCTTAGACTGTTGTCACCGGAGCAGCGTCCCCATTGGAAGATTTCCCCTCTCATGACAACTCTACAATTTAGGATTTCCAATCACTTCCCGTCTCTCCCTCTTCTAGGGGCTTACAACAATACAAAACGCAAAAGTTTCCCAGCACACTTATCGGCCAGCCTGCAACAAAACAAAGTGCCCTGTCTAGCAATATGTGTTAAAAACAGAAGTTTTAGTTGCGCAACTTTTTGCAAAAAATATGTGGAAGCCGAATATGTGTCGAAGTCTCATCAAGGCCCCTCTGCGTAGTGTGGTCCTAACTCTAATTTATGTGAGTCTCCATATTGGAGCATATTTAAGCAGTAGATAAATCAAAGGATGGTACTGAATGCTTGGAGGGAGCCCACTCCTCCTTAAAGGAACAGAGACGCTCTGGAGGCCCAGCAATCCAACATGTACGCTGAGGCCCCCAGTGCATCCCCACGCCAAATACAGCCCAGCTAAAGATACAAGGCAACCGCAATTTTTAGTTTATTCTTAGATAGTTACATAGTATTTGGGGTTGAATAAAGACATACATCCATCAAGTCCAACCCATATAAGTCCACGCATCATTAATGTTTCTTGATGTTTGTCTTACAGATCCTCCACACTTCATCGAAGTTCTGGCAGATTGTACAGCAGAGCTGGGAGAAACTGTTAAACTGGCCTGCCGAGTCACCGGAACCCCGAAGCCTACTGTCACCTGGTACAAAGGTAATTTGTTCAACTTTTTGACTTTCTGAATACCTACAGTATACCAGATATACCGGACATTTTAACAGGAAGTGATTTTAAAGAGTCGAGGAGTTGAACTCCTTTGTCAATACATCCACAATGGACACTAGTTGGCCATTCCTTTTCCTCCATAGAAAAGGTCTGGTATAGTGCTATCTGTAGGTTCTGGCAGTGCAGTGACAAGGATTTCGGGGTTTCCTATTAAATGTCATTCTGGGTAAGGGAACTGATGGTACGTCAAGTCTTGGATAAGTGGGAAGACTAAACTGAGGACTAATAGACTTTATCAGGAAAGTAGTGATTATTGGCAACCTTTTCTAACCTGTCACAGGGTGTTCCCTTCTCCAGTAGTATGAAATACCCTAAAGTAATATTTAACAGGGAGGGTGGGCTCCTCCTAATGGTTTCGGTCATGAGTGTACAGACCCACGAGCTTCACTACTGTAGTTCCTGAGTAACATACCAAAACTCTTTGGTGGGCCTAAAGGGGTGAATACCTTCCTGAAAACAACAGGCAGGGAGAAAGTAGCCTGTGAATAGGTCAGCTATGCGCCAGAACAACCATCAATGCCCAATAATGACAAAGGGCAATAGGTTTTACTTTTCTCTGTGCTTTTGCCTGTGTGCCACAAGTGATGCTTAAAATTATTTGCTGTTAGGAGGCAGTTGTTTTGCCACCCTTAGTAGGCTTAAAGTACATATAAAGCCATAAGGAACATTTTTCATTTTTGGCTAGTGTAGGGTAAGACCCCTGTCAGGTAATTGTTTTCTGTCCATGTCCCGTTAGGGAGATTTCCCCTCATTTCCTGTACAGCAGAAAGTGAACTGAAATCCATATAAGGTGAGGAAAATCTCATCCTAGACAGTTGTCACTGGAACAGTTGCCCCAATTGGAAGAGTTTCCCTCAACCCCCGTACCAGCTGTAAAATTTTGGCTTCCCTTTAACCTTCTGTCCATTGACGATAGTCACCAGTAAAAATAGAGAGGGTTAATCTTCCCAATGGGTAAACAGACAGCAATATAAACCTGACACAGGATTTAGCCCTTTATTGCTCCATCGAAAACTAGCAAAAGGTTCTGGATTTAGATGCGCTTTAACTTTCTAGTGTTCAACAAAATGTGTCCTTTTTACAGTGGCGTAGTGATTAGCACTTCTGCCTTGCAGCACGGGGGGGGGGGGGGGTTCTACC
>NW_017306619.1:660202-668485 GCF_000935625.1 Nanorana parkeri | reverse complement strand
TGCCCTTCGCGGGGCGGGGGGGGGGGGGGTTCATATCCTGGTCAGGAAGGAGTTTGCATGTTCTCCCGGTGCTTGTGTGGGTTTCCTCCAGGTTCTCCAGTTTCCTTCTACACTCCAAAGACATGCCAGACGGTTACTTGGCTCCTGTCTCCTTTGACCCTCTTATATGAGATAGAGACCTTAGATTGTAAGCTCCTCAGGGGCAGGGACTGATGTGAATGTGCAGTAAATAAATATATAGAACTGCCCCTTTCACAGTAGATGAATTCTGACTCATTGTTGGGTTTCTATACTTTGAACAAAGTTGTTTCCCGTAGTAAATAGAACTTTTGATTGCACACACAGATGGCCGTTCTGTGGAAGTGGATCCACATCACATCATCATTGAAGACCCAGATGGTTCCTGTACCCTCATATTGGACAATATGACCGGAGTAGACTCGGGACAGTACATGTGCTTTGCTTCCAGTGCAGCCGGAAATGCCAGCACGTTAGGGAAGATCCTCATTCAAGGTGATGGTCTATTCTGTAATAATCAGAAAATACAAGTACATTTCCATGTTTTGTCTCTTTAAAAATCCTACATGTACATAAAAATATCTATTGATCTTCCAGAAATCCATTGAGCCCCTAACTTCCTGTAGTGAGCTGACAATGCTGCTCCTGCTGCTCTGAAATCCCAAGCGGTGTTATCAGCCCCTCTCTGTCCTAAACTAGAACAAAAGTTTTATCCAGAATGCCACTTTATAATAACTTTAAGGGCCGGTTCACACCACAAAGTCTGCGTTCCAGAGCGTTTGGCCTCTGGAACGTACTGGAATGCAAGCTGGCCGGCTCCCTGCGTTCAGGTAAGGAGTGGGGCATGGCGGTGCATTGAAGTCAATGGCACTGCAGCCATGCCCCCTGAACACAGTGCGATCACCCACACCCAGAATGAAGGCACATTAGTGCCTGTGTTCCGGTCCAGTGCGATCTCCAAAAATAGTGCTTGCAGTATTTTTTGCAGATCGCACTGGACCAGAACGGTGGTGCCTGCGTCCTGGTTGCGGACGATTGCACTGTGGGCGGGGAGTGTGGCTGCGGGGCCATTTACTTCAATGCACCGCCATGTCCCCTCCCTCACCTGAATGCAGGGAGCCTGGAATGCAGACTTCGTAGTGTGAACCAGCCCTAAAGCACACCTGTGCCCCAGAATATTCACGTTACCTATTGTTCATATTCTTAACAAGTAGTATACAATGTCAAAACAAGCAATCACTGACCTCTGTAGGTGCAGGCACTGTGCAATAATGCATCCACAGTGATCACAAAAGAGACTCTGAAGTTGGTTTAAGTCAGTTTCTAGCAGCTTAGAGCACCTCCTGTGCGTTTACATTAGAAGGCTGGAAGGCTGCCAGGATTCTGCTCACCATAGAAGTTTAGAGAAGAGGAGCAGAGCTTTCCCCATAATGTCTATAGCTACAGAGGTGAGTGAGGGCTTGTTTTAACATGTTTTTACTGCTTGATCAAAATATGTAGATACATTACATGTGCATAGTCTGGACACAGGTTCATTTTAAAGTAGTACAAAACACACAAAATCCCCAGCACACCTGCCAGCTAGCCTGCAACAAAACAAAGTTACCCTGTCAACAGTATGCGTTAAAAACAGAGGTTTTAGTTGCACAAACTTTTGGCCAAAAATATGTAGAAGCCGCACCGCCGCGCCAAGGCACCTCTGCAAAGTGTGGTCCTAACTCTACCTATACGAGTCTCCAAGTGTGAGCATATTAATGTAGCCGATAAATTACATGCAGGTGTACCAGGAGGTAGCCAACTCCTCCTTATAAGGTGCAGGGACGCACTGGAGGCCCAGCAACCAATCATTTTAAAGTAGACCTTTCAACAAGTCTGGACTTTTAAATATCTCATGAAACATACTGAGATATTGATACAAGCATGGAATGGTCTCCCTATAGAGATCCAAATGCTTGGCTGGAAATGCACATTTAACATGTTACAGGTCTGGTACAACTTTCCTAAGAGTGGAAAATTCATTGAATTAGCTTCAGCCCGGCTTGAAGAGATCTTATCCGCTGTGAGAAACTTCTGCAAGAACACACTGTGCCCCCCCCCCCCGATTCCCAATCTCTTCCAGAGCCGAACCATTCCGTGACTCAGTGACTCAGAACTGTGAAACAATGCATTAGAACAGAGTTCAAGGCCTGTCAGTGTGATTCACGCTCACAGCTAGAATTATTCACTTTGCTTTCATCCTAATTAAGCCAAATTATGAAGTCGTTCCCATAATTGTGCGAACGGAATCTGGGCAAAGAGAGAAGCAAATTACAAGTCCGTTATTGTTGCCTTAATCATAATGACTGGTTGCCCACTTTTCCTTGTGTATCGCTTATATTAATATGAAACTATAAACCGTAAATCAAAACCGGTACAAAGAAAACCACCAACGCAAACACAATACAGTATATCATATGCCAAAGTATTTAATCGGCACATATAGAAGGCATGCACAAACTGTGCAAATATAAAGTATAAAATAATTAATAAAATCCCTTGGAAGTCACATGTATCAATATTGATATTCCTTGCTTTCTTCATTTACTTTGAACTCCCCTTCTTCCCTCCTTTTTACCTCCCCCCCCTTCCTCTTTCTTCCTTTTTCCCTTCATTACTTTGCTTCCTCCTTACTTCTTCCTTCCTTCCTTCTTTCCTTCCTACCCCCCTCCCTTTCTATACTTCCCTTCCACCTTACTTCCTCCCTTTCTTCCTTCCTCCGATAATCCCTTCCTCCTAACTTCCTTAGTTCCTCCCTCTGTTCCTCCCTCTGTTTCTCTCTCCCTTCCTCTCTTTCTTCCTTCCTCTCTCCCCTCCCTTTCCTTCCTTCTTTCCCTTCATCCGTACTTCCTTAGTTCCTCTCTTTCTTCCTTCCTCTCTCCCTTCTGTCCTTCCCCCCTTCCTTCCTTTCGATGGCAGAACTTCCGAAATAGTGCCCCACGCGGCTGCTATGGGGCCCGGTGCACGGGGGGGGCACAGTCAGGAGCAGGAGAGAAGGCTGAGGTGCAGGTGTCCTTAAGTTCCGTGTGGCCGTGAGTCAAAAACTCAGAGCGAAAGTCACTCGCACTCAGTTTGTAGATAGCAGTCAATCTCTTTTATCGACTGAGCATGATGTCACATACACAAAGCAAAAAGTCAGAGCGGCCACACAGAACAGTGCAGCGGAGGGTGGAGTGATCTCCTCTGCCTGAGTTCGGCTCTGACTTCAGAACCAGCAGGCGCCAAGGAGACTGAGCAGGAGCATGTTCTGCAGGTACCACCATACAAAATTTTGCCTTGGGGCCGTGTGATTTCTGGGTACTCCCCTGCTTCCTTCATCCTTACTTCCTTAGTTCCTCCTTCTCTGCCTCCTTCCTTCCTTCCTTCCTTCTAACTATTATTTTGTCATTTTCATTTCAGTTCCTCCAAGATTTATCAACAAGATGCACAACTCTTACTTTGCGGATGGTGAAGACGCTCGAATCACATGCACTATTGAGGGAGCTCCTTACCCACAAATACGGTGAGCAGTGGTGGAATTCTGGTAATTAATCATTGACATTCTATTCAGTGTTATATTTTTATGTTAATGCCATGTGGTTGCAAAGATTTGATATACCAGATAGTTGAAGTATTGCATAAAAAAATGTCCATGATGAATAGAAAGTTATCTTTCGGGTTGATGAATAATGAACCGTTCGAGCAGAGGAGACATACAGCCAACATCTCCAGAAAATGCATTCCTATGAGTTCGCCAGGTTCTTCTGCTTTGAGCAATCTACCATCTTATAAGCCAATATCCAATATGATGATGTACGAGTTATTTTAAACTGAGTTATTTTAAACATCTTATAAGCCAATATCCAATATGATGATGTACGAGTTATTTTAAACTGCTTTTTGTTCTTTTTACCTCAGAGTAATTTCCTTTTAATAGCTGACTCTTATTCCAGCAAACCGTGTGAATAAAATGTTAACCGGCAAAAATGTGCAATCAGCTTTTATACATTGAAATAATTAAAACTGGAAGAAAAAGGAGCAGAACCATGCCAAGTCCTCCCGGCTGAAACTCTTTGCACTTCTTTATAGAATCCAGGGACTGAAGACCAGAAAGGAAAGCCGGTTCTTGTTTATAAATCACATAATGTCAACACTACTCTGACCAGGGTCGGATTTACCCTCTCTGCTGCCCTAAGGCCAGGTTCCTCAATACGCCCCCCCCTAACCACCAACCCCCCTGCCTCCCCCAATGGCAGACCTGCAAACGTAATCATTGAAGAACTGAATGATCATTGAAGACCGTAATCAGTGAAGACCTGAATGATCATTCTGCATTCTGCATTCAACGGTCTTCTGCATTCTGCAAGTGATCTCGGTGACATCGCCGAGATCACTTGTAAAAAACAAGCGGCGGCTTCCCCGCTTTAAATTTAGCTCTGTTTGCCCAAAGCATGGCTAAGTGTAGAAAACAACTACCCGCCCGACGCCCAGAACTGCATGTCATGAGATAGGAATTCCACACTCCTGCTGCCCCTCTACTCCCTGCTACCCCAAGGCCGGGCCTTGGTCGGCCTTGTGTGAAATCCGTCCCTGACTCTGACATCACAAATATAAAGTAATGTAAAGTCCTAAAGTGATATATCAACATCAACATCAACATAAAAAAAATGGAACAATAATTGATTCAGGAGTTATCTACCAAATGGCACGAACTGTCATCTTGGTATTCATCCTGAGCAGCTGGCTGGCCCAATAGCTAAGCCTCTGTAGTTGCTGATATCCTTTTCCGCCAATGGCCATGGCCAATGGGCAGTATTCTGAGCAAAAGAAAATACAGACCGTCTGTTCCCAGGTTTTCAGCCCCATCTTTTCTGTAAGTAGGCAGTAGCTTAACCAACATACATGGGAGGAAAATTGTGTGGCATGAATTCAAGAGACTGTATGCCTACCCTGAAACACCTGGGAATAACGTAATGAATTTGGCCAAGCTAAAATGAGTGGCCAGTCTGAGTTTTGCTGTGTCCCCTGATTAATAGCAGCGGTTCTCTAGTTGCCTTCCTTGTTGTCTGCTGCTGCGCTACCATACATATAAAATGATCATTCTGCATTAGGTAGCGGGTTGTTTGTTTTTTTTACACCCCTCCCTCTGAAGCTTTGGTCTTTCCCATTCTCTGTGTCCTCAGGTGGTACAAGGATGGCCATCCACTACAAGATTCCAATAAGCACCAGACGTTTGGCGAGCCAAGAAGTGGAACCTTGGTCCTGGTGATAAAGAATGCCAGCAAGGAAGACATTGGCTATTATGATTGTGAGGTATGGGCCTTCAATAGGTTTTTATATGTCCACCTGGCATATCGTTTCAAAACTTTCTGTAAGGTTTTCTCTGTGGCTCCAATCAGAACTGGTTCTTGGCTGTGTTGGTTGGATTTGTGCCTCCGCTACCACTGGGCAGGGAAACTTTACATGCTCATATTCCCAGTTTGTTTGTCTCACATAATATGCATTAGAAAAAGACCACGCGGCTCGAGCATGTATCCTAGTCCTATGGAAACAGCCCATCACTCTACCCTATACCTTATGGTTCACCAAAGTCATAAAAATGAACTTACAGCCTCCACCTACAACAGAGAGGGAAAATTCTGACATACCTGGTTAACATAGATTGGGTATATTTACTTGGCCATTTATAAGGATAAGTTGCCCACTTCTGACATGGCCCCCTTAAGTCTGTAGGGTGCAGACACACTTTACTCCCCCAAACCTCAGAAAAGCTCTTCGCCACTCATTGTTATGGTTAATTCAGGTTGACCCCCATCTCCATGCAGTTCTTCCCTTGCCTGTTCCTTCCCTCTACTTCCTCAACTCCCCAAACCCTCTCTCCGTCCTTCCCAAGCCCTTTCTTCAGTGATGCTCCCCACCCCACCTTCTTTCCATTTATTTACCCCTCCCTTAATAAAATTAGAAAACAGTAGGTCCAATGCATTGTTCATTTTTGTTTAAATTAATGTTAACATTCTTACTTTTTCCCAGTTTTTCCTGCAAGGCTCTGTCAGTCACAGGTTGTTAAGGGATATATGCACAAAGTGAATGGTGTTATGTCATACCTCGTTCCCCAGGCTTGTTGTATGGATGTTTTTCATATAACTTTCTATATAAGATGTTGAGATGTGTCCTAAATAAAGCTACTTTAAAAAAAATGATCACACAACATTATTGTATTTTCATTTTTTTTTATTTTTTTATTTCTTTATTTCTTTATTGTTTCTATATATAACAATGCAGACATATAAACATGTAAACATCCTGTTAAAAGACTCTCCCAGGGAGAAATCCAATCCAAAACAGAAGAGAAAGATAGTCATGACTTCTTACTAAAACAGCCACCATAAATTTCCCTTCCCATTGGTATTAAAATCCATCTTGCCCCCCCTAGGGGTCTCAACTAAAAAAAAAAAAAGCAAGGAAAACGACAACCCAAAATCCCTCCCATCCCTAAACCACCCAAAAAAAACAAAACACAAACAAGACAAATGATTGTATTTTCCTCCTTCTTGCTACAAACCAGTCCCACCAACACATCCTGACCACACTTCTATTGTATACAAAAAGATCGGAACAGAGAACTCATTTGGGGCTAAACTCATTTAATAAATAAATAATTGAGTTCAATATTTGTTGATATATCTAGTGAAACAATACAAATGTTCTGTACTATTTTTGGACAGATTAACTATGGACAGAGAACTATGAGGTGAGTGATTTTCACGTGTCACAATGAGACTGTCACACGTCGGCTCTATAGCTCAGGAAGTGAGTGAATGCATACCGTCGCTCTCTCACTTCTCGATCATGTCCCTGCAGAGAGCCGTGACTGTCACTCACGGCTCCCTGCAGGGATTCCCCCGCTCTGATCCTCCAGCGCTGACTGGCAGAACAGACGGGGGAGGGGGCGGGCACAGCTGGCTCTGCCTCTAGATAGGCAGAGCCAGCTGTCAATCACGCAGCTGGGTGGATCTCGACAGTAATGTTGGGATCCGTCCCGGCTGTGGCGGTCTCAGTATACCGCAAGCTGTAGCTGTAGGTCACGGGAGGACGCTAATTTATGTCTTCCTGTGACCCTTAGGAGAACTATGGGTAAAAGCACTGACCCCATAGTTCTCCTTTAAACTGCATGCTCTCTCGTAAGTATACTCATTTTCTTCCAAAATAGATCAGATATACAGGACATTAGTAGTGTCACCAAAAAGATTGCTCTTCAAATCATTGCCTCAACATTTTGGGTCCAGTCCAACCCTGTTTCAAGCCAGATCTATACAACTGACCTATGTAAATTTTATAATAAAAAGAGTATAATTACAGAACATGTTAAATTAGTCCAAAAATAGTGTTAGATTTTTTGTTGTTTCACTAGAAGATTTTAGATTTTTGAACAAATATTGAACTCAAAGTTTTATTTAATAAAAGTTTACCCCAAAGCTGTCTGGCCACATAGTCTGTCTCTGTCTCGATGAATGATATGAAGTTGTCCATCTCACCATTAGTCGTCTTTTTTTCTCCAGCTGGTGAACAAACTGGGGTCCTCACGTAGCGGAGCTGAACTAAATGTTCACACGGCAGCATCACTGGCCCAAGAGAGGAGGGGAGACCAGATCATCTCCATAGAAGGTAAAGGATGTATTCACACAACGCAATATGAAAGGAGTTTGGGGTCTTGCAAAAATATAAAACATATTGTATGTGAATGCAGCCTATCCATTCACTAGAGACCGGTGACATCACTGAGAATGCAGCCTATCCATTCACTAGAGACCGGTGACATCACTGAGAAGGCAGCCTATCCATTCACTAGAGACCGATGACATCACTGAGAATGCAACCTATCCAATTACTAGAGACCAGTGACATCACTGAGAATGCAGCCTATCCCTTCACTAGAGACTGATGACATCACTGAGAATGTAAATTATCCATTCAAACGAGACCGATGACATCACTGAGAATGCAGCATATCCATTCACTAGAGACCGATAACATCATTGAGAACACAGCCTATCCTTTCACTAGAGACCGGTGACATCACTGAGAATGCAGACTATCCATTCACTAGAGACCAGTGACATCACTGAGAATGTAGACTATATGTTTGCTAGAGACCTCACTGATAATGCAGATTAGATCATTGTTTGTAATGTTTCTTAAAGCCCAGCTCCAGACTGTTGTTAAATTGAATCATGCAATGCACCCTTGCCC
>NW_017306619.1:657783-660158 GCF_000935625.1 Nanorana parkeri | reverse complement strand
ACCTTCCACAGACATAAAAACACTGCATGGGTTAAATGCTCATTTGGCTAGTAAAAGTAAGAAAAAAGTACAAATTCTTTCCATATTTCTCGGCCCCGCAAGCTTTCTCTCCTCTGTGCAACCGGTCTATTCTGCCCAATTGGTAACAGCTTTCTGACGTCATCATATACAACGCAATACCAGCCATCCTTCATTGTACAGGAGGACAGCGAGGGCCTGCTCACATTCCAGAGTGCTGGACAGGGGAGGAAATCACTGGCTGCCAGTGTAGCTAGGAATAGTATTTGTACTTTTTCCTTTCACCTCTAACCAAATGAGCATTTAACCAAAACATTGCTGGGGGCCACCCCACTACAAGGGTGTATTGAAGAAGGCTGGTGTGGGGATTTAATGGATGGTCCACTTTCACTGTATTTTTACACCGTTCCCAAAAGTTGTCTCGGGTATTTAGTTAGTGCTGTTTCAATAGGATGCAAATGCTTTTCAGGGGTTCATTTATTACAATGTAGTTGTGATCTTTGGTCAGTTGCAATCGTCTTGATTTGTTCTCGTGGTTGATACCTTTCTATGTAGTATTGTGTGCTCTGTGGGCATTTAAAAATTAGCCTCTCAGAGATAATGTTTCTGTACGTTCTACAAGACACATTCACAGTTATATTATAGGTTAGAGTTATATTATTATTATTATTATTATTAATAATAAAACCATAATTTTGATGTCACACTTATACCCAAAAAGGCTAATCCAGTTCAACTGCTGGCCCTTTCTACCCTTCCATCCTCTTATGTTGGTCAAGGTGGATAAGCCATAGTGGTGGAAAGAGCTTCTCTGTCTAATAAGCACAAATGGGGTCTATTTATACCCATTTCACTGTGTGATTCATCCAATGAAAGAACTTGGGCGGATTATATCGCATATATATGTATAAATCGCTGGGAGTTGTGCATATGGCAAGGATTGAGTGTTCTTGAGTTGAATGTGAATGTTGCTGTTGTGGGAATGGTGCCCAGTTGAATGTTCTTGGTGGCATAGGAACATTAATTTTAGACAAATATTGCAAAGCTGAATGTCTGTATGATGTGACTATGTCAATAGCGGCTCATCTGCGAACAGAAATCGAATGGCGTTAGTTCATTCCCTTTTGCGTAAATCGAATCTTGTTATTGGCTATTTGGGCTCCATGGTGATTGGTCTTTATTTATATTTGAAAACAATGATTGTGGTGGTCCCTTGTGTGTCGAACGTTGTTTGATGACATTTTTAAACAATCAACAATGTTTATATTAGTGGTTAAAGTGCATCTAAAGCCGGAGCCTGAGTTTTAGTTTTGGATTGAGTGGTGAGAGGGATTGCAATCTCCTTCATGTATTTATTGCTATTGGTTTCCCCCACTTAGGCCTCATTCACACGAGAAACAGCCGGCACGTACAGCTCCCCGGAAGGACAGGTGCTGCGTGTGATTAGTACACAGCCCCTGTCCTTCTCTATGGGAGCACGCGGCCGTGCGCCCCCCCTACGCTCACCCGCCCTGCACCTCCGTGTGGGTGCGGGTGTCCGTACTCGTACGATGACAGGATGGATCCTGTCTGCGTCCGAGTCGGGACACCTGCACGGACCTGCACTTGGGGTGAGCGTAGGGCGGCGCACGGCCGCATAGTCCCATAGAGAAGGACAGGGGCTGCGTACTAATCACACGCAGCACCTGTCCTTCCCGGGAGCTGCCCGATACGGCCGTACACGCAGCAGTTGCTGGTCTGTGAGTACGCCGAGACCTGTCGTTAATAAATGGCAGTGTATTTTTTATCATTTTATATCTCCTATTGCCAGAGACAAAAAATGTATGGTGCATTATTTATGGTAAAGTAATATTAAAGCTGATTTTTTTTGGGGGGGGAGGGGGGGTGTTAATCTCAGGTTTTTTAAACCTGAAAAATGTATTTATCACGACTCTTTCATCATCATCCTCAGCCTTAGTAAAAAAAAAAATCTTACCTTTTAGATGTTTTGTTGAAGGAGCCAAGATGGTTGATTCCAGATTTTTCTTAGCCCCTTTTTTAGTGGTCTGGCCCAATGGAAAGACTTGGAACTGAAATTTGAGGATTGTGTTCATTCAATAAGCATCATTAAAGGAGAACTATGGGGTTAGTGCTTTTCCCCATAGTTCTCCTAAGGGTAACGGGGGGACACAAACTAGCGTCCTCCCGTCACCCTAGGCTCAGTATACCGCGAGCTGCAGCTCCCGGTATACTGAGACGCCGCAGCCGGAAAGGATCCCGACAATTATGTCTGGAACTGCCCAGCTGCGTGAGTGACAGCTGGCTCTGCCTATCTAGAGGCAGAGCCAGCTGTACCCGCCCCCTCCCCCGTCCGTTCC
>NW_017306619.1:649019-657196 GCF_000935625.1 Nanorana parkeri | reverse complement strand
TTCATCATCATCCTCAGCCTTAGTAAAAAAAAAAATCTTACCTTTTAGATGTTTTGTTGAAGGAGCCAAGATGGTTGATTCCAGATTTTTCTTAGCCCCTTTTTTAGTGGTCTGGCCCAATGGAAAGACTTGGAACTGAAATTTGAGGATTGTGTTCATTCAATAAGCATCATTAAAGGAGAACTATGGGGTTAGTGCTTTTCCCCATAGTTCTCCTAAGGGTAACGGGGGGACACAAACTAGCGTCCTCCCGTCACCCTAGGCTCAGTATACCGCGAGCTGCAGCTCCCGGTATACTGAGACGCCGCAGCCGGAACGGATCCCGACAATTATGTCTGGAACTGCCCAGCTGCGTGAGTGACAGCTGGCTCTGCCTATCTAGAGGCAGAGCCAGCTGTACCCGCCCCCTCCCCCGTCCGTTCCCGCCAGTCAGCGCTGGAGGATCGGACAGGGGAGGGGGGAATCCAGTCACTCCCCTGTCACGGCTCACCTGCGGGGATAGATCGAGAAGTGAGCGAGCGCCGTTATGTGTTCGCTCACTTCCCGATCTACCGAGCCGACCTGTGACAGTTTCATTGTCACAGGTCGGCTCAGATTATGAGGCTGAGTGCAAAGCACTCACCTCATAATTCTCCTTTAACACACAATGGACAAGCCATGTCAGAGCCCTCACCCCTCACAGCCCTCCTAACATTTCAAAGAAATAGAAGCAAGAAGAAATTTTAACCCTAAAACCCTAAACCGAGTAAAAGCAATTTAAACTGTAAAAGCATATTTAATTTTTTTTTTTTAACTCATGCTATGTGAATTGGAACATGTAACAAATATAAAATAGGTGTTATCCCAATGTGGCTGCAAAAGTGGAAATATACTTTAAACTCTAAGACCTAACTTGTGACAGGACAGGGCCGTGTCACTGAGGTGATTGGTGTTTTTGGCGCCCAGGACTCTCGGCCAGAGGGGCTGAGAGGGTCCAGGAAACCTATAGTGTTACAGGGAAGGAGCTGGGTTTCCAGTTCTTTCCGGGTTTTCTGGAGTATAACTGGGATATGGGTCTCTGGAGATTACTAAGAGTCTTGGGCTGGATGAAATCTCCAGTCCTGGGGCCAGGTGCAGCCAATTGCCAGGCCAGACTGTCCAGGTGGCTGATAACAGCCCTATTAAGAGAGTGGCCAGAGAGGAAGAGGCAGTCGGTGCTGCAGACGTACATGCAGAGCGTGAGAGACTGTGTAGGTGACGCACGAGACACTGAGCTGGAGTCTGCCTGGAGTCTGCCTGGAGAGGCTGAGAGGGCCTGTGGCACACGCGGCGTGTGGGCGAGGCCCGGAGGGTCTGTGCCACACGAGGTGTGTTTGGAAAAGTCAGGAAGACCGTCATCACACAGGGAGGTGTGAAGCTGCTGGCTGTCTGGCCATGAGCCGGCTGAGGCTCTAACCCTGAGGTGGGACATGATACCGGTGCTGAGCCAAATCTGGAATGTTGGTGGAAGGTACACACTGTTTATGTTTGTTTGCTGAAAAGAAGCAATTTAAGTTGTTCTGTATGGAAGAGAATAAAGTTGTGTTCCAAAACCGCCTGGCTAAGGATCCTTAAATACCCTAAACGTTACAATATATATATATAATTTGGGGAAGCTTTAACATTTTCACATTTCTTAAAATATCTTGGATTCTGCATAATATTTCCTCTATTACGGAATAATATTAATCACGACACTGGACAACGGAGAGACAAATGTCATGGTAGAGTCTAGATCGCCATCACTTCATCCAAGTCAAAGTCTAACAACAAGGAATGTTCGTGGAAGTTAGTTCAAAGATTTTGATAAGATTTGCACATCTCTACTTTAAATTGAATTGTTTTCATCTGGCGGATCTGAAAAACAAGACAATGACCTCTATATGGATATTATATCTGGCTTCCAGATCTTTAGAAGACCTTAGACAGCACCTACGTTCTCGTTGCTCGTTCCTTCTCTAGATTTCCAAGATTTAAAGATTTTCTATCATCCAGACACATGATGGAGATATTCCACGGTCCCCCTGCTGTATCAGACACTGAGGTTTGGGAAGCTTATAAGGGCCACGCAGTGTCACAGTTTTCATTTCTGATGAAGCAGAGCACTTGAGATCCGTGATGAGATGCCTGAAGATCTATTCCAAAAAAACGAACACGGCATTTTAATCAGCGCTACTTGAAACTTACTTGTGCGCTTACTGATACCCTAATCAGCTCCATGTGTCTTGTGCACGGCAAGCCACTGACTTACGCTAATGTTGAAAGGTTTCGCATGCAAATACATGATTGCAATGTGTTGCTAGGCGTTTGTTTCTGCCCTCTGTCTGCACTGACTTTCTTTCCTACCCCTAGCCTTCCTAGGGACTGTCATTCCTATTGCAAAAGATGGACACTACCCATTGCTGATGTTTGCCAAAACTAGAGATGAGTGAACCATAATCCAGTCTCAGGCAGGCAGATATGTGGGTACCTGGATATTATCGAGTTTTGCCCAATTCTCTTGCCACACCCGATCACTCTCCCTCCTTTGAACCTCCTACCAGTCCATATGTCCAAACAGCTTGGGCTTTTTGCCTTCTCTCTGACCTAAAGGTAAATCCCGTGATCGTACGATAATCGGCAGGTGTATGGAAGGCGTGCGACCATTTCTACTGTACGGTCGCACGTCTTTTGTCGCCCGAGCAGGCTTGAAAACCCGCCGAGAATCGTACGATTGTCGGCGGGTTAGTGTCGTTCTCGGGAGACAAATGCTGCACGGGCCCTTGTGCGCAAGCGCACACTGCCCATGCGGCATTGCCGTTATCGGAAGCCCGCCCCTCAGCGGGGCGCGGCTTGCGATGATCACAAATACGATCTGCCTGCCCAAGATGGGCAGATTGTAAGTTTTTTTAATTACCTTACAACCATCGCAAGACAAACGTTTTGCGATGGTTGTAAGGTGTGTGGCCAGCTTAAGTCTACGCTACTTAAAATTGACTTATAGCAGTTTGGGAATTAAAGGAGAACTATGAGGTTAAGACTTTTCCCCATAGTTCTCCTTAGGGTAACGGGAGGACACAAACTAGCGTCCTCCCGTCACCCTAGGCTTCAATGCGTGAAGCTTGCCAGAGCTTGTTAGATGCTTGTTTAAAGCTACAGCCAGCATTCCCATTAAGATCTGTATACAATACTCCCAGATGGAAGTGAAAGGGTGTTTTACACATTTCAAGAAAGCTGCTTGGAGCTTGCTAAATACTTTGTAAGTGTTTGTAGAAGCTAAGCTCACAAGTACAATCCCAGAACTGTAAATTTCAGATTAGGTTTCACAGAACATCATACTGCTTGAAGGAGGAAATTACACATTGGAGTGGCCTGATACTGGCAAACGGAGAAACAAAGGCTTTGGGCGGGTAGTCTGCACCTTCTGCCTTTCCATGCTCAGCATGTTGGTTTACCTACTGTGTATCAAGTCTCTAACTATTTATGTGACTCTCAGCAACACCAGACTTACAAGGTCACTCCTCCAATAAGTGATATATCAGTAAACAGTAGAGTCTGGTGGGCTGGGTCAATTGTTCACACCTTAAAGGAGAATTATGAGGCGAGTGATTTTCACTCAGCCTTATAATCTGAGCCGACCTGTGACAATGAAACTGTCGCAGTTCGGCTCAGTAGATCGGGAAGTGAGCGAACACATACCGTCGCTCGCTCACTTCTCGATCTATCCCTGCAGAGAGCCGTGACTGTCACTCATGGCTCCCTGCAGGGATTCCCCCCCCTCCCCTGTCCGATCCTCCCGTGCTGACTGATGGAACGGACAAGGGAGAGCCAGCTGTCAATCACGCAGCTGGGTGGATCTCGACATCAATGTCGGGATCCGTTTTCGGCTGCGGCGTCTCAGTATACCGCGATTTGTAGCTCGTGATATACTGAGCTTTGGGTGACGGGAGAACGCTAGTTTGTGTCCTCCCGTGACCCTGGGGAGAACTATAGGGAAAAGCCCTGACCCCATAGTTTTCCAAAATCTAGCTGTGAGATTGTTCCACCTTAGTTCCTGGTTCTCCTTTGGATGACTTGAAGCTTTGGTGTGTCTTGCGGTGTTCCCACACCTCCTTCGGAATTCTCCATAATGTACAAAATTCTCGATCCTGTCACGGCTCTCTGCCGTGACAGGGGAGGGGCTGGATTCCCCGCTCCGATCCGCCAGCGCTGACTGGCGGAACGGACGGGGGAGGGGGCGGGTACAGCTGGCTCTCCCTCTAGATAGGCAGAGCCAGCTGTCACTCACGCAGCTGGGCGGATCTCGACATCGATGTCGGGATCCGCTCCGGCTGCGGCGTCTCAGTATACCGCTCGCTGTAGCTCCCTATATACTGAGCTTTGGGTCACGGGAGGACGCTAGTTTGTGTCCTCCCGTTACCCTAAGGAGAACTATGGGGAAAAGCACTGACCCCATAGTTCTCCTTTAACCCAAAAAGACAGTGTCTAAAAAGACTGTTTGGGGAGAATAAAAAGATAAAATGGGTTCCCACCCATGAAATGTTTGCCTTGGACACGCCAATGTCTTAAAATCATTTGCAAATACCAACAACCAAAATACCTGTCTTGGGTAGACTTACACTACAATAACAATATGTCCTCTAACTGGCTGCAAAATGATTAATCGAATGCCAATTCATTGACAAATTGTACAGTATGTGTATATATTTATACTTACACTTCTTATATTATTGCATACATAAAAGTATTGGGATTTTAATTTCCAGCTTCTTCCGGCTCCTCATTTCTGATCTGCTGATTTTGCAGTAAAAACAAACTCACTGATTAATCACTGCTTTTTATACGGAGTTTGGATTCTGGAAAGATCTCTTCCTGCCTTTAAAGAACGGCATTTTCTATAAATAGAACACAATAACATCAAACTGATATAAAAAGATTAAGGCAGCGCAGTTCAGTGACTTGGAGCTTCCATTATAATGTTTCCTGAAAGTAGACCAACAAAATATACGAAAATTGTGTATTTTGAGGTGTTATTGTAAATCTATCCTTGAAATTAATGTTTGATGTCATTTTGCACTTTCTTTTATACATGTTGACATTTTGTTATTTCCATGGTTGGGTTACATACACAGATCTGTAGACTCTCTCTGAAAACTATTTCACTGTGCATCGGGAGATAGGAATTCCACACCCCTGCTGCCCCTCTACTCCCTCCTGCCCTTGGTTGGCCTTGTGGGAAATCCGGCCCTGACTGCAGTCACTCAGCCTGCCCGCTCAACTACTACCGAGAGCAAATCTGAGCCATGTCTCTGCAGTTAGGCCCAGTTTTGAGGAAATGCATCAGAGGAAGAGGTTTCCCAGGTGGGCGTCATGTTGTTTGCCCCGATTCTACGGGGTGCCCCCAGTTCTGTTCTCTATGACTCCCGAACTGTGTGGACAAGCCCCTGTCTGGCTTTGGCACCTGATAGTCAGGGAAGTGGCCCATGGTGCAAGAGGGAGTGATGGATTATACTTTTTCACCTTTGGTTGTATCTCCTGCTGTGCACTGTGGTTTCTTCCACCAGCCCCTATGCCACTAGTGTGCCCTGTGGTGACATAGCAGCTGGCTGAAGAAACCACAGTTGGCATGGAATTGCCAGATGCTGAAGATTTTGGCATAGGGCAGGTCTTAGAGAGAGTGAAGTATGGACTCCCCACCATCTGTAGCGGTAAGTATTAAGAGCCTTCTTCCATCAGCATCTTTTTTTTAAACAACAGGATGCTTTAACTTCCCAAATGCTCGGTCTGCACTTTCATTGTAGTTGTATTTGCGCCTCTTTCCATCTTATTGTCGCTTTAGAGATGACTGATTTCTGCCTTGGCTGTGGGTGCTACCCAGGGCCGGATTAAGAGCATCATGGGCCTGGTGCTGTCGGTCAGTTGGACAGGAAGCAGCAGAGGTGGCTCTCTAATAAAGTTGACGCTCGCTCCTTGCTGGGGCATCGCAAGGCCCCGGGAAGGGGCCGCCTAATATGCCTGATTAGAGAGCCGCCGGCGCCTCTACCTGATTGTGTTCAGCCCGGCCAGCCATTGGGCATACCGAGGCAATCCAGGCTGACTGGGCCTATTTTCAGTGCTGGGCCTGGAGCTTACACTCCAGTAGCCCCTATGTTAATCCGGCCCTGGTGCAAACTGAGGTTTACATGCAAAAATCACATCTGTCTGCTCTCTCTGGGTATACATGATGCAATGAACATGTGCGTTACATGTTCAGTCACAGCAGATATTAATCGGCTCTGTTATTACTGGAGTGAATGGACCAGGGTGCTGCTCAAATGTTCTAGGTAATACTGCTTCCATATTAAACAAATTTAAATCGTACTTATCCCAGAACTGTTTAAGTCTTCGGTAGATACTGAGGGGTTAAACCACCCATCCGTTTCTTGTATATCTTGGTAAGCTTGATGGTGAAATCTATTGGTCCCACTTATTATTGTTAAAACCAGAGGTTGCCACTCTTTATGTTGGATTTTCTTTTGTATTATTGAGAATGCACGAGGAGGAATGGGAACACACCAAAGCGGGTGGGCATAGCCAAACGTCCACATTGTGGAGATATTAGGAAAAGACGTTTGCAACTGGTTTACCCAAGAACCCAAGGCACCTTTGACCACCAGACCCCAGTTACAACTGAATTAGCACTTTTAGGTAGACCAATCCTTCAACATGTTTCCAAGGAGGTAAGGCACAAAGTAGGTGACCAGCAGGGTGATATAACAAATGCCCAGACTTAGCGAACATATGCCTACTGATAATGTTTTAATGAGATCTAGTAAAGGGTTAATTGGTATACGTTGAGCTGTTGGACCTGTGTGTGACCACACAGGCAACTCAAAGCCTTCTTGCACACTGTTAAAAAGTAGTCATGAGGATGGTACCTTCACAGGTCCTGGGCTGGTGGCGTGTGTGCTTTCTTTGCCCATCCAGATTCCTTTTAATGATCTTAACACTATTAAGGCGGTCATCTCAGCGTGTGGCGATCTCTAACCCCTGCTCTCCATACTGTTTCCTTTTATAGTCACTGAACAAGAGACTAAAGCGCCCAAGAAAACGGTTATCATGTAAGTGCCGCTATTCTTGTCTGTCTGTCCGAGTGTGCCCGTCTGTCTGTCTGTCCCCTCTGCATGGTTTTCCTAATGCTCTGCCTTCTAACTGGTGTGGCCACGATATGCGCTCTATGGTACACGGTGACAATGGGCACAAGGCGCCTTTAGCTCTGTCCGCTTCGGCATGTGCTGCTGAGACTCGTGTGCATGTGTGTGTAAAAGCCATTTAGGAAGCATTTATAAAACCAGTACTGCCCAGGCTTTATATATGTTCCCCACCCACCTAAATGGCTTTTATGAACTAAAACAAAGTACCATACCTCCTAACAAGTCAACACTATTTTTTTTGTTTGTTTGAGCCCAAAAATACGAGGGAAGGTTGGTGAGAGATTCCGCATATTATTGCTTTTTCAATCTGTTATTAAATAATGACAAATATCCTTCGGGGATTGTTTGCACACATAGGTGACAATCTTATTCCAATTTATAATGGTTTTTGGGTCAATTTGGTAAAAGTTTTTTCCTTTTTTTTTTTTAAAGTAACTATCTCCTGGAAAGAAAATGTAAAACCCTAACCCAGTGGTTCTCAACCTTTCTAGGGCCGGGACCTCTTGTGGTGGTGGTCTTGCCAAGTTGTGGTGACCCCCAACGGTAAAATTTAGGGATGACGCGGCTGCTGCAGCGACATCTTGCGGCGTGGCAGGAGAACTGACACTGATGCGCTAGGAGAGGGCTGAGGAGGACTCTCACCCAGCACAGCAGAAATCACACAGCGACCCCACAGGTTGAGAACTACTGGTGTACGCCGTCAAAGTAAAAAAAAAAAACCACAATAGGAATTCTCGATCGAGCAGAGTAAACCTTTCCGGGAGAAAGTGTTTCTATCCCGGGCGGCCGGGAGCCGCTAAGCGACCCCTGGCAAATCGTCATTCGACCGCCGACGGGGGTCGCTACCCACAGGTTGAGAACCACTGCCCTAACCCCTCTGAAAAACAATAGCATGAAATCCTAAAACTATAGCAGTCAGCAAGTCCCAGAGCGATGGTGGCTGAGGAAACCTTTAGCATCTAACTTTTTTCGGGTGGCATAGTTATA
>NW_017306619.1:648570-648845 GCF_000935625.1 Nanorana parkeri | reverse complement strand
GTCGAGTGGCCGGGGGGGGGTGCATATCCCTTCTCTTAATCATTTTTAAAGGCCATCATTACTTGCGTTGCAGACCCTGTAAAGTGACTAAGGAGGACCGTCCCATCTCTTCTAGGAGAGGAGGAGAGAGGAGGGAGGCATACCCCTTCCTCTGAATAATTTTTTAAGGACCATCATTGCCTGCATGCTTTTTGGCAGATTCTGTAAAGTGACTAAGAAAGTCAGTTCCACCTCTTCTGGGAGAGAGGAGGAGAGATGGGGGGAGGGGCATATAC
>NW_017306619.1:647024-647482 GCF_000935625.1 Nanorana parkeri | reverse complement strand
TTCAGGTCCCCCTCTGCTGCTTGGCAGCAGCAGAGGGCGGGTGCAATAGCTAGTTTGCTATTGGCTATTGCAAAGTGAAATAGCCAGTAGGAATCTAGCTATGCCTTCCTATGGTGGTTTATTTTTTTTTATTCTGACGGCGGCCTGCGGCCCAGATGTCAGAAAAAAGAAAGAAAAAAACAGAGCAGAGAAAGGTTTACTCGATCGAGCAGAGTAAACCTTTCCGGGAGAAAGTGTTTCTATCCCGGGCGGCCGGGAGCCGCTAAGCGACCCCTGGCAAATCGTCATTCGACCGCCGACGGGGGTCGCTACCCACAGGTTGAGAACCACTGCCCTAACCCCTCTGAAAAACAATAGCATGAAATCCTAAAACTATAGCAGTCAGCAAGTCCCAGAGCGATGGTGGCTGAGGAAACCTTTAGCATCTAACTTTTTTCGGGTGGCATAGTTATATTTGT
>NW_017306619.1:646555-646847 GCF_000935625.1 Nanorana parkeri | reverse complement strand
TCTCCCTTCCCTTAATCATTTTTAAAGGCCATCATTACTTGCGTTGCAGACCCTGTAAAGTGACTAAGGAGGACCGTCCCATCTCTTCTAGGAGAGGAGGAGAGAGGAGGGAGGCATACCCCTTCCTCTGAATAATTTTTTAAGGACCATCATTGCCTGCATGCTTTTTGGCAGATTCTGTAAAGTGACTAAGAAAGTCAGTTCCACCTCTTCTGGGAGAGAGGAGGAGAGATGGGGGGAGGGGCATATACCTCTTCTGAATATTTTATTTTAATTTTTAGCACAACAGCAG
>NW_017306619.1:640053-645219 GCF_000935625.1 Nanorana parkeri | reverse complement strand
AGGCGAATATGATAGAGGACATTCTAATATTTTGCGTTCTCCTACTGAGACGCCGGGTTCTCAAGGAGACTCCTGGCTCCTTTCACATGTTTTTCAAGCTACCCTTTCTTCCTGCTGGAAAAAAAGTCTGTTGGGTACAGAGCTCAGTAGCTCAGTAGCTCAAGCATAAATTCATACACACACACACGTGAATGAGCCACATCAGTGACTCACAATGACTCATCCCCTATCCAGCCTTGCTTTGAGCTTTCAGTGAAAGTCAGTGTTACCGAAAGATGATCGCTGTTGTGTTGGCCCACAGTGCTCTGGGAATCCTTTGTCAGTGCATGTTTTTCATGCATATAGTAAAACATTAATATATATATATATATATAAATGCTGTATGCATAGGCAAAACTATTTTTAGTGTTCGATTGAGTATGGAAGGTTTAGAACCCCCGTCTGTGTCCAACTGGCGAGATTTCCCTTTTGCTTCCTGTCCCGGAGATGCAACAGGAAGTGATAGGAAATTTCACCAAAGTGAGGAGACGGTTGTCCATTGGACATCAGCCCCATGGGACGATTCACCCTCATCTCTTCTTCTGACGGCAACTGTTAACTTTTGGATTCGGCCTCACTTCCTGTCTCAATGGCAATGGTCAGCAAAACAAACAGAGGGATAATAAATCTCTTTCACAGACAGCGATAGCACTGGGCAGAGTTTCTAACCCTTCTTCGCCATATAAAGAAAAATGGTTTACCTTTTATGGACACTATAAATCAAATACATTGAAATCGACCCAAGACCATTATTGCTTTCCTATAACAGATCTTGAACACAATGGGGGGGAATTTATCAGAACTGGAGCAGACAAAATCTGGAGCAGTTGCCCGTGGCAACATATCAGCTTCTTTGTCTCATTTCCAAATCTTACCTGAGCAAACTGAAGAGAGATGCTAATTGGTTGCCGTGGGCAACTGCTCCAGAATTTGTCTGCTTCAGTTTTGATAAATTCCCCCAATGCATTTAATGTTACCTTTTGCTTTTATTGCTCATTTTATTTTATTTAGCGCAATGCACAAAGCATTTGTGTGCAAGAACCAATCAGAGATCAGATTGAGACAACTTGCCACGCTCAGGCTTATGAAAACTGAATTCTGACTGTATGTCGGCATTTGCGCCGCGCCCTGTACTGGTCACTCACGGCGGTGTAGCATCCATGATTTAAATCCCAGCTTGAGGTCCCGCTCTTCTCCATTCTTGCTGTAACATTGTCAACTCTCTGATTCCAAGTTTTTTTTGGATACAATTAAAAGTGAATTATGTTCATTTTCGGGTAATAAATCAATATCGGCCAGAACCTTGGGGGGGGGGGGGGAGCTCACCACATCCATATTATGGGTATGGGCATATTAGCCGGGGTGCCAGAAGCAATGCAAATGACTTGCAGACAGGAATGGCATTTACACTCTGTACATAGTCAGCTGGATCACTGAATTATTTAGATTAACAAAATAATTTCTAGAATCAGCAAATAGAAAGCAGAACAGGTGAAGAACAATCCCTAAAGACCCCGATTCCTCTGTCTCAGGCATAATCAGCGCTGTAGCGGCATATTGCCCCAGATACATCTGTCAAAACCGTTTTTGCTTCAAGGATTGCGATACTTTTAGTTCTTTTCACGTAATACAACGAGCAACTCTGCAAATGAAACCCATTACATCTGTCTTCTCTTTCCCTTTGCTTTGAGACCTGTTATCGCTGGCTCAGGCAACTGTAAACATTGCATTGTTTACATTCAGCCTGTCTGTAGGTTACACACTGTATGGGGAGCGATGCAAAGGTCCATAGCCTCACCCAGAAAGAAAAGACTGAAACATTTATTTTTCAACAATTTCCAACAATCTTGATGGTTTGATGTATAGAATCAATCTTGATGGATATGTATATATACTGTATATAGAATCAATATATATTTGATTCTATACTGCACTGCACTTGTGTGCTCACTTGAGAAACAAAATCAAAATGGTGGAAGAAGAAAGAAGCTCCTACATAAGTTTAGCTAAATCCTACCCACCCCACCATCGTATATGATTCCAAACAGCCAATTGTGGCAAGCAAATTGCACATATAGAGCTAGCCCTGATACCCTCTAAGGGCTTAGTCCTTGTCTGCAGATGTTTTGCTTTTTACAAAATACAGTGCAGACTGCAGACAACGATGAATGTAAACAATGGCATGGACCTGTAACGACAGCTCTCAAAGGCCAGGGGATGAAATATTTGCACATTTTCTTATGGCCCCTGTATATATTAAAAGAACAAGGGCATTTTGAAATGACAGTTATCCTTTTTTTCTGGACCTATAGACAAATATTACATTAGATTTATGTTAGCAGTCCTCAGGGGTAAATAGCAAAAAGGAAGAGGGAAAATACTTTAATATCATGATACCACAGCTTCCCTAGGTACGTAGACTTTGCTGGGTAGTGATTAGTCATATGATCCCAACTGAAAAGGCTGGATAAATGACTCTGATTGGCTGGCTTTGCTTCAAGGACCACCTTCAAGGTGCCTAGGGAAGCTGTGAAAACACAGCTTTCCATAGGAATGTAGACTGTCCTCGTAGTGTATGGTCACATGATCTCAACTGAGAGGAAATTAATTTGATTGGCTGGCAGTCCTTCAAGGACCACCTTCAAGGTGCCTAGGGAAGCTGTGAAAACACAGCTTCCCTAGCTACGTAGACTATGCTGGGTAGTGATTAATCACATGATCCCAACTAAAAGGCTGGAGGAATGACTCTGATTGGCTGGCTCTGCTTAAAGGACCACCTTCGTGGTGCCTAGAAAAGCTGTGAAAACACAGCTTTCCATAGGCACTTTGACTGTCTTTGGTAGTGTATGGTCACATGATCCCAACTAAGAAGAAATTACTCTGATTGGCTGGCTGTCCTTCAAGGACCACCTTCAAGGTGCCTAGGGAAGCTGTGGTAACACAGCTATCTATAGGCACATAGACTGTCCTCGTAGTGTATGGTCACATGATCCCAACTGAGAGGAAATTACTTTGATTGGCTGGCTGTCTTTCAAGGGCCACCTTCAAGGTGCCTAGGGAAGCTGTGAAAACACAGCTTCCCTAGGCAAGTAGACTATCCTTGGTAGTGTATAGTCACATGATGCCAACTGAGAGGAAATTACTTTGATTGGCTGGCTCTGCTTCGAGGACCCCCTTCAGTTGAGATATACAGGACCACATGCCACCCTACTGCCCATTATGGCCATATGTTTGTATACCAAACCATAGAGACAAAAACAATTGCAGTTCACCTCAGAGCAGTTGAAGTTGGACGGTAGCTGGACCTTCTCAACCATCATTACATCCCTTCCTAATCAACATTGCATTCAGCGTTGAATCTGCTGTATAGTTTTAAGAATCAATCACCACTTGAATTTGTTATGTTTCAGTGCAAAGTTGAAAATAATATATAGTATAAAAATATAAAATAATAATTGCAGAGTTCAGATGAACCTTTCAAAAGGAAACAAAAATACCAATAAAATAGGTTACAAAAGAGGTAAAAATAAATATTCTACTTTGTAACTCTTATATAACAGTCATAGCAACCAGTCAGCTTCCAACCATCATTTCTACAGTCCAGGACTGGCTTTTTCAATGGCCATTATAGGAAACAAGAAATGTTCTCCTTACCTCCCAACCTCAGTCCCGGTATATATTGTGTAGAAGGAGGTAGGAAGGCTCCATCTTTCTTGTTTTCATGTGAGAACATTTTTGAGAACCTGAAGAAGAATCTGTAGTGTACTTCACAGTGTATGTCCAGCCAAAACTTTTTTTTTTTGGTGTGGGGACGAATTAGAGCCCCTGCTGAGTTTTTCTGCTATCCAGGCCTCTATTAGAGAGATTTCCCCTCTCTTCCTATCCTGGTGGGAATGGTTTCACCAGATTGGAAAAGAGGGAAAACCTGCAACAGACAGATATAATTTATATTAGTAGAGCTAGGCTAGCTAAAGCTAGAACCAATGTCCGTAAATAAAGGAATTGAGGCTTCAACACCAATTAAAACAGTCCAGATACAACTTTATTCCATTAGGGTCAGGAAACATTCAAGTAGAGTAGGCGATGTGTTTTGATGGACCAAAACACCCCTCCCCCAAACCAGCTGCTGGCAAGCCTGATGTTCTCCAATCACAACTCAATACAACCTTCTAGTAGGGATGCACCGATACCGATACTAGTATTGGTATGGGTGCCGATGCCAAGTATTTGGGTGAGCACTCGTACTTGCCCAAATGCTCCGATGCCTAGCCCGATACTTAAGCTTCTGGTATCAGGAAGCCGGGCAGCGAGTCATTACACGAATGCCCGGCTTCCTTATTGGCCGGGAAGCCGGCTCCATGCCCCCTCTTAACTTGTGGGGAGTGAGCATGGAGCCAGCTTCCCGGCCAATCAGGAAGCCGGTCAGCGTGTAATGACCTGCTGCCTGGCTTCCTGATTGGGCGGGAAGCTGGCCAATCAGGAAGCTGGACGGCGAGTCATTACATGCCCCCCCCCCCAGCTTTCTGGTTGGCCAGAAAGCTAGCTCCATGCTCCCTCGGCACCTGGTGATGAGGATGCATGGAGACGGCTTTCCTGCTAATCAGGAAACCGGGTGTCGAGTCAGTACATGCCGCCTGGCTTCCTTAATGGGACTTTAATGGTATTCGGTATTGGCGAGTACCGTAAAAAAAAATTTCGGTACTCGTACACGTTACCAAATAAAAGGTATTGATGCATTCCTACTTTCTAGCTGCTGGAATTGTAGTCCACATGTATGTTTTTTTTTCCATTAAGCCCCGATGAAGGGGGGGTGTTTTGCGACAGATGGCAAAGAATTCCCAGAGCACCGTGAGTAAGCTAAAGTGACAGCAAAGCAGGAATCGTCTTTTAGACAGGCTGGCTCTCATTGACATTGAAACCACCAAGGAAGGTTGGCTAAGGAATGGTTTATCCAGGGGCGTATCTGCCGCGAGGCAAACAAGGCGTTTGCCTGGAGCGGCAGATTCCCTGAGAGCGGCACTTGCTGTGGTTCTCTCCCCTTGATAAATTTTATTTATCAAGGGAAGAGAACCGGAGGCTATCGTAGCGGCGGGGACGAGGCCGGCCGGCGGGGACGAGGACGGCGGG
>NW_017306619.1:621959-639580 GCF_000935625.1 Nanorana parkeri | reverse complement strand
GGAGGCTTGTGCTGATGGGGAGGCGGCGTCAACCCCGGGGGGGTGGGGTGCTGATGGTGACGATCGGCCGTCAGTACGGGTGGGTGAGGGGGGCGTCGTTGCTGTTTTGCCTAGGGCAGCAGCATTTGTAAATACACCGCTGGGTTTATCCCACTTTAAGTGAATTTTCCTTTTGAATTATTATTGAAAAGTTTGCCTTGAAGTAATTGTTGCAGAGACACACTTATCTTAAAAGAATTATGTAGAATAGAACAAATTGTCTAGCCTATGCGATCGATGTTCCCCCTGAGAACAGTTGGGTGGCGCGCATCTGCCTGCTCTGATTTTTTTCTGTCCAACTTTAAAATAAATCTGTAGCTCTCTGTGTAACTGCACCTCAGATCCAGAGGTATAGGGAGATAAAAATTTTAAGGACGCAACCTAAAATAAAAGGATCATAGAAGAGTATGGAGAAGGCAGGAGAAGTGAACAATCTAGGCCAAAGTAGCTGATTTGGAAATATTCTCCAATTCAGCTATGTTGTCCTAGATTGTTCACTTCTCCTGCCTTCTCCATACTCTTCACCCTTCTGTGAATAGCCCACCCTCAGCACAATTAAAAGCTTTAAATTAACCTACTCCTAACGTATTTGTGCATGATTCAGCTTGGCCCAGCAAAGGAAACTTACCCAACTAACCTGGCTTGTGTCACTCAAATATTGTCTGTATGCCTATATTAATTTAAACATTTACGTCGTTAATAGAGAGGAAACTATAACAACAGTGGTGAAAAGTCCAAGGATGAGAAGAAGGGTGACACCTGGAATGTCTCCATCACGCCGAGTCTCTGGTCAGTCTCCAGTAAGAGCCCCTAGGTCAGAGGCCTCTACCCCAGAGCCCTTCTCTTTTCAAAGAGGCAAGACATCCGTCTACAGATCCGAGGCAGAAACCCGAAAGACAGTGGTGCCCACTCTCTTCATAACAGAGCCAGAAGATGACCGAGGGGCAACCGCCAGATTAGAAGAGCAAACATCCAGCAGATGGGTCGAGGTTGAAGAAACTATTGAATTCCAAGTGAAAAAATCTCCCAAACCACCCCGAAAAAGAGGAACTTCACCAGCAAAGCCTGAGAAGGATGAAAGGGGGTCAAAGAAATATACTCAGTATAGCTCGCGATCAAGGGGTTTCCCTGGCAATGACCCAAATACAAACAACTCTAACAATAAGCTGGTGGAGGAAGCCAAGGCATCCTACAGCTTTTCCGAGGTTGATATGGAGTATGACCTTTCTGAAGAAGCAGAGGACGAGGTTGAAGAACAGCTAAGTTCACATTATGCAGCAGAGGAGGAAGATGTTGAAATTTTAGACAGCACAGTCTCACATGAGTCAGAACTTCCTACATTTGAAAGAGAATGTGTGGAATTTAAAATCTTTGAGAAGGATGAAACAAAAGCCTCACCTGTGAATCTTGGTACTGTAAAAGACATAGAACAGGCAGCTGTTGAAGAAGAAGCACATGATTCAGACCAAACAATATCATTGGACGTTGAAGATGTCATCGTGGAAGAGCCTGAAGAGCAAGATAACGAAGAGCTAAAAAGCAGAGATCAAAAAATTCTGACTCGTGACGGTAAAGTTCTAACATTAGAAGATCTTGAGGATTACGTTCCGGGTCAAGGAGAGACTTACGGATGTGATGAAAATGTTTCAAACATCACCGAGGACACGCCATGCGAGATCTCAGTCTTGCAGACTGAAATCAACGAGCCAACTGTTGGCAAGCCCGTGTTGCTGAACGTAGGTAGGCCTGTTGTAGCGAAACAAAGGCAAAGTTTCTTCAGCAACATGAAAGAAGGAATTGGAAGCATGTTCATGACTGGCTCAAGAATGGGTAGGATGAATGTGATGGGATCCTCAAATGTTTCTTACCGTATGAACCAAACCAGCAGTACTGGGGCAAGTGCCAGTTCTTCACCAACTGGTCTGTCAACATTCAACATCAAGCCTTCTTTCTGTACCGAGGTTCAACGCTCTGCAGACAATGGCCAACCGAGCTTCAAGACAGAAGTTTCGACAAGAACCCTGAGTTACGGAACACTTGGAGAAACTGTAATGCTACACATAAGCAAAAAAGATTCTTCTCAAAGCTAAACCATTGATGATATGAGGGGGAGATTAAAAAAAAAAAAAAAAAGAGAGAGAGAGAGAAGTTCAGACCAGTAATGAAATGAAGAATAAAATCAGGGCGGATGAACTTTTCCAGTCTTAATGGGAACACTTAAAACTTAGATTTTAAATAAATCAGATAAACCTGAAGTGCCATTCCATGCAGAAATGATGGTGGTCTATCAATAAGAACTTAGACAACACGACAACTCCATTGGTTTGACTCTCCTCCTTGTATAGACTTTTACGGTAACTTTGTGATCTTTGTACGTAAGGAGAATCACGATCTTTTTTCTTACGACGGTCTAACATGTTTTATTCAAGTATTCTGTCTAAAATGAATATTATGTTTACATTGGTACATCAAACCCGTTGACGATGGCAGATGACAAAAGTGCTTTGGATGCTGCCAAGAACGTAGCTTGATATGAATTAAAATGTAAGGGGGAAAAAAACCTGTTATCTTGGACTGTTGCCATAAAAACACATGGATTGCTTTTGGAGTAATTAGATTGCTCCGCAATAACTGAAATATGTCGGAATACATAACACTTGAGTGTCATTGATGGATCTTATAGGATGTCCTTGCCGAAGTAGGACACGATCTCATTAGATAAAAAAAAGATCTCAAGTGAATTTATAATCTTGACATTGAGGAAGTGTGGTGGTATTTTGTCACGTCGAAGGCCATTTGTAACTAGGTCATACCGTTTGCCCTCTGCATGTTCCCAGACTGTAATGCAAAGCTATTGATGGAAGAGCGACCGTCTCTAACTTGCTCAATGGAATAAAGCATTGAGAGCGCAGCCTGGGAACATAGAGTTCAAATTCCTCCTCCCAGGAGAAATATGACTTTGTTAAGATGAGCTAAGTGATACTGTTAGGTTTGTTTAATGTAGATTGAATTATTCTTGCTGCTGAATCTCTAAGCGTGAATTGAAACTTGTGATCTAGCTGTTATTTATTAACTTCTTAAGCCCTGCCGTGGAAGGTGTTCAATTAAACATTGACCTCTTTGGATGATTGATATGACAAAAATGTCCAAATAATAAAAAAAAAATAATGGTGGAGAACCAAATCGCATCTATTTTGCTTGTGTGGATTTTTTTTTTCTTGTAAGATCAACTGATGAGCTTAAAGGGTAATTCCACTTTTGTTGAGAAAAAAAAAAAGTCAATCCTCTCCGGGTCATCTGTGTACACAAACATTGTTGTAATTTCCTACCTGTTTCTCTTCAGAAGAAATAGCTGTTTGTTGCACCATGCCCTTTCCAAACTGATCCCTGTATGGCACGGTTTGAGTTACTTATGGACTTTCTGTGTTGTAATGAGGAAAGATGCAGTGTCGGCATCCCTTTAGTAGTAATTAAACCTTAGGGGGTGTCTTACCAAAAATGAAATATTAATTCCAAAGAATGCCAAAAATTATACTTGTAACTTAGTGCAGACATCTGGGGAAATCACAGATGCAGGAATTGACATTTTTGGGGGGTTTTTCCGCACACAGTTGGTTACCATTGTGCATTTTAATATTTTTGACAGATTTAGAACATCACAGCAGCTACAGTTTTAAATAGAAAGGTCATTTTTAATACATTAAATTACAAAATGGTTTGTGTAGCAATTATATACTGTGTAAATATACAGTATATTAGGGATGCGCCGATACTAGTGTTGGTATCGGTGGCGATACCGAGTATTTGGGTGAGTACTCGCCCAAATGCTCTGATACTTACCTCCGATACCAGAACTTCTGGTCAGAGGGAGATCTCCTTCTGACCAGCAGTGCCGAGGGAGCATGGAGCTGGCTTCCTTTCCAATTAGGAAGCCGGGCGGTGGGTTATGACCCGCCTCCTGGCTTCCTGATTGGCTAGGAAGCCAGCTTCATGTGTTGCTAAGCAGCCTGACTTCCTAAACAATCAGGAAGCTGGGCGGCACATGAAGACCAACCTCCTGGCTTCCTGATTGGTCAGAAACAAGCGAAGTCGGCTTCCTAGCCAATCAGGAAGCCGGGAGGCAGGTCATAACTCGCATCCCGGTTTCCTGATTTGGCAGGAAGCACACTCTGCCTAGAAACAAGTGAAGCCGGCTTTCTAGCCAATCAAGAAGTCTGTAGGCGGGTCATGACGTGCTGCCTGGCTTCCTGATTGGTCAGGAAGCCAGGCAGCCTCTGAAGTCGGTGTTCTTTCGCTGGAACACCGGCTTCACAGGCAATCAGGAAGTCGGACGACTATCAGCAAGTACCTTAAGAAAAATATCGGTACCGTACTTGATACCGAAAAACTGGTATCGGTGCATCCCTAATATATATATATATGCTATATTCACATTTTTAAGATTGTTTTCATTTACATGCTTTTAAAGTGGAGTTTAAAGGGCCATTGTCACAAAAAATATAGGATTCTGATCAAATTATTCAATAAAGCAACTCTGTTGCTAGTTAAGAGTTTAAAACTCTTAACTAGTTCCTTCTGCCATCCCTTATGTCACTAATGGACACAGTAGTGCTGTAGTGGTTTGTGAAAAGTCCCCTC
Organism: Nanorana parkeri; assembly: GCF_000935625.1. Taxonomy (NCBI): domain Eukaryota; kingdom Metazoa; phylum Chordata; class Amphibia; order Anura; family Dicroglossidae; genus Nanorana; species Nanorana parkeri. Next base: position 634,903 of record NW_017306619.1, on the reverse strand, counting down.
CCATAACAGGCCATGAGGGAGCGGGCATTTAACCGACCCGGAAGTGTATTTGTCTCCACATAACCTCATCATAACAGAAGCCACCAACTGTCCCTTCCGTTCAATTCAAGTCTATGTCTGTCATGTCTGAGCACATTTCCCTAATTTTTATTCCTTTAAAAACACTACAAGTACAGAAAGAAATACATGTCGATGTGCCAGAAATCCAGCGAGCTTCTAACTTTTTCTTTGGGCTGACAACACGGTGCTCATTCTTCACCAAAAATCCCAAGCAGCATTGCCCACTGGACTACAAAACTCATCCTATACCCCGTTCCTCTCTGTCTTCTTCTGAGGTCATACACTGATTTATTTCCAGGAAAAAATGCTGCCTTGACTCTCAAGAGTCTGCCCACACACCTTGTGTAGGGCGAAGGCTCTTGGGAGATGTCGTTTTGGGGATGGGCCTACATCAGTAGGAACTGACCTCCCAGCAGCAACACTTGCATGAAATGTACAAGCCCGGTGATGATGTGACAGAAAATAATAAAAACAGTTTTTTGCTACAATAACAAGGTAACAGAAGAAAATAACATACATGGGGACATATTCTAGAGGTGGAGAGGGAGGTTTGGGCATAAACTTGGGTCATGCTTGGAAAAGCATTTAAGATCTTATTGGCCTATTTTTGGTCCCCGAATAATAAGACCCGTCAACTGTGCAGGAATCCCATACAGCCTTGGAAAGGAAAGTGGGAACCCTATGCACTACCTTCCCATTGCTGGTCAGTGGAGACTCCCAATTGATCCATTTGGACCAATCCCCCACTGGGTTACCAGCACTGCTGAGCATCCTTGAAGCTTCCAAACTTTGGAGCCGTTTACATTGCATTGAGGTGCATTAGGACTCATGCACGTGGGCTTATGGAAATACTAAAAGGGTTACTCACATAAGGGTGAAGAGTTTGGAGAAGGGAACAATCTCTGACAACATAGCCGATTTGGAAAAATTCTCCAATTCAGCTCACAGTCCAGTTCAGCTATGTTGTCCTAGATTGTTCCCTTCTCCTGCCTTATCCAAACTCCTCCCCCTTTTGTGAATAGCCCTGTAAATGTGAAATGAAGGGTCTTCCTGGCAGAGACTGACAGATCCTGTGTAAGATGTCTGTATGCTGTATTCATGTAACGTTTGCGTGAATTTTACATGTGTACAAGCATAGAGCGTCAATGCAGCCTATTGACCGACATGTTAATATCAACATACAGTATATGGCACCTGCACCACTGATTATACACTATAGATGTTTACATGTTGGCCCTCAATGAGTCAATCATCGGTGAAGGCGCATGCTCAGAATGATTGGTCTTCAGTAATTCATGAACGACTGCCCAAGGTCATTCTGCAGTTGTGCGACCACCAATGAAGGACTCATTCAGGGTCAACATGTGTCATGTGTCCCTAAAGGTTCTCATTCATCCAGGTCATGGTATATCTGTAATAAATAAATCAAAGCAGCTAGACTTGCTGTATTTTTCTTGAAGATGTGTCGCTGGTCATCCGACTTGCTTTCTCAATTCAGAATTCAAGGGGATATTTAACAGTCCGAAAGGGAACAAATAAGAGAAGTTCATTGTAAGAGTCTACATACATTCCAAGCTGTACCATCCTGGTTATCGCTTCTGAACGTACTCTGCTGAGCCTCAGAAGATTGATGCAACAAGTGTCCAGTTGGTGCCATTACCTTTCTTGTTGTTGTAGCCTTCCAAGCCCATTCTCTTGTCTATGGTAATGCATATTTTTGGGCCTTGATAACCTTGGCTGTATCCATATACTGTGCCTCAATGAATGCAACCCAGATAGTCAGTATGCTCTAGGACTGAGCCTTATGTATGGAGAAAAGTAAAGCAAATGGGCTTTCAAGTTCACCAGTGCCTTAGGCCCCGTTCACACTGAGCGATTTATCGTGCGATTTTTGCAGCGATACCGCTCATATTTCCACGCGATATCAATATCGCTTGAAGCTTGTCGCTCCTACATGACCCTTTTTTCGAACGATTTCGAGCGATATTGCTCCTGATTGCATACAGCCCAATAGGAAAAAGTTGCGCGATGTCGCGCGACAAGTCGCTTAATATCGCTCGTCGCGCAATATCGCTCAAAATCGCGCGATTTTCATGTCGCTCAGTGTGAATGGGGCCTAAAGCTGTATGCCTGGCCATGGGCAGAGTAGGCAAGGGGTCTGCATTTGAGCTCTGATTTCTATGATTGATCTAAGGGCACATATACATTAAAGTCTGTCTATACCAACCTAAAGATGGTTTAGGACTAGGATAAGCCTCTTTTAGGTGTTAGCACCCAGTCAATTAAAGGGGGACTTACATGGCAAGTGAACACAGATGATCCTATTATGCCCAGCTTTAGGTCTCTGCACTATTGTCTCACCACCTTCGAGTACCGGCTCCATACAGATCTGTCCTCACCAACCAAAATACTCCACCTGAGAAGAGGTGAGCACCCAAAGCCTGCCAGAGAAAGTAATAAGGTAATTATTAACCTTATGCCTTTACCCCTAGACCAAACGAGCATTTAACCCTTGAAGGGAAGGGAGGGTATTTTTTATTTTTAGTCACATGGGTAGTAAAAGGACACTTTTCCATCAAGTTTAACACTCAAAAAAATCCTAATGTCACTGGTCTCTAGCGAATGGATAGGCTGCATTCTCAGTGATGTCACCGGTCTCTAGTAAATGGATAGGCTGCACTCTCAGTGATGTCATCGGTCTCTAGTGAATGGACAGCCTACATTCTCAGTGATGTCACCGGTCTCTAGTGAATGGATAGGCTGCACTCTCAGTGATGTCACCGGTCTCTAGTGAATGGATAGGCTGCATTCTCAGTGATGTCACTGGTCTCTAGGGAATAGATAGGCTGCATGCTCAGTGATGTCACCGGTCTCTAGTGAATAGATAGGCTACATTCTCAGTGATCAGTATCAAATGTCTGGTTGTTGGGTTCAGACACATCCAGACAAAAGACTACAACACTATAAAGTACATTGTACAATTCACAGTATCTGGCCCCTGGATATCATGTATGCCATTAACTTTTTTCACATCTGTAGGAGGAGTTTTGGATGAATTTATAAGGACTTCTCTGCAACGTGCAAACCAAGAGATTAGACAGGTTCTCCAGAAGCTTGACTCTGGCACTGGCCTACCTGTGACTGCAGAGCTCACTCCAGAGGTCACTCGGAAGGAAGTGGATCAACAGTTACAGGAGACGATAAGATCAATGGACATGTTCAGAGATGCCAACACCCAGACCCCAGAGGACATCCTGCAAGGTACGTTAAGTAGGAAGAGAGACACTAAAGGGGAAGTATACAATGTTCCAAGACACAAATTATTCTTTAATATCTTTGTACAAAAAATTACCATAATAGATATAATATCTTTGTAAGCTTTGTAGAAAAGTCCATCAAAAGAATGAAGCCAGGGACCTCAGCCAAAACATTGCTTTCATTTTGGATAGAGTTAAAAAGTGTCAGAACCTTTGTTGGGTGCAATACACTATATTACCATAAGTATTGGGATGCCGGCCTTTACACGCACATGAACTTTAATGGCATCCCAGTCTTAGTCCGTAGGGTTTAATATTGGGTTGGCTCCGCCCTTTGCAGCTATAACAGCTTCAACTCTTCTGGGAAGGCGTCCACAAGGTTTAGGAGTGTGTCTATGGGAATGTTGGACCATTTGTGAGGTCAGGTACTGATGTTGGAGGAGAAGGCCGGGCTCGCAGTCTCTGCTCTAATTCATCCCAAGGGTATTCTATGGGGTTGAGGTCAGGACTCTGTGCGGCCAGTCAAGTTCCTCCACCCCAAACTCCCTCATCCATGTCTTTATGGACCTTGCTTTGTGCACTGGTGCGCAGTCATGTTGGAACAGGAAGGGTCCGTCCTCAAACTGATCCCACAAAGTTGGGAGCAAGAAATTGTCCAAAATGTCTTGGTATGCTGATGCCTTAAGAGTTCCCTTCACTGGAACTAAGGGGCCAAGTCCAACCCCTGAAAAACAACCCCACACCCCATAACCCCCCCTCTACCAAACTTTACACTTGGCACAATGCAGTCAGGCAAGTACCGTTCTCCTGGCAACCGCCAAACCCAGACACGTCCATCGGATTGCCAGACAGAGAAGCGTAATTGGTCACTCCATAGAACACCTCCCCTTCTCTAGAGTCCAGTGGCGGCGTGCTTTACCCTACAGCATCCCACGCTTTGCATTGCACTTGGTGATGTAAGGCTTGGATGCAGCTGCTCGGCCATGGAAACCCATTCCATGAAGCTCTCTACGCACTGTTGTTGCGCCAATCTGAAGGCCACACCAAGTTTGGAGGTCTGTGGCTATTGACTCTGCGGACAGTTGGCGACTTCTGCTCACTGTGCGCTTCAGCATGCGCTGACCCCGCTCTGTCATGTGACGTGGCCTACCATTTCGTGGCTGAGTTGCTGTTGTTCCCAGTTGCTTCCACTTTGTTATAATCCCAGTAACAGGTGACCGCGGAATATTTAGTAGCCAGGAAATGTCACGGAATCCAATGATTTGGAGGGGGAGGGGCCCAATACTTTTGGTAATACAGTGTATGTCTATCTGCATCCCCATGGATAAGATTTCCTCCAACTTCCTATCCTGGTGACACTACCTGTGGAAAATCTCACAGACAGCAATACAAACCCCGTTAGGGGTTCTAACCCTTCAACAAATCAACACTCCAAGGTCAAATGATAAAGCTATTCACTTTAAAGTAGATCTACGTTTTCTGCGTTTTTCATTATGTGGATCTGTGCTTCCTTCAAGTCTATCAGCATTAATCAGTATGGTAATGGCGGTGACTTTTTTTAGGTTCAGGTGAGAGAAAAGTGGAGCCCTGTGTGAATGAGGCTGTTGAAGTAACTCCTGATGTCTGCTGCTCGGAAACACAAACCGATGAGGAGAAGATTATTCCAATCAGGTAATGACACTCAGTCACCTGGCAGAGCTTCGCAATAAGGAAATTGAGGTGTATATAAGGCATCAGACACATGAATAAGTGGGTCTGTGTGCAATGACAGTATGTGCACTGACTCCGAGTTCCGAATATTTGTGTATGATGTGCTAACATATTACTCATTTATAAATGGAATACATCACTGCTTGCCCCAAAGGTGCTAACAATTAAGACTGGGCATACACCTTACAACCATCGCAAGACCTTTGTCTTGCGATGGTTGTAAGGTACTTAAAAAAACGTACGATCTGCCTATCTTGCATAGGCAGATCGTACTTCCGATGATCGCAAGCCACGCCCCCTGAGGGGCGGGCTTCCGATGACCGCAATGCCGAACGGGCAGGTGTGTACGGACATGCCACAAGCCCGCCGAACATCGTACGATGCTCGGCGGGTTTTCGAACATGTCCGATTATCACACCTTATGATAATCGTACGATCGCGGGTTTTCTCGCGATTATCGTACGATTATCGTAAGGTGTGTGGGGACCTTAAGACTGGCTTCACTCCTATGAATTGCTCCTACTATGCATGTAGGGATGCAAATGGAACCCCAATACACAAATACAGTAGGTAGCAATGCACATGCAGCACATCACCCTACAAGGCACATGGCATGCATTGTACAGCGCTGCCTTATAAAAATGCTGCAAAGTTATTTTTCTTCTATTGCTGTGCATTGGCAGCCCATTTTAGATGGATGGACTGCTTTAATGACACTCCTCTTCAAGTGCAAAATACTGTACCACAATGAGTGGTAATGCACAGCAATGGAACAACAGAGTGTGGAGAGACCTTAAATATTCTGCTCGCCATAGTCACAAAACCCACTCCTACACCAAAGCCCATATCACAACAGAAGCCGGTTAAATAGTCAAACCACATAAAACAGAAACTTAGCAGGGTGCTGAGAGAGTAATTTGGAACTTTATTCTGTCTTACGGGGTTTCTATTGGTGAGCTCTCTGTGTTCCCTGGTCTGCACCCCTACTGTACCCATTATGAGGAATTCTGACATCCCTGTGCTGAGTTCCCGGGTTTTTCACAGCTTCTGTGCCCATTATGAGGGGTTCCCACCATCCCTGTGCTTAGTTCCTGGGCTGTGCAGATGGGCTCTGCAGGGTCACTCTCAGGTGGGTCCTGTGTCCAGCGCGTCACTAAGCCCTGCGTCCACACCTGCTGTGCCCATTATGAGGGGCTCCCACCATCCTTGCTCACTTCTAGGTCTGCATATCTACTGTGCCAATTATTTATGGATTTTGACCATCCTTGTGCTGAGTTCCTGTTATTGCACACCTACTGTGCCCATTTTAAGAGGTTCCCACCACCCTTGTGCTGAATTCCCACGTCGGCCCACCTGCTCTGCCCATTATAAATGGTTCCCCCATGTGGCACAGAGAACTGGTCTCCTAAAGTCCACTAGGAAACCAATATTTCCGGGAGTGTTGATCTCCAGGGTCTCCCGCAGCTCTCATTGGTTCTTTCTACTGAGCTACACTTCTGATTCACACTTGTATCACACAACCAGAGCATTTCCCATGGACTTTCATGCAGAGATAATGGAAATGTCAACAACTGTGAATTGCCATTTGCAAAAATCTCTGGCATGATATGCTTGTATGACCCTGCCTATAGGAGAGTACCACATCACCATAATATACAGTAGTCATGTTAGGACAAGGGGAGGAACCAGTGAGAGCTGTGGGGGACAATGGAGATGAACCCTCTCAGAAGTGTTGGTTTAACTCGGACTTTGGGGGAACAGTTCTCTGCAACAAAGCAGTGCTGAGTGGCGTGGGTGACCGTAGAGGAGTAATCAGACTCTTCTCTCAGGTATGTGCTTTCCAGAAGCATTTTATTACATGACTGGGTCCCTTTAAATACTGCCTTCTCCCACTCATCCGCTTGCAGATCTGACACTCCCACTATCAGCCTGATTGCAGACGGCACGTGGTGGTAACAGTATAAAGAAAGATGGCTTTATTAAAATATATGATTAGGTGACTTTTAAAGGCATTCGTAAGTGACCTAAAGACATTCTATTTGATTTACAGGGCAGCCATCAGGGGGGTACGGCCGATACTCATGTAAGGGCCCCGGCAGCCTGGGGGGCCTGCCCGGGTAACTTACATGACTATCGGCCGACGATGAAGGGCAAGGAGGCGGAGGCCTGGCCCTAGCAGCGCAGGGCCCCAGCATTGTCGCTCCAGCGGCTTTGAGACAAGCTAGGGCCCCATCAGCGACACTGCTCGTCTGATGTCAGACTGGCCGGAAGTGATGTCACGTTAGTGACGTGACGTCACTTCTGGCCGGTCCGGCGGCAGACGAGGCCATGTGTGTAGGTAAGAGGAGCTAGGAAGGAAGGAAAGGAGGGAGGGGAGGGATGCAGCCCTGACCAGCCCACCTGAGACCCCTTCAGAGCCCACCATAGACAGTTTCAGATGGGCTGTGCAGCATCTATGGTGGGCTCTGCAGGGTCACTCTCAGGTGGGTCCTGTATCCAGCGCGTCACTAAGCCCTGCGTCCAGCACGTCACTAAGCCCTGCGTCCAGCGGCGCGGGGGGGGGCGGCCTAAAGCCGTGTAAGGGGCCCCAAAATTTCTGATGGCTGCCCTGTTGATATATTACACATATAGAATTGCAGGGAGCTTCCTCTTGTTATAGGCAGATAGATCTGAGAATGTGTTGCCAGCAATGAAAAAGTCATAAGACACATCGCTGTCATTCACCTTCCTTTCATGAGCTCCTCTGCCGAATGTGGGAAGAACAAGACAATTACCTGCCTGTCACAAGCAAGCGTAGGACTTCATTCGGGGATTCCAAATGGAAAATGCATTTCCTACGAGGGACCGTCACCAAGCTTCAAAATCTAAATAGAAACTTCTGTGTAGCATCTAATACCGGAGCAGTTTAAATCTCTCTATTATTATTATTATTATTATTAGGGCTGGGGAAATGTATAACGTGCTGGATTAGTGTAATCCTAGTTCATTTTATTACTTCATTGCTGTGCTGTATGTGTATAGGCCAATATAGTTGGATCTTTATGTGCGTTATAATTAATCGATTAATCGATAAAAAAATTTTTTATTAATCGAACACGAATATTTGAATCATTACCTGCCCTAATTATTATTATTATTATACAGGATTTATATAGCGCCAACAGTGTGCGCAGCGCTTTACAATATAAGGAAGACATTACAATACAATTCAAGACAAGATGGTGAGGAGGGCCCCGCCCCTGAGGGCTTACAGTCTAAAAGGGAGGGGGAAGTGATACATGAGGTGGTAGCTGTGTGGGGATGAATTGTTTGAGAGCGTAATGGTTGAGTGGTTAGGTTGAGGTGGGATAGGCTTACCTGAAGAGATGAGATGCATAAAGGCAGTCAAGGTGGCAGATAGACGGACAGGTTGGGTTAAAGAGTTCCAGAGGATGGGAGAGACGCTAGAGAAGACCTGGAGGCGAGCATGGGAGGAGTTGACGAGGGAGCTGGAAAGCAGGAGGTCTTTTGAAAGAGCGGAGTGGACGGTTAGGATGATACTTTAAGACAAGGTTGAAGATATAGCCGGGGGCAGAGTTGTGGATGGATTTATAAGTGATTGTTAATATTTTGAATGTTATCCTTTGGGCTATTGGAAGCCAGTGGAGGGATTGACAGAGGGAGGTTGCAGACAGGTTGGTTAGGTGGATGAGTCTAGCAGCTGCATTAATGATAGACTGAAGGGGGAGGAGCCTGTGTAGAGGTCGGCCAATGAGGAGGGAGTTGCAATAGTCAAGATGAGATATAATAAGTGAGTGGATGAGTTAGGGCAAGGGAGTTGTTCAAGCAATGCACATTATTATTATTATTATACAGGATTTATATAGTGCCAACAGTTTGCGCAGCACTTTACAATATAAGGAGGACATTAGAATCACAATACAATTCAAGACAAGATGGTAAGGAGGGCCCTGCCCCTGAGGGCTTACAATCTAAAAGGGAGGTGGGAAGTGATACATGAGGAGGTTGCTGTGAGGGGATGAATTGTTTGAGTACGTGATGGTTCAGTGGTTAGGTTGAGGTGGGATAGGCTTCCCTGAAGAGATGAGTCTTTAGGGAATGCCTAAAGGCAGTCAAGGTGGGAGATAGAGGGACAGATTGGGGTAAAGAGTTCCAGAGGATGGGAGAGACTCTAGAGAAGTCCTGGAGGCGAGTATGGGAGGAGTTGACAAGGGAGCTGGAAAGCAGGAGGTCTTAAGATGAGCGGAGGGGACGGTTAGGGTCACACTTTGAGACCAGGTTGGAGATATATACGGGGGCAGAGTTGTGGATGGCTTTGAATTTTATCCTTTGGGCGAGTGGAAGCCAGTGGAGGGATTGACAGAGGGAGGTTGCAGACAGGTTGGTTAGGTGGATGAGTCTAGCAGCTGCATTAATGATAGACTGAAGGGGGAGGAGCCTGTGTAGAGGTCGGCCAATGAGGAGGGAGTTGCAATAGTCAAGATGAGATATAATAAGTGAGTGGATGAGTAATTTAATATAAACTCAATTTAAACCAGTATCAATATATGAGCTTATATCCCAGTATGAACCATTATAACGTGTCCATACCCACCATGATGTAACATCATAGGATTTTAGTGACCATCAGCAAGACTAGGATCTGCTCTTGACCAAGCTGGGCTGCTGCTATAGTTTATATATAGTTTATAGTCAGGGACAAGTTTCACAGAGAAGGGTAAATTATAAACCTTGCAGCATGAAATTATAACTCATTTGGAAGGTAAAATAGTTCCCAGTTATGTACATGATTAAGCCATATTGATTAACTGCAGTGGGAATGCAGAATGGAAGTCACTGACTAGGGTAAGCTGTCTAGTAAGGCTGGGCACACACCTTACAACCCTCGCAAGACTTTTGTCTTGCGAGGGTTGTAAGGTAATTAAAAAAGCGTACGATCTGCCCATCTTGAACAGGCAGATCGTACTTGCGATGATCACAAGCCGCGCCCCCCAGAGGGGCGGGCTTCCGATGACCGAAATGCCTAACGGGCAGTGTGCGCTTGCGCACACCGGCCCGTCCGGCTTTTATCTTACGAACATGATACACACCTGCCGAACATCGTACGATTCTCGGCGGGGTTTTCGAACATGTTCGTAAGGTAAAAGTCGTGCGACCTTACAGTAGCAGAGGTCGCACGGCTTCCACACACCTTATGATAATCGTACGATTGCGGGATTTCCCACGATTATCGCAAGGTGTGTGGGCACCTTAAAGGAGAACTATGAGGGGGGTGATTTCCACTCACCTCATAGTTCCTAGCCGACCTGTGACAATGAGACTGTCACAGGTCGGCTCAGTAGATCGGGAGGTGAGCGAACACATACCGGCGTTCGCTCACCTCTCGATCCTGTCACGACTCTCTGCCGTGACAGGGGGAGGGGCTGGATTCCCCTCTCCCCGCTCCCATCTGCCAGAGCTGACTGGCGGATAGATAGGCAGAGCCAGCTGTCACTCACGCAGCTGGGCGGATCCCGTCATCTAAGTCGGGATCCGCTCCAGGTGCGGCGTCTCAGTATACCGCGAGCTGTAGCTCCCTATATACTGAGCTTAGGGTAACGGGAGGACGCTAGTTTGTGTCCTCCTGTTACCCTAAGGAGAACTATGGGGAAAAACACTGACCCCATAGTTCTCCTTTAAGATTGGCTGGTTAAGCAGATATATAAATTCTCTGACACATAAAACACTTCACATATTTGTATTTTATTATACTTAGTTGTTTGTGAGCAACAGATGGATTCTGGTTTGCCGGGTCAGAGGAATTTAAGAAGCTTACGTAATATTTCAGCAGCTTAAACAGGTTTTCTGCACGGGCTCAGCTACTGATGTTTCATATTTTATTATGTTTAATATGTTTATTAATACTATTATCATTGTTATTTTCCTTTACTTTAAAGGAGAACTATGAGGTTAAGTCTTTTCCCCATAGTTCTCCTTAGGGTAAAGGGAGGACACAAACTAGCGTCCTCCCGTCACCCTAGGCTCAGTATATAGGGAGCTGCTGCTCGCGGTATACTGAGACGCCGCAGCTGAAGCGGATTCCGACAATTATGTCTGGATCCGCCCAGCTGCGTGACTGACAGCTGGCTCTGCCTATCTAGAGGCAGAGCCAGCTGTACCCGCCCCCTCCCCCGTCCGTTCCGCCAGTCAGTGCTGGCGGGTCGGTGCGGGGAGGGGGGAATCCAGCCCCTCCCCTGTCAAGGCAGAGAGCCGTGACAGGATCAAGAGGTGAGCGAACGCCGGTATGTGTTCGCTCACCTCCCGATCTACTGAGCCGACCTGTGACAGTATCATTGTCACAGGTCGGCTAGAACTATGAGGGGAGTGAAAAGCACTCACCTCATAGTTCTCCTTTAAAGCTCCAACATTTTATGGAGCAAAGAACAATAAATAATAAAGGAATCATAAGTGCAAACTTCATAAGCAACAATTACAAACACATGAAAGAGGAAGAAAAGAGGGCTCTACGGAGATTCCAGTCCAATGTGTGGGGACCCTAGATACAAAAAAATAGAAGGGAGATGGCAGTGGCTGGAAGTCATGATAATTGCGCACATTTGATATTATAAGGAAGGGAGATGGCAGTAATTGGAGATGATGGGAATTGAGTACAATATATACAACAAGGAAAGGAGATGCCAGTAGATGAAGGTGATGACATGTCACAAGGGGGGTGCGGCCCGCCCCCGGGTGACACCATTGGAGGGGTGACACCAGAATGACTGACAGTCATTTTGGTGTCACCCCCCTCTGAAAAGTTGGGCACTCGGTCATGGATCAATAAGATCGCCAAGCATGCGCGATGTGGTCATCGCGCACGCGCATGGTAACATCACGCGCATGCGTGGTGGTGTCACGGTGGGGTGTCACCCGGTAACTGCTCCGGGTGACCCCCCGGCCTTGGGACGCCCTGTACTAGATAGAACAAGGAAGGGAGATGGCAGTGGATAGAGATGATGGTAGGTGGGTACACTGGATACAGTAGGGAAGGTAGATATCTGTAGATGGAGGTGATGGTAGGTGGGTACACTAGATACAATGGAGAAGAGAGGTGACAGTGGATGAGATGACGGTAGGTGGGTACACTAGATACAATAGGGAAGGTAGATATCTGTAGATGGAGGTAACGGTAGTTGAGTACACTAGATCTAATGGAGAAGGGAGATAGCAGTGGATTGGGGGTGATGGTAAGTAGGTAGGTACACTAGTTACAATAGGGAAGAGAGAAGCAGTGGGTAGAGAATGAGATGATGGTAGGTAGATACACTAGATACAATAGGGAAGAGAGAAGCAACGGATGGGCGGATGGAAGTGATTGTAGGTGGGCACAGTAGATACAAAAGGGAAGGGAGATGGCACTGGTTAGAGATGAAAGTAGGTGAGGACACTAGATACAATAGGGAAGGTAGATATCAGCAGATGGAGGTAAGGGTAGTTGAGTACACCAAATCTAATGGAGAAGAGAGTAGCAGTGGATAGAGGTGATGGTAGGTAGGTAGGTACACTAGGTGCAATAGAGAAGAGAGTAGCAGTGGATAGAGGTGATGGTAGGTAGGTAGGTACACTAGGTGCAATAGAGAAGAGAGTAGCAGTGGATAGAGGTGATGGTAGGTAGGTAGGTACACTAGGTGCAATAGAGAAGAGAGTAGCAGTGGGTGGTGCTGATGGTAGGTAGGTACACTAGATACAATAGAGAAGAGAGTAGCAGTGGATAGAGCTGATGGCAGTTGGGTGCATGAGAAATGATAGAGGGGAAGACTGGTAACCATTTTTAAAGAGATGGGTTTCTGTAACTGTTAGAAATGTCTGTATGATAGGACACGGAAGACAATTGCAATGATTGGGGGGAATCCTCAGACAAACATTGCATGTGATGGG
>NW_017306619.1:621596-621940 GCF_000935625.1 Nanorana parkeri | reverse complement strand
TTCACATCCTCTATCTATAGGGTTCCTTAACAGGCACCACAGCTTATGTGCTTTACTCATGCTATATATTTACCATCTTTTTATTATTGTTATTACTATTGTTATTATCTCATCAGTTTGCATGCAATCCCTCCATCAATCTCACATCTGACGTGCCTCATCATTTGAGGGAATGGTTAGGATGAGGATGAAGGGGATTGGGACAACAGATTTTAATGCAAATAAGGGAGGTTTGGCGAGCGTCGGTGATCCATGCGTCGTGCTCCTCCGTCTCTCTCTCTCCGTCTCTCTCTCTCCGTCTCTCTCTCTCCGTCTCTCTCTCTCTCCGTCTCTCTCTCTCTCCG
>NW_017306619.1:607545-621198 GCF_000935625.1 Nanorana parkeri | reverse complement strand
CTCTGCAGTGTGTGATGGAGGAGGCGGCGGCGAAGGGGTTAAGCCCTCCGCATTTCGTGGATGCTCGTTAACCCTTCCCGAGCCGGCTGTGTTATTATGCACACCAGGCCCCGCTGCCGTGCGTCTGTGATAGAACATGCACAGGATAAAGGAAAAAGAGGGGAAAATTACAGAACGGCAGCAGACGAGAGGTAGGATGTCATTCTCTCTCCTCCTGCGAGCAGATTGCTTGTCTTAGTCACATACCGGGTTTAAAAATAGCTGCTGAAAAAAACACAAAAAAAAAAGAAAGACGTCCTTTTATAATTTTGTTTCCCTTTTCTCCAGGCTTCAGATGGATGCAGCGGAGTGGTACCGCGGGAGACCGGGCTCCCAGCTCTGGAATATCCACAGCCAAGTTTACATCGAGACCACCGACACCACTTACCTGACGCTGGAGGATGGCAAGGGGACAAGTGAGTAGGAAGAGAGGGGTGGTGTGCCATGGGGAGCTGGCTGGCATCGCCGTGCGGCAGGCAAACCGCAACTGCCAGATTCAAAGGGAGTCTCACTAATGCCAAGACCTGCGTGGCAAGGGCTGGGTAGAAGCTGCGCTTCATCTAGGGCATTGGTATTACTTGCAGTAAAGCTGGACAGACTCAGCCTCACTACCCTGCAAGCAGTACCTAGCTGCTTCCAAATCTCTCCCAGGGGCGCGCAGCCGTTCTAACAGTTTGGGTATTGCCCCCTTTGCAAAAGATTTCCAACCTGGTGGGCGCAACATGCATGGGTTGCCGGGATGGGAGGAATCAACCAGCCTGCAGGAGGACTTCTATAACAATGCTAGGCTTTGATGGGTGCATGGGTTTCCCGAATGGGAGGAATCTCCCAGCCTGCAGGAGGATTTCTATACCAATGCTAGACTTTGATGGGTGCATGGGCTTCCCGAATGGGAGGAATCTCCCAGCCTGCAGGAGGATTTCTATACCAATGCTAGACTTTGATGGGTGCATGGGCTTCCCGAATGGGAGGAATCTCCCAGCCTGCTCGAGGACTTCTATACCAATGCTAGGCTTTGATGGGTGCATGGGCTTCCCGAATGGGAGGAATCTCCCAGCCTGCTCGAGGACTTCTATACCAATGCTAGGCTTTGATGGGTGCATGGGCTTCTGGAATCGGAGGAACCTCCCAGTCTGCTGGAGGCTTTCTAAACAGATGCTAGACTTTGATGGGTGCATGGGCTTCCCGAATGGAAGCAATCTCCCAGCCTGCTGGAGGATTTCTATACCAGTGCTAGACTTTGATGGGTGCATGGGCTTCTCGAATAGGAGGAATCTCCCGGCCTTCAATAATCCGAATCTGAATCCTTTTCAAACTATAATATATAAATAAATAATTGTTTTCACATTATAATCAAAAATGTATTTTTAATTAAATCTAAAATGCACTTAACATAAAATTAAATCACGATTTTCAATTAAAATGTTTGTTCATTCGCTTGCAGCGCGTTCGCTATGATTACAAATGAGTCATTTTTGGGGGCAGTTTAGAAGCAGCAAACCAATCCACGGCGACAAATCAGAAATCACATTAGTTTTCTGGGTTGCCACGGGTTACAGAACTTTGCACGCAGTCATTGCCTTTTTGGCTAATTGTTGGATAGGTCGATGTGTATATAGAAGCAACATGACTACTTTATAGTAATGCAGGGGTCAGCAACCTCGGCACTCCAGTTGTTGTGGGACTACACGTCCCATGAGGCATTGCAGGTCTCTGGCATGCACAAGCAATGACACCCAGAGGTGATCACAATTCCTATCACGATTCCCATGATAGGAATTGTAGTTTCAGCACTGCTGGAGTGCCAGGGTTGCCTCCCCCTAAAGACCCCGTTCACACCGAGCTACATCCAAAAAATTTTGAGCTGAGCGACATTGAGCTACTTTGAATTACAGTGCACATTTTGTCGCGCGACTTTTCACAGAGACTTCATAGCTGCTACATTGGGCTGTAACCAATCAAAAGCAGTCTTGATGTGACATCATTCCTTCCTTCTTATATTTCTGTGCATAAGTGACACTTCTGTAGCGCGACATTGAGCTACACCATTAAAGGAGAACTATGAGGGGGAGGGGCTTTTCACTCACCTCATAGTTCTAGCCGACTTGTGACAATGAGACTGTCACAGGTCGGCTCAGTAGATCGGGAAGTGAGAGAACACATACCGGCGTTCGCTCACCTCTCCATCCTGTCACGGCTCTCTGCAGGGGAGGGGCTGGATTCCCCCCTCGCCGCTCCGATCCTCCAGCGCTGACTGGCAGATCGGACGGGGGAGGGGGCGGGTACAGCTGGCTCTGCCTCTAGATAGGCAGAGCCAGCTGTCAGTCACGCAGCTAGGCGGATCCCGCGAGCAGCAGCAGCTCGCGCTATATACTGCGGCGTCTCAGTATATAGTGAGCTACAGCTCGCGGTATACTGAGCCTAGGGTGACGGGAGAACGCTAGTTTGTGTCCTGCCGTTACCCTAAGGAGAACTATGGGGAAAAGCCCTGACCCCATAGTTCTCCTTTAAACTCTATTGGGCCAAATCGCACAAAATCCGCTGAAAAATAGGTCATGTATGAGCGACAAGCTACAGGCGACAGTGAGCTGTGAGATGTGAACAGCTCCATTGAAATGCATTGGACGAGCTACACTGAGCGACATTGAGCTGATATTTGAGCGATTTTGGAGCTGAAATCGCACGATAAATCGCTCAGTGTGAGCGGGGTCTTAATAATAATGCATCAAAAAAAAGAATTTAACAAATGTTGGGAATGCTGGGAGTTGTAGCTTGAGGTGGCAAAAAGTATTTGACAGTGTGGCTTTTATTTCAATTAATTCATTTTTTAACGATGCCTCGATTTAGGAAATGTTAGAATTTTCCCCCGGGTTCTGTAACGGGTGTTAATCGATTGTGTCACTTGGCTGAATTACATTTTTCTTAAAGGAGAACTATGAGGGTGGTGCTTTTCACTCACCTCATAGTTCTAGCCGACCTGTGACAATGAGACTGTCAGAGGTCGGCTCAGTAGATCGGGAAGTGAGGGAACACATACCGGCGTTCGCTCACCTCTCGATCCTGTCACGGCTCTCTGCAGTGACAGGGGAGGGGCTGGATTCCCCTCGCTCCGATTCGCCAGCGCTGACTGGCGGAACGGACGGGGAGGGGGCGGGTACAGCTGGCTCTGCCTCTAGATAGGCGGAGCGATAGCTCGTGGTATACTGAGCCTAGGGTGACGGGAGGACGCTAGTTTGTGTCCTCCCGTTACCCTAAGGAGAACTATGGGGAAAAGCCCTGACCCCAAAGTTCTCCTTTAAACTTAGAGTTGTCTATAATGGGAGTTTTAACGTTGTAATAAGGTATCACTGCGTAGTAACAACACTCTAAGAGGATCAGTTTGGTTTAAAATATTGTGATATTATAATTTTTTTAATTGATACATTTTTATTAAATGGACTTATGTTGCTATGATGGACCCTTTTTGTATCAAGCTGGAATAGAATCATCTTTTGAAGCAGTTGATAGAATTGCAGTGAGTCTGTGACTGATATGCGGTTACTTTTCATCTCATGTGCCGATATCTAAATTGCTTTTGATGTAAATGTCAATAAATATAGTCTACATCCGGCCCAAATTCCTTATTGCATTTGAATGGAGGGACCTCACCATTCTTTGGCAGTCATGCCTTGCTATGGATAAAACTGATCCCTATAACCCCCACCACCACCCGTTCACCGGTGGAACTTTGGCTGCTAGGAAATTTCCAAGACCCAGTGAATCCCGAGGGACATTTAGTCCACCAGGACTGTCCAGTTCTTTAAAGGAGAACTATGAGGGGGAGTGCTTTTCACTCACCTCATAGTTCTAGCCAACCTGTGACAATGAGACTGTCACAGGTCGGCTCAGTAGATCGGGAGGTGAGTGAACACATAACGGCGTTCGCTCACCTCTCGATCCTGTCACGGCTCTCTGCCGTGACAGGGGAGGGGCTGGATTCCCCCCGCTCCGATCCGCCAGCGCTGACTGGTGGATTGGACGGGCGAGGGGGCGGGTACAGCTGGCTCTGCCTCTAGATAGGCAGAGCCAGCTGTCAGTCACGCAGCTGGGCGGATCCCGGCACAATTGTCGGGATCCGCTTCAGCTGCGGCGTCTCAGTATACCGCGGGCTACAGCTAGCGGTATACTGAGCCTAGGGTGACGGGAGGGCGCTAGTTTGTGTCCTCCCGTTACCCTAAGGAGAACTTTGGGGAAAAGCCCTGACGCCATAGTTCTCCTTTAACCCTCTTTTATTTTCAGGTAGAAAAATAAATTAAACATGGCCGATCATTGGTTTAGATTTTTGGTCTTGAGGCAGAAATTCTACACCTGCAATGCTTGGAATGTTTAAGTTGTTTAAAATATTTCTTTAGTCAGCCAGAGAATAATTTTCAGTAGTTGTTACTTTTATTTGTTACTGTTTAAAAGTGTTATATGCTCAGCAGCCACCAAGACACTATAGAGGGAAATGCAGGGTTATTTCAAGGTCATGGCTTTGTCTGTAGGCTTTTGAGCCCCAAAGTAATATTTATTTTAATAATATATCTTTTTGTGAAATATGTATTTTATTGTTAAAGAAATGCTTAAGGTCATGATCTTTATGCTATACGTGTGTTATTTGCTTTACCCTGACACTCATGTCCTGGTATGTTGGGGGAAAGCACAAGGGATGGACTTTCCATTGGGGACACAATTGGGATTGAGATGCTTTATAGGAGGTGGGCAATAAAGACAGAGCTCTTTATGTGGAAAGGGTCGATGAACTATGAGCAGGTGGTGCCACAGACAGGAAAGGCATACTGATTTTTAGTTTAACCCAGTCAGCTACAGGTGGACACAGAGACTGGTTTAGTGTTGTTGGTGTTCTACACCAACAACACTGCCCAAAAAAAGTCAGGTGGAGGGCAAAAGACTAATCAAGAGTACCACCTCTGGTCATTCCTGCAGGTGATCTTTTCCCCATTAGCATGCCTTGTTCTGCGCCATGTGTCTGTATAGAGGCAATAACTTGAAAAATGAACACCTCGTCTTTAATTTCTCCTGAACTATAGCCGTGTACTTCAAGTTCCTGGCATGTGAAGGTGTCTAGGCACTCCTGTTCTTCAGCCTCATAGCTGTACATCTGTAGCGATCTAGGGCGCCGCTGCCTCTGACTGCTAGTTCTCAAGACATTTGGGGTGAGGTTTGGTGTCACTATTGTGTTGCTCACTGTTCTCCTTGCTGGAGGCTCTAACATGAGGAAGCAAAGCCCTGCCTCTACCAAATTGGCTGTGTCCATACAGAGACAGTGCAGAGCAAGGCATAGTAAGTTAATAATGGGGAAAAGATCACCTACATGGAGACCACAGGCAATGCTGATGACTAGTCCTTTCTACCAGCCTTTTTGTTTCGGGGCACAGCTTCTTGAGTTCAGTTCTTCTTTAATGGCTGATGGAGGGCCACAGCCAGGGGTGTCCTTATCCTATTCGCCACCTGAGGTTGGGAGTAGCAGTGGTGCACGCTGACTGGGGGGCAGTGACGTCACTGGTTGCCAGGTGCTGGGTGGGACACTGGCCAGAGCATCCCACTCAGCTCCTGCCAACCAACGATGTCACTGGTTGGCAGGAGCTGAGCGGGACGGCGGCAAGAGCATCCCAGGTTGCTCTTAGTAACCTGGGACTCTCTGGCCAAAAAGGGGGCAGCAGGCACACTGCTAACATTGTGCAGAAGAGTGACCATGCCACTCTACCTGCCTCCCCCCACCTACCCATCCCCACGTGACCCTTAGAGATACCGCCTGAGGCAATAGCCTAAAACCGCTGTATTATAAGGATATCCCTGACCACAGCACAGGAATGTTGCTGACAGACTCAGCACTTCATCAAACAACTTGGTTAAAAAAAACACATTATAATGCTCTATGTGTGGAGGGTGGGTGCAAAGTATAAAAATGTTACCTTGCAGCATGGGGGCTCCTGCACCAGCACCAGTCTTCCGGATGCTGCAGGGAGTGAGAGATGTGACTCAAGCAGTGAAGTGCTCCAGTAGCATCCCCACCTCTCCTCACTACTTGCCCATTCACAAAATGCCTTGTATATATATATATATATATATATATATATATATAAAAATACAAGGCGTTCTGTGATTGGAGGCCGAGCGTGGATGTTGCATCCCTGCCCCCTCCTCTCCTCCAATCCCAGAACCCATTGTATTCATAAAATACAAGGCATTTCATGAATGGGCAAATTGTCAGGGATGCGAACGGAGCACGTCACTGCTCAGGTTACATCCCTCACCCACTGCGGTGCCTGGAAGCCGAGTGTTATGTATAGGAGGCAACATGCTGCATGGTAAGATTGTTATGCTTTGCAGCCGCCCTGTGCACATAACACTCAGCTTTTAAGTAATACTTTACACATCCAGTATCATTCTTCCCGGAGTTCAGCTTTTAACCAGGAAAGGTATATTCAATTTTCCATTAAATTATAGAGAAAGAGTTAGATAGAAAGATGACAGTCACATCCAGTACAATCCAGCAAAATGCAGATAGATGTGTTTCCATAGAAGCCTTTTGGAGATCACAATCTTCATCTCTTATGGAAGGCATTGCAGAGACATTCTAAAAGAATAAATAGAGTTTTTATAAAAGTGCTTTGCATCTGCTTTTTGGACCAGAGTAAAATAAAATAATAAAGTTAGTGCTAAGGTGTCATGGCTCTACCGGCTTATAAAACGTAAAGATCCAAAAGAGATAAAAGAACAACCTCATCCCTTAAGCTCTAAACCAGAAGTAGGCAACCATGGCCCTCCTGCTCTAAACCAGAGGTAGGCAGCCTCACCCCTCCAGCTCTGAACCAGAGGTAGGCAACCTCGTCCCTCCAGCTCTGAACCAGAGGTAGGCAACCTCGGCCCTCCAGCTCTAAACCAGGTGTAGGCAACCTCAGCCCTCTAGCTCTAAACCAGAGGTAGGCAACCTCGGCCCTCCAGCTCTGAACCAGAGGTAGGCAACCTTAGCCCTCTAGCTCTAAACCAGAGGTAGGCAACCTCGGCCCTCCAGCTCTTAACCAGAGGTAGGCAACCTCACCCCTCCAGCTCTAAAGCAGAGTTAGACAACCTCGGGCCTCCAGCTCTAAACCAGAGGTAGGCAACCTTAGACCTCCAGCTCTAAACTAGAGGTAGGCAACCTCGCCCCTCCAGCTCGACAACCTCGGACCTCCAGCTCTAAACCAGGTGTAGGCAACCTCAGCCCTCCAGCTCTATACCAGAGGTGGGCAACCTCGGAACTCCAGCTCTAAACTAGAGGTAGGCAACCTCACCCCTCCAGCTCTAAACTAGAGGTAGGCAACCTCACCCTTCCAGCTCTAAACTAGAGGTAGGCAACCTCACCCCTCCAGCTCTAAACCAGAGGTAGGCAACCTCACCCCTCCAGCTCTAAACTAGAGGTAGGCAACCTCACCCCTCCAGCTCTAAACTAGAGGTAGGCAACCTCACCCCTCCAGCTCTAAACTAGAGGTAGGCAACCTCACCCCTCCAGCTCTAAAGCAGAGTTAGACAACCTCGGACCTCCAGCTCTAAACCAGGTGTAGGCAACCTCACCCCTCCAGCTCTAAACTAGAGGTAGGCAACCTCAGCCCTCCAGCTCTAAACCAGAGGTGGGCAACCTCGGAACTCCAGCTCTAAAGCAGAGGTAGACAACCTCAGACCTCCAGCTATAAAGTAAACCAGGGGTAGGCAACCTCAACCCTCCAACTGTGGTTAAACTACAAGTCCAATGGGGCTTAGCAAGACTCTGACAGCCACAGACATGGCTCCCATAGACAGATGTATGATGGGATTTGTGGTTTCACTAAAGCTGAAGTGCCAAGGTTGCCTACACCTGGTCTAAAAACTTACAAGGCAAAACTACAGATAAAAAAAGAAAACATAAAATGGAACCGACAAAAATTTAGGAAAAGGAGATGAGTGTGTTTAGGATTTAGGAAATTGGTCATTATATTATGGTGAAAGCCTCTGCTGCTGACAGTGTCAATGGTTAAACAGCCTTCTATAGTTCAGCACCGGAGGGGTGGACAGCAATTTCTTAAATTAGGTAAAGGAGAAGTATGGGGTTAAGGCTTTTCCCCATAGTTCTCCTTAGGTTAACGGGGGGACACAAACTAGGCGTCCTCCCGTCACCCTAGGCTCAGTATACCGCCACCTGTAGCTCGCGGTATACTGAGACGCCGCAGCTGAAGCGCATCCCGACAATTATGCCGGGATCCGCCCAGCTGCGTGACTGACAGCTGGCTCTGCCTATCTAGAGGCAGACCCAGCTGTACCCGGCCCCTCCCCTGTCCGTTCCGCCAGTCAGTTGGGGTGATAACGACCCCAAACACACCTCCAAGACGACCACTTCCTTGCTAAAGAAGCTGAGGGTAAAGGTGATGGACTGGCCAAGCATGTCTCCAGACCTAAACCCTATTGAGCATCTGTGGGGCATCCTCAAACGGAAGGTGGAGGAGCGCAAGGTCTCTAACCTCCACCAGCTGCGTGATGTCTTCATGGAGGAGTGGAAGAGGACTCCAGTGGCAACCTGTGAAGCTCTGGTGAACTCCATGCCCAAGAGGGTTAAGGCAGTGCTGGAAAATAATGGCGGCCACACAAAATATTGACACTTTTGGCCCACTTAGTACTCACTTTTGTTGCCGGCGGTTTAGACATTAATGGCTGTGTGTTGAGTTATTTGGAGGGGACAGCAAATGTACACCGATATACAAGCTGTACACTCACTACTTTACATTGTAGCAAAGTGTCATCTCTTCTGTGTCGTCATATGACATGATATCATCCAATGTGAGGGGCGTACTCACGTCTGGGAGATACTGTATTTGTCACGAAGGTTTATTCTCGGCACGTGTTTGAGTCTGTTGATGTAAGCGCTACACTTTGTACTTGCAATATACAGCTCTAAATGATGTTTTATCATATTAAAGTCTATTTAATTAAATCTACAAATTGCTAAGGACTATTTCACAAAGGAAAGTCGTTTTTCATACCTTTTTTTTTATTTTTCATGGAAATTTTCCGTTCCTCGCGGGATGTCGGAATGACAGTCGGAATACAAGTAATTGTGAAGTGTATTCTTCCAGGCAGATGAATCCATATATTTAAGCTTTACTGAAGCAAAAATAACACGATGATTATTTAATTGTCCTTAAATCACGTTAATGGCATCTGGAGGCCTGACTCATTTATTAATAACAGCAGCTTGCGGGGAGTTTAATAAAATTATATTGGCGCAGGATAAGGCCGACGATGTTTAGGATATGGAAGAAAGTTTTAATGCGGTACAAGGGCCCGCTGGACATCTTAATTTCCTGCCTTACAAGAAACAATAAACTTATTATAAATCATGACTTAGCAACTGGTTCTCTACGTGCAAAATGTCAGATTGACTACATTCTTGTATACAGTGGCTTGCAAAAGTATTCACCCCCTTGGTGTTTTTCCTGTTTTGTTGCATTGCAACCTGGAATTTAAAGTGGATTTTTTGGGGGTTTGTACCATGTGATGTACACAACATGCCTACCACTTTGTAGGCGCAAAATAATTTTTTTTGTGACCCTAACAATATTTAAGGCCCAGAAGTCTTAAATGTGTATAAGCATTAAGGGATAACATAGACACCGGCACTGCAAGAAATGAATCAATTGCGTCTGTTTATTGACGCATGAAACATAGCACAATGCATCAAAAAAGCAACGTTTCGGGGTCTCACAAGATCCCCTTCATCAGGCATCATCATTTTGCCTGATGTATAAGCATTAACCCCACCCCGAAAAAAAGTCAACACTTTGTAGAGCCACCAAACTTCACATCCTGACTATGACCATGGCAAGCATGGACGCAGCTCCAAACCGGTGTGGTCACTTTGCGTACTTGATCTAGCTGATTTAGAGATTCAGGACACCATGCCAGCATACGCATATGACCATGTTCAGCTTTGTAGCCATGCCCAAGGCCGGATTTACTCTCTCTGCTGCCCTAAGGCCAGGTTCCTTAAAGTGCCCCCTTCCCCGTCAAATTTCCCCCCAGCGGGGTGCCAGGGTTGGTTTTAAGTTATTTATTTTTCCTTATTCGTTTTTTAAACTTTTTAAATCACTTGTACAGAATGAACGCCAGCTTCCCCGCTCTACATTTAGCCCTGCTTGCCCAAAGCAGGGCAAAATGTAGAAATCAACCACCCGCATTTCCTGGGCATCGGGAGATAGGAATTCCACACCCCTGCTGCCCCTCTACTCCCTGCTGCCCCTCTACTCCTTGCTGCCCCTCTACTCCTTGCTGCCCCTCTACTCCCTGCTGCCCCGAGGCCGGGCCTCGGTTGGCCTTGTGGGAAATCCGGCCCTGGCCATGCCCCCTTTCTTTTTCCCGCCCAGGTCAGCTGCATCAGCAGCCTTCAGGAGCGTGGAGCAGAACCGGGCGGGTGCAAGTTTGTAACACGTCTTGCCAAAAAAATGTTCAATGTTGACAGTTGATCGGCTGAAAAAAAATGTCCAACGTATTGTGTCTTGCAGGACCCCCGTATATGCAGGTGACTATAGAAGATGTGCACGCCAACTGCGGGGAGACGGCACAGTTTGAGGCCGTTATAGACGGGAGCCCCCCACTGACCGTTACCTGGTACAAGGTGAGCGCAAAGTCACCACACAGTCCCTGCAATGCCGAGGTTTGCTCCCTGTCCACCCTGCAAGTAATTATTTGGTTATTAGGTAGAACGGTACACTGGAAGTGATCGGATAGATTTCTATGAATACATCAGTAGGGTCAGTATTATTTTAAGGCCTGTACAGGAAACAAGGAGACGTCAGTTACTTATAGAGAAGAGATGATTGTAACCGATAGTAAACAGTTTTTTTACAACTTAAAGTGCAAAATGTCCGTTCATTAAGTCCGACAGACAGTCCAACACATGCAACCTTTTGATCAATGGTAACCAATAGCAACCAGTTTGTTATCCACTTAGCATAAAGTACAAAGTGCAATCAGTCCATTCCGGACCCAAGTGAGCTTTCAATTTGTAGAATTGGCAATCATTATTTCTCATACACCAAAGATGAATGATCTGCAGGTGCTCCCTTGTGCCTAAACCAATCCCCCCCTTCCCCTTTTCAGTTCAGGTTAACTCACCTGATGAGATTGATCTTCTGACGAGAAAGGTTCACAATGGCTTTCCCAATGTCGCACTCCTTGTTTAAAGGTTTAAGTCATGTCCCCCCTTTCCGTTTATTCTTCAAAACTGCAAATATTAAGTTCCTGCAGTCTCTCCTGAACTATAGACTTGTTCTTTCCTATCAATATATTTTTGTAAGTTGGATCTCCACTGGACACAGTATTCTAAATGGGGATCTAACTAAAGATCAAGAGGGATCAGGACCTCCTTCCTCCTGCTGGGGATCCCTCTAGTGATAATAAAGATCTATATAGAGGAATCAGGACCTCCTTCCTGCTGGGGATCCCTCTAGTGATAATAAAGATCTATATAGAGGGATCAGGACCTTCTTCCTCCTGCTGGAGACCCCTCTAGTGATAATTAAACATCTATATAGAGGGATCAGGACCTCCTTCCTCCTGCTGGGGATCCCTCTAGTGATAATAAAGATTTATATAGAGGAATCAGGACCTCCTTCCTCCTGCTGGGGATCCCTCTAGTGATAATAAAGATTTATATAGAGGAATCAGGACCTCCTTCCTCCTGCTGGGGATCCCTCTTGTGAAAAAAAAGATTTATAGAGAGGAAACAGGACCTCCTTCCTCCTGCTGGGGATCCCTCTAGTGATATAAAGATCTATATAGAGGAATCAGGACCTCCTTCCTCCTTCTGGGATCCTTCTAGTGATAATAACGATCTATATAGAGGGATCAGGACCTCCTTCCTCCTGCTGGGGATCCCTCTAGTGATCACTAAATGTCTATATAGAGGAATCAGGACCTCCTTCCTCCTGCTGGAGATCCCTCTAGTGATAATAAAGATTTATATAGAGGAATCAGGACCTCCTTCCTCCTGCTGGGGATCCCTCTAGTGATATAAAGATCTATATAGAGGAATCAGGACCTCCTTCCTCCTGCTGGGGATCCCTCTAGTGATAATAAAGATCTATATAGAGGAATCAGGACCTCCTTCCTCCTGCTGGGGATCCCTCTAGTGATAATAAAGATCTATATAGAGGGATCAGGACCTCCTTCCTCCTGCTGGGGACCCCTCTAGTGATAATAAAGATCTATATAGAGGGATCAGGACCTCCTTCCTCCTGCTGGGGATCCCTCTAGTGATAATAAAGATCTATATAGAGGGATCAGGACCTCCTTCCTCCTGCTGGAGATCCCTCTAGTGATAATAAAGATCTATATAGAGGAATCAGGACCTCCTTCCTCCTGCTGGAGATCCCGCTTACAGAACCGTCATCACCATGACAATAAATATAGGGTAATCTCTGTACATGAGTCTTGGATATCAGCTCGATACGAGTTTTAATCCTTCTCTATCCTATCCAGACCTATCAAAGAAAAAGTCTTGCCTGGACATACTCTTAAGGGGCCGCCTTCACCTATAATCTCTCATCTCTAAAGCCATTTCCAGAGAGATATAGAATATTATAGCTAGACAGTGTGGGTCCCCCTCCTTCTCTCTGGACCCATAGCAGTCACATGGTCTGACGTTTGTAACGTGTCTGGATGGTGAAGCTCTAACTTTGTATCTATGAGGCTTGATGCTTCTGTGTCTTCTGCTGCAGGATAACACGTTGCTGAAGGACAGTGAACGCCTCCAGCTGGTGAGAGACGGCAGGAAGTGCTCCCTGGTCATACGAAGCACAGTGCGTGGAGATGGCGGGGTGTACACCTGCGTGGCCAGGAACGGCGGAGGAGAGGTGTCTTGCAAGGCTGAGCTGGTTATGCAGGAGGGTAATTATTTCCCAATATCTATTGTACATGGATAGTAGGTAGCTACTGTATACAGCAGGGTAGTAAAAGAAAAGTACATACTGCACAGGCGTGGTCCATAGCTGCCACTATCAGAGACTGAGACACTGTTTCAGAGTTGACACAGTCCTTTGCAGTTCTTGACTGTATTCACGAATGTCAGGCACAGATCAGCCCCCTTGTGCAGCCTCTCACTTTGTTACAAAGTTACAATGTTGCAGACTGATCACTGGGGGAGGGGAGGCTGAGGAAATGCTTCTTCCAGCCTGCAGCAGTCTGATCACTGGGGGAGGGGAGGGGAGGCTGAGGAAATGCTTCCTCCTGCCTGCAGCAGACTGATGACATCATCTCAGCCTAGGCAGAGTCACTGACTGAAGATCAAGAATGGCTTTTTAAAGTTAAACGGGGATTTGGCAAGAGTGACATCCTGATCCCAGGGAGCGCGAGCTGTGCTGAGTGTATGATGGGAGTTTTCTCACTTTCAGACGAGAAAGAAGAAGACACGAAGATTGTTCCCAAGAGGCGGAAGCTAAAATCTTTCTTTGAGGTTAAAGAGGAGATCGGCAGGTAGGTGGAATAGGAATTCACTTGTGGAAGGGTCAGGAAACTGCTTAGTTCTTTATTTGTCCAGAAAATACATATCTACGAGGTGCTGAG
>NW_017306619.1:605433-606759 GCF_000935625.1 Nanorana parkeri | reverse complement strand
CACCATTGGAGGGGTGACACCTAAATGAATGGCAGTCATTTTGGTGTCACCCCCTCTGAAAAGTCAGGCACTCCGTCATGGACCGAGAGCACGACAGTGTCAAGAGAGAGGAGGGGACCCGGCGGCATACCTCATCCTGCTGGGTGAAAATTCCCCTCCTCTCTCTGCCGGCGTCCATCACCAAGATGGCCGCCAGCAGGCATAAAAAAGATGGCCGTGCATGAGCGATGACGTCACGGCGGGGTGTCACCCAGCCTTGGGATGCTCCTGGTGCTGAGATTCGAACACTTATTTATTGAAATAAATGAAGAGATGGTAATCACTGGAAGGGCTGACTCGCTCTAGTAAGGCTGCTTAGATGAAGCAAGTTTTCTCACGACTTCATATCCCATCATGCATTGCTTCCAGCAAGCAATGGTAATGTTACAATGATCAGACATGAAACAAGGTTTCCCTCCAGTCGGAGGCATATCTAAAACAAATTGCACCCCTGGAATCCCATCCAGCTCATTAAAGGGATGGCCCATCTTCTCCCATACACATCTCTCCACTTGGCTTTTAGCAACCAGGGTGCTCTGCCCGGCATCACGCCCAGCTCCTGGTAACCGGTGATGTCACTGTTTCCCCAGTGGCTGGGTGGGACACCGGCCAGAGGGTCCCAGGTTTTTAAGAACTGGACGGAGAGAGATGTGTATGGGAGAGGCTGGGCCGTCCTTAAAAAGCGGCAGCCTGAGGCCGTAAAGTGCGGCGCCAACACCAACCTACCCCCATTACATGCACCATCAGCACCCCACCCCCTGGCGAAAATTGTAGGCACACCCCTGTCCCTAACTCTTTAACCTCTGTCCGGTGTCCCACCGAGCTCCTGGCAACCAGCAAAGTCACCACCCAAACACCCCCCCATAATGTGCACCATCAGCAGTCCCCCCAACCCAACCCACCCCCACCTCAGGTGGCGGAAATTGTAGGGACGCCCCTGGGGGGTGGGGTGGGAGAGAAAAAAGTCATCTGTCTCCCTGTGTTGGCAAACTTTAGCTGACCCACGGAGAGGTGCACCCCCCTCCCCCTTCAAGTGGTACCCAGGGCATGCGCCATACCCTGGATACACCACTGCCTCCAGTGGCTACCCAAAATGTGACTCAAAGCATCAACATACAACCGGAGAGCCAAACCAAATGGTGAAAGAGTCCAAACTGCTTTAATTGTTTATTATCCAAAAACATTACAGATTAACAGATTAAAAGAGAGGTCTGCAGCTTGCTCAGTCATGAGGCTAATTATAGCGATGCAGCTAGGATAGATACTGGACCCTGATGAAGGGGGGGG
>NW_017306619.1:602893-603984 GCF_000935625.1 Nanorana parkeri | reverse complement strand
CCCTGGAGTGGGGGGGGGGGGGGGGTTGGCCCCTAAAACATGTTAGATTATGAACAATAAAAAAACAATAGTATGTCTAAGCTTTAAATTCTTTATTAGCTGTCTGTGTCCCCGCAGGGGGGGATTCACCCTCTTTATAGGAAATACAAGTTTATATTGTCGTCACTGGAAGAGCAATAGAGGGAATCTCTTCCATTGGGAACACCTGTTTCCATGACAGGTTTCTAAGAAGTGAATTACTTTATATAGATTTCTCCTCACTTCCTTTTGATCCTCCGGGACAGGAAGTGATCCCGCATGTCCCGGGCATCGGGAGGTAGTAGTTCCACACCCCTGCTGCCCTTCTACTCCCTGCTGCCCTGAGGCCCGGCCTTGATTGGCCTTGTGGGAAATGCGGCCCTGGTGATGGGAAATCTCGGCAACAGAATACGGACAATCTGAAAAGAAACACTGACTCTGGGCGTCATTAAACCTGGAAGACCGAGGGCCTCTTGTGGTGAATAGGAGTTACTGCGTCGGATAGGATAGGATAGGTGAGTTTTTTTGGGTTCTTTTTTATGTTTTAGGCTCATGAGGCAGCTTTTAAAAAACAAATTAAACCCATCTTGGGCTTCAACCCCTATCAATCCCTACTCCATCCAGAAGAAGAAGAAAAAAGTTTGGTCCATAGATAGTCTTTAATCAGCTGACATGAATGACGATGGACTGGAGGAGGAGGAAATATGCTCACTTTACGTCAAGTTACAATTTCTACTTTAAATTTTTTTTTAGAGGGTCCTTTGGCTTCGTGAAACGCGTCGTGCACAAAGGAAACGGCGTGACGTGCGCCGCCAAATTCATCCCGCTGAGGAGCAAGACCCGGGAGCAGGCGTACCGCGAGCGCGACATCTTGTCGGAAGTGTCGCACGAGCGGATCACTCTGCTGCTTGACGCCTTTGAGACTAGGAAAACGCTCAGCCTAATCATGGAGATGTATCCTTTACGGCGGCCGAGCGCCGCAGATTTTGTAAGAGGTCATGTGACCTTCATACAGGTCAATAGAAAAATATCAAACACAATCTCCCCCAACCATAGAAGTCCTTACTACATAC
>NW_017306619.1:599728-602802 GCF_000935625.1 Nanorana parkeri | reverse complement strand
CCCCAAAAAAAAAATCCCCCCCAAAGACATCCCCAAAAATTGGATATTAAAATCCTTCTACAATAGCGACCTTCAATCTCACCTTATGTGACCCTTATAATTTCCTGTGCAGCAGAAATCAGACTGCGGTGGGAGGATTTGCACTGGTACCTAGTCAGGCCATATTACATTTAGTGCTGCCTAACATCTTTCAGGCACTGGAGGCCCGGATGGGAGATGCCTAAGTATATTATAGAAGAATTGGAAGATAGGAGGTAGTATGACGATTGTATCCTCCAATAGGAAGGCAGGTGACAGAGGAAAGCAGGAAAGCTGCCCTAGTGATTAATGGTGTCACCTGTCAGTATAGCAGGGACGCAGCACCTTGGTCATCCACCTGACCCCCAGCCAAGCTACTTGGACGATGAATAAACGTCACTGCATCGGTGAGAGTATCGTTCAGCTCGCTACTGCCGTCATTAAATCGCAACTGCCGGCCACACACGTAACAGTAGACAAATATATCATTGATACAATTGTGTCACATGATGCTTTATTTAAAAACAATTTGTGAGCATCAATAAGCTGAATAATATGAGCGCTCGGCGAGTCTTTATTTTTCTTAATTAGACCAGATGCTGCGGAGAGGAACTGCTGGACCGACTCTTCCGGAAACACAGTATTACAGAAAGAGAGGTTGTGGGCTCTTCTCATCTCTTCTCCCTCTCGCCTTCTCTCATCTCCTCTTCTCTCCTCTCGTCACCTCTTCTCTCATCTCCTCTTCTCTCCTCTCATCTCTTCTCCCTCTCGTCTTCTCTCATCTCCTCTTCTCTCCTCTCATCTCTCCTCTTGTCTCCTCTCATCTCTTCTCCCTCTCGTCTCCTCTTCTCTCATCTCTTCTCTCCTCTCATCTCTTCTTCAGTCCTCTCATCTCCTCTTCTCTCCTCTCATCTCCTCTTCTCTCATCTCCTCTTCTCTCCTCTCATCTCCTCTTCTCTCATCTCCTCTTCTCTCATCTCCTCTTCTCTCATCTCCTCTTCTCTCATCTCCTCTTCTCTCCTCTCATCTCCTCTCCTCTCATCTCCTCTTCTCTCATCTCCTCTTCTCTCCTCTCATCTCTTCTCCCTCTCGTCTTCTCTCATCTCCTCTTCTCTCCTCTCATCACCTCTTCTCTCATCTCCTCTTCTCTCCTCTCATCTCTTCTCCCTCTCGTCTTCTCTCATCTCCTCTTCTCTCCTCTCATCTCCTCTTCTCTCATCTCCTCTTCTCTCCTCTCATCTCTTCTCCCTCTCGTCTTCTCTCATCTCCTCTTCTCTCATCTCTTCTCTCCTCTCATCTCTTCTTCAGTCCTCTCATCTCCTCTTCTCTCATCTTCTCTCCTCTCATCTTCTCTCCTCTCATCTCCTCTTCTCTCATCTCCTCTTCTCTCCTCTCATCTCCTCTTCTCTCATCTCCTCTTCTCTCCTCTCATCACCTCTTCTCTCATCTCCTCTTCTCTCCTCTCATCTCTTCTCCCTCTCGTCTTCTCTCATCTCCTCTTCTCTCCTCTCATCTCTTCTCCCTCTCGTCTTCTCTCATCTCCCCTTCTCTCCTCTCGTCACCTCTTCTCTCATCTCCTCCTCTCTCCTCTCATCTCTTCTCCCTCTCGTCTTCTCTCATCTCCTCTTCTCTCCTCTCATCTCTCCTCTTCTCTCCTCTCATCTCTTCTCCCGCTCGTCTCCTCTTCTCTCATCTCTTCTCTCCTCTCATCTCCTCTTCAGTCCTCTCATCTCCTCTTTTCTCATCTTCTCTCCTCTCATCTTCTCTCCTCTCATCTCCTCTTCTCTCATCTCCTCTTCTCTCCTCTTCTCTCATCTCCTCTTCTCTCATCTCCTCTTCTCTCATCTCCTCTTCTCTCCTCTCATCTCTTCTCCCTCTCGTCTTCTCTTCTCTCATCTCGTCACCTCTTCTCTCATCTCTTCTCTCCTCTCATCTCCTCTTCTCTCATCTCCTCTTCTCTCCTCTCATCTCCTCTTCTCTCATCTCTTCTCTCCTCTTATCTCCTATTCTCTCATGTCCTCTTCTCTCCTCTCATCTCCTCTTCTCTCATCTCTTCTCTCCTCTCGTCTCCTCTTCTCTCATCTCTCCTCTCATCTTTCTGTTCTCTTCCTCTCCTCTCATCTCCTCTTCTTTTTCTCTTCTCACAGCTCTTCTTATACTCTCCTCTCAGCTTTCCTCATTCTCTTCTGTCAAGTCCTTTTGCCATTCTCTTCTCTCAGTGCCTCTTTCTTTTATCTCCACTTACTGTAGTTTCTTTTCCCATTCTCTCTTCTCAGCTCCCTTGCCTGTTCTCTCCTCTCAAATCTTTCCCGTTCTCTTCTTACAACTCTTCTTATTCTCATTTCTCAGCTTCTCTCTCTGTTATCTCTTTATCTCTTATCTCCTGCTCTTCCCATCATCTCCTCTCAGCTCCTCTTCTCATTCTCTCCTCTCAACTCCTTTTCACTTTCTCCCCTTTCAGCTTCTCCTACCATTCTGCCCTCTCATCTCCTCTTCTTCTCTCCGCTGTGGTCCTCTTTACATTCTCTCATCTCTTCTTCATTTTCTCTCCTCTCAGCTCCTCTGCACATTCTCTCCTCTGAGGTCTTCTTTACATTTCCTCCTCTCAGCTACATTTTCTGTTTTCTCCTAACAGTTCCTCCTACCATTCCCTTTTCTCCTCTCCTTCTTCTCTCCACCGAGGTCCTCTTCACATTCCCTCTTCTCCGCTCCTTCTCTCCTCTGAGGTCCTCTTCACATTCCCTCCTCTCAGCTCCTCTTTCTGTTCTCTTCTCTCAGCTCCTCTGCACATTCTCTCCTCTTCTTCTTCACTCCTCTGAGGTCCTCTTCACATTCCCACCACTCAGCTCCTCTGCACATTCTCTCCTCTCAGCTCCTCTGCACATTCCCTCCTCTCAGCTCCTCTTTCTGTTCTCTTCTCTCAGCTCCTCTGCACATTCTCTCCTATCCTCTTCTTCTTCACTCCTCTCAGCTCCTCTTCACATTCCCACCTCTCAGCTCCTCTGCACATTCTCTCCTCTCAGCTCCTCTTCACATTCCCACCTCTCAGCTCCTCT
>NW_017306619.1:579494-599633 GCF_000935625.1 Nanorana parkeri | reverse complement strand
TCAGCTCCTCTTCTCTTTCCCTCCTCTCAGCTCCTCTGCACATTCTCTCCTCTCAGCTCCTCTGCACATTCCCTCCTCTCAGCTCCTCTTTCTGTTCTCTTCTCTCAGCTCCTCTGCACATTCTCTCCTCTTCTTCTTCACTCCTCTGAGGTCCTCTTCACATTCCCACCTCTCAGCTCCTCTGCACATTCTCTCCTATCCTCTTCTTCTTCACTCCTCTCAGCTCCTCTTCACATTCCCACCTCTCAGCTCCTCTGCACATTCTCTCCTCTCAGCTCCTCTTCACATTCCCACCTCTCAGCTCCTCTGCACATTCTCTCCTCTCAGCTCCTCTGCACATTCTCTCCTCTCAGCTCCTCTGCACATTCCCTCCTCTCAGCTCCTCTGCACATTCCCTCCTCTCAGCTCCTCGCTCTGTTCCTTCCTCTCAGCTCATCTTTCTCTTCTCTCCTCTCACCTACCGTCCCCGTGCTCCCCTTTCAGCTCCCCTTCTTTTCTCTACTTTCAGCTCTTCTTCTTGTCATCTCCTTTGAGTTCTGTGTGAAAAGTGAAATGTTCTTTATTCTTGTGTATTCAGGTGAAGTTGTATATCAGACAACTCCTCGAAGGTCTTACTTATCTTCATGAAAAAAATATTCTTCATCTGGACATCAAGGTAAATGTTCCTCTAGAATGTATCTTCTCTAAATGCCTCTCCTGTGGTCACATGTGACATTCACCTAAAACAAGGAATGGGCAGCAAAAGAAAATACAGCTGAAAATTAGTCAATTTATACAGTTTTAGAAACTGTTTTTGTGTAGCGTCAGAGAGTGGGGAGGTGATACGCAGCTATTGTTTTTGGATGGGGCGGGGAAAGGTGAAATCCTCTGTTGAATTATTGCTGTGCTCCTGCTTGTGAGGTTTCTCCTTACTTGTGAACTCGACAGGTGTCACCCAGAAGAGGAAGTGAGGAATAGACATGTAAGCTGCCGAAAAATTCAGTTCAGATATTTCGTTGTTTCGGGATTTGGATTTGAAACTCAATTCGGTTTCTTCAGTTTCGGAGGAGTTTACGAATATTCGTTGCGAATACCACAGAAAACCATATACAGATATTAATACTAAAACTGAATCTCCTAGACCCAAATGGCATTGGGGTTTCGAATTTTCCAATTGCATTCCGGAGCTCCCGAATGCCATTCGGGTCTGGGAGCCTCAGCTTTAGAATTATAGGTATATACTGTATATGGCGCCCATGTTGCCGTGACGAAAATTCATGTTCGGATTTTATTTGGATGCATTAAACCGAAAAGCACATCTGATTGGCCAGAAAAGTCACATGTCCGATTCAGTTTCGTTTTTGAACGGAATTCGGACAGGATCCGAAATTCGAAAACGGAAATTCGGTTTCGGACACTTGGAAATTCGGATGTGTCCGAATGTCCGAATTTGGGAGAATTTGTCCGAATTTTGATTCGGAACGAAACGAATCGCACAAGTCTAGTGAGGAAAATGTTTCAATAAGAACACAGACGGCATTCAAAATTCTAAACCTTCCCAACTCTATCCAAAAAATAAAAACTTGTGACGGAAGCTGTGCTGTGGGCCCTTGGTTTTACCCAAGGATGTGGCCCCTACACCATTCAATGCCGTTGTTAATATGAACA
The DNA here is from genome assembly GCF_000935625.1 of Nanorana parkeri. Lineage (NCBI taxonomy): Eukaryota > Metazoa > Chordata > Amphibia > Anura > Dicroglossidae > Nanorana > Nanorana parkeri. The sequence goes on along the minus strand of NW_017306619.1, from coordinate 597,986 downwards.
TTACAGTGAACCTGTGTTTTTCCCATGCAGGGCAGATCAACAGGTTCTCTTTAATGTCATTAAGGTGTGTGCATTATGTTTGGCTCCCTATATGTCTCAGCAATTTTGCTATCAGCATTTCACCTCTCAATTGTTGCCAAAAACAGATTATTTTAATGCTCTTGGCACGAGATATTCAAGATGCCATATTTTCTCTCCGGGCCTGTGTCAGATATGTTCCGGGTTTCTCTGGCATCAGATATGGCACAACATCTGATATTCCCAGCTGCCTGCATTATTATAATTGCCATCAGTTACATATCATGAGTAGGTTTTCTGGCATCTAAATCAAAGATGCCAAAATTGGATCCTCTCTTGCCACTGCTTCCTCCAGGCAATGTACACCACTGGCACTGAGGTCCTTGTCCACTGAGAGAAGTATTGTCCAGATGATGCCCAAGTGAATTAGCTGCTGTGTGGGGACATACATGTGAAGGAGGTGCACTGGGTGCACTTATTGGGTGTTGGATGACACAGGATGAGCATTAATGCATTGGAGTCACTGCATACCACAGGATACTTTAGGATGAGCAGGGATGCGCTGGAGTCACTGCGTCTGCATGCCACAGGATACCCTAGGGCACAGTGGGGTCATGGGACACACAGGAAGCGTTGGGGTTTCTAAATAACCAAGGTCTAATGGTGGGCAAGGAGTACAGAAATCACGGCAGAAGCATAATGATGCATTGCTTGACCACTGAGCCATGCATTGCTGCGCAATTTAAGGTAACGAACATCAGGAGAGCGGTATCCTGATTGGCCACAGCACTGGGAAAGTTGAAAACCCAGAAATGCAATTCGTTGCACTGCAGAGAGGAGACCTGTTGCTGGATCCCAGTAGAAGCCAGTGTGGCAACCATGTTATATCTAGCCAATGATATTGCTCTGCTTTTTCACCAAACACCATCTATGACTCTTAGATGCGTTCTAAGGTTGTGTGTTCTAAGATGGTGTTCTGAAGTCACAGATTGCCACTTGGAGGCACTTGGGTGTGATGACAACATGCTATAGCTTTAATAGTTCCTACAATAGTGTCAGTGTAAGGTGCCATTGGCTATCTCGAGACACCTGGCTAGTCTTTATTGAAGCTATGGACTATGGGATACCTCAGCATCAGAGACCTAATAACTCACCAAATGATGCCAACTAAAGTAACAATTGGAAAGCTGATACAAAATAGAGAACCAAATGCACAGCCAAGGTAGCAGGTAAGGATCCCAGCTGGCATTACAGGTAGTAGGCCAAGGTAATGGCAATAGATAAAGTCATAGTGGCAACTAAGTTTAAAATTTTTATAGTCAGACCAAGTGAAGGATTGGCAGCTCAGGGGACAAGTCAAAGGTCATGTCAGAAGAGCACAGGAACCAAGGGTAGCTGCTAAATTAAAATCCAGTGAAGGGGCTAAAGCATTCTGAGTCAGTTTCAGAATGCTTTAGTCCCTACAGCTTCAGACTGTAGTATTAGTCATCAATATATAGTCAATAAGCACACGCGGCTGACCCAATTCAACACCAAAACGTATGATCTGACCCTTGCAGTTCTTAGTCATAATTGACAATGATGAACATAGTTTTGCAATGATGTTTGCCCCTTATAATTGTCTTTGTTGATCCGTCTGTTAAGGAAACAAAAAAACATTCTTTTTATGTGCTTCAAGGCTTTGTTAATCCAACATGTTCCCTTCCTTCAGCCGTCCAACATCCTGATGGTTCACGCCGACAAGGAGGACATTAAACTCTGTGACTTTGGGTTCGCCCAGAAAATAATCCCGTCTGAGTTCCAGTACAGCAAGTATGGCTCGCCGGAGTTTGTTCCTCCAGAAGTCGCTGCACAGGCACCTGTGTCTAAGTCTTCCGATATCTGGTAACTATTATCATCTAATTAAAGTAAATGAAAACCTAAACAGGGCTGTCTTTAACATGGGGCAAAAGGGGCAGTTGCCCTGGGCCCATTCATTGTTGTGGGGCCCAAAGCAGCTGCCCCCAGAGCCAGCAAAAGATACACATGCCGTATACACATGCGGTTCCGTTTACTATGCGAACGGCATTGCATGGTGTTGCTCCACCCCTTTGGTAAGCAGATTGACGTCTCATGTCACGTCTTCTTCTGACGTCTCCTCCTATCTGCTCTGTTGTGCGAAATTGCATGGCGGGGGTGTGGCGTGGCGGGGGTGTGGTGTGGCAGGGGTGTGGTGGACAGGGGGCCATGCTTGGCAGGTAGAAGTGGGAGGATTTCCAAGAAAATGTTTGCCCAGGGTCCAATCAGTATTTAAGATGGCCCTGACCCTAACTGAACGGAATTAAGATAAAATAAATAACTTTTAGCCCAAACCAGAGTAAGTTCTTTATATAGTGTGTTTGTACAGAACAGCTTTTCTCAACCTTTTTTAATATGGAGGAACCCTTAAAAAATGTGTGGTTTTTATAATGGTAATGATTACTACATCTACAGCTCACGCTACATTAGCGTGATGGTCAGTGCAAAGCATGCTCCTTACTTGTGGTCAATGGAATGAACCCCACCCTTCAAAGACCTAGCTTAAAAGATCATTGGTGCCAGAGGTTACTTATCTGAGAGACAGAAGTTGTTCATTGATCAAGGAACTCCTAGTAACTTCTGGAGGAACCCTAGAGTTCCACTTAACACTAGTTGAGAAAGACTGGTCTGGACTTTCTATTGAGAACTGGGAATGCTCTTTAGGTTACTTATCTGAGAGACAGAAGTCGTTCCCTGCTTAAGAAACTCCTAGTAACCTCTGGAGGAACCCTAGAGTTCCACTTAACCCTAGTTGAGAAGGACTGGTCTGTAGTTTTCTATTGAGAACTGGGAATGCTCTTCAGGTTACTTATCTGAGAGACAAAAGTCATGTATTGCTCAAGGAACTTCTAGTAACCTCTGGAGGAACCCTAGAGTTCCACTGAATACTAGTTGAGAAGGACTCGTCTGTAGTTTTCTATTGAGTACTAGGAATGCCCTTCAGATTACTTATCTGAGAGACAGAAGTTGTTCAATGCTCAAGGAACTCCTAGTAACCTGTGGAGGAACCCTAAAGCTCCACTGACCCATGGTTGAGAAAGATTGGTCTGAACCTTTCTATTGAGAACTGGGAATGCTCCTCAGAACTAATAATGGTGTCTTTTATTATTGCTCTGCAGGCCTGTTGGAGTTATCAGCTACTTATGGTAAGAATTCGTAGTGATTCCATGTGAAGTGTATGGAGACATTCCACGATCAGTGATGGGATTCTATAATGTATTTTATGTATCGTTTGCAGTTTGGTCAGCGCTTCCCCATTCGCAGGTCAGAACGACAGAGAGACGCTTATGAATGTACAGCAAGGCAAAATTAGCTGGAGCTGCCCTGGCTTCACCCAGCTAAGTGCCAATGCCCAGGACTTCATGAGACAGACCATCCAGATGTCTCCGGAGTAAGTGGGATGTCTTCTCTGGGCAACTTGTTTGTTTTTTAAGTTTTGGATGGAGTGATGAAGGGTTGAAACCTCTTTCAGGTTTTACCTTTGTCTGTGGCCATGTTGGGAAGATCTCCCCACACTGTGACACTGTTGCGTCACCAGTAGAGTGGAGGAGTTGAGAAGAGTTAGCACATCCTGCCTGTCAAATAGTAATACTGTCTGTCAATCATAGGGAGATTTCCCAGCATCACTTCCCCATGTTGTCACTGGTAGAGTGCAGGATTGTAAATAGGTTAGAACATCCTCCTTGTTGATGTTTTATCACCGTCTGTCAACTCCGAGGAGACTCAGACCTTCAGATGTCAACAATGCAGAAAGTTATGGCATGTCTCCCCCAATAGTAACACAGAGAGCAATGAAAGGTTCTAACCCTTCTCCACTCCATCCATGGGTTGGGGTTAGGGCTGCATGTTAAAGAGAACCAGTCATAAATGAGTATTTGTAAGATTCTAAGTCTCCACTCATAAGTTGTTATAATAGAGCAGTCCTGTTCAATGACAGGTGGGGTTGTTTTTATTTAGTTGTATTCCTTTCCTGTTGCAACATAAATGTTAGCACAGACTGTAAGGCCCCTAAGGAGGGTTCCCTGTCTCCTGCGTGAGCCTAGAGCTGATAACACACTTTGGGGGCTGCTTGAGAAAGGTGGAATGTCAATTTACAAAACCTTTTTGTTTCCTTTAATATAGCTCTTTGCTTTGTAAGCAGTGCAGATCCATAATCGGGAAGACTACTGAAAAAATATTTTTATGGGCTTCTCTATCAGTGAGCTCGTAGACATGTAAGCTGCGGAAAAATTTGGTTCGGTTCGGATATTTCGTTATTTCGGAAATCTGGATTCGGATCCGTAATTCAATACGGTTCAGGTTTCGGAATTGGACCAAATCCGAATTTCGTTAGTTTCGGATGAGTTTACGGATATTAGTTGCGAATACCACAGAAAACCATCTACAGACATTAATACTAATGCTGAATCTCCCAGACCCCAATGGCTTTCGGGATCCGAATTTCCGATTTGTATTCGGGAGCTCCCGAATACCATTCGGGTCTGGGAGCCCCAGCTTTAGTAATATATGTCTGTGGCTCCCAGACCCGAATGACACTCGGGAGCTCCTGAATGCAATTCGGAAATTCGGATCCCGAATGCCATTCGGGTGTGGGAGCCTCAGCTTTAGTATTATATTATATACTGTAATTCGGAGGGGATCCGAAATTTGGAAACGGAAATTCGGATTCGTACAAATTAGGATGCATTGGGATTTGGAAATTCTGATGTGTCCGAATTTCGGAAAATTCATCTGAATTTTGATTCGGAGCTAAATAAATCGCACATGTCTACTGTATAGTAAACACAACTCATTAAAGGAGAACTGTGGGGTCGGGGCTTTTACCCATAGTTCTCCTAAGGGTAACGGGAGGACACAAACTAGCGTTCTCCCGTGACCCAAAGCTCAGTATACTGCGAGCTACATAGGCTCTGCCTATCTAGAGGCAGAGCCAGCTGTACTCGCCCCCTCCCCTGTCCGCTCCGCCAGTCAGCGCTGGAGGATCGGAGCAGGGAGGGGGGAATCCAGTCCCTCCCCTGTCACGGCTCTAGCCGGAACAGGATCGAGAGGTGAACGAACGCCGGTATGTGTTCGCTCACTTCCCGATCTACTGAGCCGACCTGTGACAGTCTCATTGTCACAGGTCGGCTAGAACTATGAGGTGAGTGAAAATCCCTGCAGGGAGCCGTGAGTGACAGTCACGGCTCTCTGCAGGGGCATGATCGAGAAGTGATATCCGTAATTCAATACGGTTCAGGTTTCGGAATTGGACCAAATCCGAATTTCGTTAGTTTCGGATGAGTTTACGGATATTAGTTGCGAATACCACAGAAAACCATCTACAGACATTAATACTAATGCTGAATCTCCCAGACCCCAATGGCTTTCGGGATCCGAATTTCCGATTTGTATTCGGGAGCTCCCGAATACCATTCGGGTCTGGGAGCCCCAGCTTTAGTAATATATGTCTGTGGCTCCCAGACCCGAATGACACTCGGGAGCTCCTGAATGCAATTCGGAAATTCGGATCCCGAATGCCATTCGGGTGTGGGAGCCTCAGCTTTAGTATTATATTATATACTGTAATTCGGAGGGGATCCGAAATTTGGAAACGGAAATTCGGATTCGTACAAATTAGGATGCATTGGGATTTGGAAATTCTGATGTGTCCGAATTTCGGAAAATTCATCTGAATTTTGATTCGGAGCTAAATAAATCGCACATGTCTACTGTATAGTAAACACAACTCATTAAAGGAGAACTGTGGGGTCGGGGCTTTTACCCATAGTTCTCCTAAGGGTAACGGGAGGACACAAACTAGCGTTCTCCCGTGACCCAAAGCTCAGTATACTGCGAGCTACATAGGCTCTGCCTATCTAGAGGCAGAGCCAGCTGTACTCGCCCCCTCCCCTGTCCGCTCCGCCAGTCAGCGCTGGAGGATCGGAGCAGGGAGGGGGGAATCCAGTCCCTCCCCTGTCACGGCTCTAGCCGGAACAGGATCGAGAGGTGAACGAACGCCGGTATGTGTTCGCTCACTTCCCGATCTACTGAGCCGACCTGTGACAGTCTCATTGTCACAGGTCGGCTAGAACTATGAGGTGAGTGAAAATCCCTGCAGGGAGCCGTGAGTGACAGTCACGGCTCTCTGCAGGGGCATGATCGAGAAGTGAGCGAGCGACGGTATGTGTTCGCTCACTTCCCGATCTATTGAGCTGGCGTGTGACAGTCTCATTGTCACAGGTCGGCTCATATTATGAGGCTGAGTGAAAATCACTCTCTTCATAGTTCTCCTTTAAATAGATTTTCATAAGGTGGAATGAGGACCTTTTGTTGGCTCACCATGTTGTCATCACATGAATGGACTTCTGTTTACAAACATACAATGCCCATTCTTAGGAATGGGGAGCGATAAGCCTTTCATTATATAGCAGAGCTGCAGGAGTGACAATGGCAGTGTGAACATCATATGACCATTGATTCAAAGCAGTGGTGAGAGCCTGCGTTTATTTAAATCAAGTGCACAAAGCATTCTGTTGTTTGTATTCTTCCTGCGTATCATGGATTGAAATTGCTTGCTCTGAGATGAAATTAGATTTTGGCATAATTTCAAAAAGCTGTAAACCACTAATTTTGTAGTACAATTAGATTTGCATTAGAAAGGACAGCCTTTCACCCTCCTTCACACAGGAATCGGCCCGCAAGTACAGCTCCGTGCTGCGTGCGGGGCCGTACCGGGCAGCTCCCGGGAAGGACAGGTGCTGCGTGTGATTAGTACGCAGCCCCCGTCCTTCTCTATGGGAGCCCCCTGCGCTCACCCGCCCTGCACGTCCGTGCGGGTGAGCGTACACATACGCTGACAGGATGGATCCTGTCTGCGTCCGACCCGGGACACCCGTACGGACCTGCACTTGAGGTGAGCGTAGGGGGGGCGTACGGCCACGTAGTCCCATAGAGAAGGACGGGGGCTGCGTACTAATCACACGCAGCACCTGTCCCTCCCGGGAGCTGCCCGATACGGCCGTGCACGCAGCACGGAGCTGTACGTGTCGGTCGATTCTCCTGTGAATGAGGGCTAAAGCTTGACATCCAGCCAGAAATGACAAGGAGAGAATATAAGTAAATAGTAGAAAAATCTAGTAATCCCTTAGTGGCAAGGCATTTCTGTTATAACAATTCAAGAGCCTAGCTTCGGATTATTACAAATGCTCATCGGTTCTCTTAAAAGTATCAAAAACAGGGAATAGTGTTATACAAAATGCTAAGAGTTAAGGCATTATTTCAGGGCAGAGGTAAGTGTTAGGGGTTCAGTCAGGGAAAGGGTTAAGCGTTAGGACTTGTTTTTGCACAAGAAGCCATTTACAACGCTGGGAATGTTAGGGGGGAGGTGAAGGATTTACAGATGTTCTCTGTGTTGAGAGTTCCATGCAGAACAATACCAGAACCAGCAACTAACGTACTGATATTTGGAGCGGCATCACACCCTTGTCTTTGTTTTTTTCACAGCAGATTCTGGTTAAAGAATAAACGGGTTATTCACAAAGCTGCCGAAGGCAAGCGAGTGAATAACCAAGCCATAGTGAAGTGAGCCAAACAACGTTCGGCTATTCACTACGGCTCAGTACGGCTGATTTCAGCACTTCGGTCAGCCGAACATTCTCTTCATGTTTGGCTGAGCCAAAGTGCAGAAGGACTCTGACTCAGCCGGTCTGACAACATCTGGATCGGCTGAGTCGAAGCTCCGGCAGCTCACTCGCTGCCATTCCACATTATTCACATAGGGGCCAAACGGCAGTGAGCGAATAGGCGAATGCGGCCCGGGCTATTCTGTTCGTTACCTCCGTAGTACCGAGCAGAATAGCAAATAGTGAGAAAAGTCGGGGAAAAAAAGTTGAAAGAATAATTTTAAAATCTGAATAAGTTGAAAAATTAAAAAATAAATAGTTTTTTTTTAAAGCAACTGGGCGGAGCCAGCTGTGACATCACGGCCGGCTCCACCCAGTTATTGTTCAATGACAGTTCAGCGTCCCCAGGTCATTTGGAGACGCTGATCTGTCATTACAACTGGGCGGAGCCAGCCGTGAGATCATGGCTGGCTCTGCACAGCTGTCATTTGTGAGGAGTACGGCAGGCCGTTCTCCCAGCTTCTGCTGTCACTTCGGCTCAGTCGTTCCGAAGCATATGCCTTCAACTTGGCTGAGCCGCTCGGCCACCTTCGGCAGCTTTACGGGCTATAGTGAATAGCCCATACAGCAGCCCTTTGGTTTAACTGAACCGAAGGGCTCCCGCAACCGAAGCTAGCCGAAGGATCAGCCGAACCCACCGATGGATCTTTCGGCAGCTTTGTGAATAGACCCATAAGGGAATCTCATTGAAATGAACCATTTACTCTGCTTGGGTGAGGGATTGGGTGTTTATTTGCCATGCTCTGATAGAATATTTAGGTTGCTGAAAAATAATATATGCCTCCTGGGCACCAGAGGTACCAACCCATATGGCCACATAATGGCTTGGACTGGTACCTCTGGGAGAAGCTCACTATCGAAGATGAAAATAGTTTGTGGATTGGGAGGGGGATTGGCCGGTGTTCATGGATATCAGCTTCTACCTGCCAATCAGGGTGTTCAACCCTAACTTGTGATGATCATGTCAGTAACCTAAGGAGCTATGAACTGAATTGTATCTCCAGTGGAGGGCTTCCTGTTTTCTTTAAGCCAACCTCGCCAAAGCCAATCCAGATCCAAAAAGTAATCCTGGCAATATATCCGGGAGAGGCCTATGGGAAGAATAGGCAAACTCCGGCCCACTAGCTGTGGTGAACCTGCCAATCCCATCATGCATCTGCTTCTGGGAGTCATGACTGTGGATGTCTGAGTCTTGCAATGCCTAACGGGATTTGTGGCTGGAGGGTCGTGGTTTGCCTACCTCTGGCCTATGGTGATGTACAGGACCAAACATTGCCAAGTTGCATGTATGTATTATAATCACGTGTTAACATTGACCGTCATCTCAATACCATTGTATTGCCCGAGTTCAGAGTAGACCATATAAGCTATGGTGGACATTTCTTTTTACATGGAACAGATATGATCAAGGTTAGAAAGCCCAAATGAGCTCTTTAAGGCCCAGAAACACTTTCAGACAGGCCGGCACTCCTTGCGAATGTCAGAATTGTAAAAATTTCCAGTTTGGGCCAGCACCCCAATTATATGCTCATCAATCACATCATTTGGTAGGCAGCACTATATGAGAAGCGATATATATTTTTATGCCGTATGTGTATAAAATTCATGTGTTTATTTTCCTACAACAGTGCACGGCCGAGTGCTACACAGTGTCTCCAACATAAATGGTTTGTGGTACGTTGTTTTCCTTTATGTGGCTACTTACCTTATCGGTGTTGTAACAGTAGTAGAAGACTTACTAATCAGCTTACATGTAAACCCTAAAAAATACAAGTCAGAGGTGTGCCAGTGATGACTGCCATTGCTCAGACCAAGTGTGTCATTGTTCTGAAACCTTGTTTATCGATCTGTGTTTCATTTTTGGGAACCCCAAGTGCTGTTTGTCAGTGTTCCAGGACCCCAAAGTCCAATCAATCATAGGTCTATGACCATTGAATGTCTGTGTGTAAATGTTCTGGAACCGTAATCATCGATTTATTTTTTTATGGAACCCCAAATATCAGTTTGTCATTTCCCTGGAAACCCAAAGCTCAATCCTTCATTGGTCTGTGACCCGCCAAATTGTATTGTTTGTTTTTATATCATAAGTTTTAATGTATTATTGTACTTGAACCATGGGACCCCAATCGACCCCAGTGTGTCATTGTCTTCATACCATAAATGTCAGTCTGTCGCGGTTCTCAGACCAAGTATCAGTGTGTCTTTGTTTCTGCCACCCTTTGTGTCACTGTGTCCTTGTTCTTAGTCCTCAAGATCATTGTTTTGCTTTCCAATTGTCTGTGTGTCTTTATTCAGGGACCCCAAGTGTTAGTGTGTCATTGTTTGGGGTTCCCAAGTGTCAGTGTGTCATTGTTTTGGGTTCCCAAGTGTCAGTGTGTCATTGTTTTGGGTTCCCAAGTGTCAGTGTGTCATTGTTTTGGGTTCCCAAGTGTCAGTGTGTCTTTATTCACGGACCTCAAGTGTCAGTAGGCCATTTTTCCCAAGTTTAATTGCGCAAGTGATCTTGGATCACCACTTATCCATGTGTCAGTGCTTCATTGTCCTAAATGTCAGTGCGCCATAGTTTTGGGACATGAAATAATGCGTCATTATCCTACCTACCCAAAGTGTCAGTGTGCCCTGAGATATTTGGTGTACACTGGGGCAATAGCCTATCTGTGTTTATACGTAACCCTTTAGAAGTGTGTTACTAAAGGATAACAATAATACTTTCCAGCCCATAAAAGATTTAGGGATACTAATAGTTCTTTGAATTACTTTACCATTTTCATCCATACGCAAAAAAGTTATCAATAGGTGCTATGACTTTTAAAGTTATTGGCGGCCTTGACTTTATTGCAGGAGACTTCCAGCCCAGAGGACGCACAGCCAGTCAGCTCCAAGAGCCTCCGATTCCTCGTTGCTCGCAGTCGGTGGCAGGTAAAAATTCCTCTTTCTCTTTTAAAGGTAATATACTGTATATGTTGCTTTTTGCATATATTTTGTGTATTTTAGCATTCATTGTGTTTGGGATTACTTTATTTTTTGATATCAGTTAAATATAAAATACAGCATGTGAATGTTTTATATTTGCCATATGCAGCTTGTGGCAAAGTGTAAACAGCAGCGCCAGCTTACTGGAAGCTCCGGATTAGCATAGGGATCAGATTATTTAGACCAGGGGTAGCAAACCTCCGGCCCTCCAGCTGTGGTGAAACTACAAATCCCATGATGCATTTCTCTACGGGAGTCATGTCTGTGGCTGTGAGAATCTTGCAATGCCTCATGGGATTTGTAGTTCCACCACAGCTGGAGGGACGGATTTTTGCTACCCCTGATTTAGACCAATGGGTTGCAGAGGAGGGCTACATCCCTTCCCTCTTTCCTAACAGCGATTTAGGGTTGTGGATTTTTGGTTGAATCGATTTTATTGCTATTACTCTACTTTTTTACTACTTTTTCAGCGCTCATTGATGTGCTACAAGTCCATCCTGGTGATGCGGTCGATTCCTGAGCTTCTGAATGGAAAGCAGGAGAGCACTTCACTGGGTGTGCCACGGCATTTAGTGGAATGCAGCAGTTCTTCCAGTAGTAGCGGTTCCTCTTCCGATAACGAGAGCGATGTCAGCCCTACCGCAAGGGACTGTAACCCTTCTCTGGAATTGCATATGTCTATTTTCAAAATGTCTGAAAAAGATGATCTGCAACAGCCATACATGCCGGAACCTGAGATGGACAAAGACAAGAAAAGCATAGCTGAAGAAGAGAAAATGGAAAGCAAAGATGTAATGGCTAGTGATACCTCTCCCATGATTGGGACCAAAAGAGAGCACGATAAGGCTTCTGGGTTGGGTGAAAGCCAGGAAGATCCGGAAGATGATGAAAAAATGCTGGTTCATTCAGTAGAAACATCGCCAGGAAAGCTTCCTTTGTATAGAGCTGCAACTATCGAAGTTGATATCCTAGCTTCCAAAAAAGCCAAAACTGGGTCTTTTGTTAGAGGAACTTCAGCAGACAGTGCTCTGTTGCTCCCAACGGGAGCTGAAAAGCCATCTTCAGTTTGCGTACCAAGGCAGAGTATCATTAATAGCACGTTTTACAATCAGGCCGGTGAAGGACAAGGCATAGCTCCCAGAGATGGCACATTAAAGGAGAAGGACTTCATCAAGCACAGAGAGCGAGCACGTAGGAGTTTAATGAAAGCTGGTTACTCGCAAAAAATTCTGAGTGGATTACGAGAGCCATTGTTGGAGCAGTTTGCAATGGAGCAGAGAGCACTGGCACAGGATCCCTCCCAGATGGACCAAGATGGTCAACTGGGCTCTCTGAAAAAATCAGCATCTTTTGACCTGGCAAAGGTATCCTTAAGGTCCTCCTTTAAAGTTTCCAGCAGAAGTCGTTCCCTGGATGACAACAGATCGCGGACTTTGAGTGTTTACAAAGGAACTGTTGTAGAAGAAAAAGATCACATTTCACCAAAAACCTCAAAAGACGCGCTTAACAAATCAGATACCGCCATCACTAAACAGCACTCTGAAGAGTTCTTGGCTGCAACTCCAAAGATGTCTTCAACACAGAGGCCTCTTTCAGCGCCACCTCCCAATAGGGAAAATGCCATTATCGCAGTGTTCCATCAACAACCTTTACAAGATGCCCCTGAATGCAAAGCAAGGTCATCTTCTGCTGTGCTTGAAGGGGAAGAAAGTACAATAATAGCTTTTATTAAACCAAAACATATAATAGAGTCAGAATTGCTTGTAAAACCTTCCTCGGTGGTGATAGAAGATACAGATAGAGGGCCACAAGCACCTCAGTCACCAGGAAAAGCCTCTCAAGAGAAGCGAGAACCTACAGGTTTACAAACTGGAGTCAAGTTTACAGTCCACACAACATCTCAGAGAAATGAGTTCCTTGTTGCGGATGCTCCAGTAGAAAGGGAACCTGATAAAGTTAATAAATTCTTCCCAAAAGACGAGGAGGGAAAAGAAGAGATTTATGCAGAAGGACAAATACAGGTGGTCCATTTTATTGAAGGCAACTCAAGACTAGCAGTGATACATCAAGGTGCTGGGGACATTTTATCCTTATCAAATGATTCCACAACTCAAGAAAATGTTGCCCAATGCCCCACAATAATGAGGATACAGCCGGAACCTGCCCCAACTTTAGTCTTTGCAGGCAAAACCATGACTGAGCTAGTCACAACGGACAGGCATGCTCATGAAGAAAATGTAAAACCATTCTTAGAACAACAGTCCGAACTCAAGAGAGATGACCATATTCTAGTTTCTTCATCTCAAACATTAGAACATGGCATAAATGTTCCAGGAGATGGTGTGCAAATTGCTGGCCAAGATTTGCAGTTCTCTGTATATACAGATGAACAAAGTGCCACTATAGATGAACTTGTAGGTGAGATGTCTTCTTTGTCTGAGGAGATGGAGGTGTTGGTCACTGAACAAGGGGAAACAAGCCAAGGAGAACCTACTTTTCCATCCTTAGTTGACCAAACCGAGGAACCACCGAGATTAGAAGACTTAGGGCGTTTCACAGGAGATTCGCAAGCCATGGAAACAGAGCCCAGTCCATTGGGCGAACCTACGAAAGAACCACCACTCACGTCAATCTCACAGTGCAGCTTTTATGAGTCTCTGTCTCAGGCCCATGTGTCACCTCCACACCACGAACAGTTTGAGGAGTTCACCGTAGAAAGTTGCAGCTCTAGCAAAACCTTTATTTCTCATTCTGACAGCTCTGGGACAGGGAGGAGGTCCGATAATTTCTCTGACTTGGAGGAAACTGGCCGGCATTCAGAAGTATCGCTTGTGGAGATAGGAGGGATCCATCGTGATGCACCTTCTGTTGACTCTAACAAAATTAAACTTGTTCCATTTGATTTGGAATCTAATCATCTCAATGATTTTTATGATATTTTAATGTTTCCGCAAAAAGAAAAGCCGGCAATCTCCTCAGTAAGTTCACAACCCCAGAAAGACTTTGGTGAAGCAGCAATGGAAACCACAGAGAAAGGAACGACGAAGGACCCAAAGACCACTTCTGCTCTACAGCCATTGCAGCCCTCTGATCCTGGTAAGACTGCACTGAAAGAGCGCAAATCCTCCAGAAAACGCATCAAACTCTTCCGAACTCATGTGAAGTCTGAGCCAACAATGAAACCCGCCGAGTCCAGCCTGAAACAGAAAGTCAAGGCTTCAGTCGCCAACATTTCACGAATCATCAAGAAAAGGCAAGGAAACGGAAAAGCCGGTGAGTTACATGAGTCTTTGCACCGCCTTTGAATTAAAGGGTCAAGCTACCAAAAACTGATACTACAGCCAAAACTGAAGGGCTATTGGGTGTAAATGCTAGAGTGGGGAGGGGCTAGAGTGGGGAGGGGCTAGAGTGGGGAAGGGCTAGAGCATCCACAAGGTTCTGTCACAGGAAGTGACAGAAAACTATGAGGACTCAGAAAAACAAATACACTTTTTTGGTAAAGGGAAGAGGAGTTAGAACTGTTGGCAACGTTTTTGTTGATGGCCATTCCTTGTCCCTGTTACAATGTTGTACCTTGTACAGGTGTCACATGGGCAGAATGTGGGGGGGGGATCTCCCTAGTGGGGTCACAGATAGAAAAAAAAAATCACAGAAATTTCCCACCTGATCCACAGCAAAAGAAAACATGTCTGAAATTGATTCTTAAAGCATAACTAAACCCAAGAAACAAAAATCTCATATACTGCATTCCTTAGATGTGGCGGCTGCATTTGTTTCCTTTTTTCAGGTTTTCTCTCTATTTTCACCCGGTGATCCTGCCATCAACACTCTTCCTGTACATGGATGATAACGCTTACTCGTAGTACTGTATCTATGGATAGGCAGCGTTGTCACCCTAGGACAGGAACTGTGTTAGGATTTCCAAACATCTCCTTCTAGAGCAGTGGTTCTCAACCTTTCTAGGGCCGGGACCCCTTGGTAACATTTGCCAAGTTGTGGTGACCCCCGACAGTAAAATTTAGGAATGACGCGGCTGCTGCAGCGACATCTGGCGGGAGAACTGACACTGCTGCGCTAGGAGAGGGCTGAGAAGGACTCTCACCTAGCACAGCAAAAATCACACAGCGACCCACAGGTTGAGCACCACTGGTGTACGCCATCAGAATAAAAAAACCACCATAGTTAGAAAGTGTTTCTCTCCCAGGCGCCGGGAGCCGCTATCTAATAGCAGGAGGCTCCCGGGTTACCCCTGGCAAATCATCATTCGACCCCCGAAGGGGTCGCGACCCACAGGTTGAGAACCGCTGTTCTAGATGAAGCCCCGACATTATTTTTTCTTTCTCCTTGTTTGTGTATTAAGAAACAACTTCATAACTCCCAGTAATATCATCGCAAGGTGGGCAAAATGATTGCTGCTGGGAAATTAGTTCCCATTGATGTAGACACCCGTCAGAACCACATCTCCCAAAATGCCTTTTCCTACACACAGTGTGTCTGTTGGGAGTTCAAGGCAGTGGCATTGTGTTGCTGGGAAATAAATCAATGTATGCACATGGAGGGGAAAGAAAGGTGTTTTGTGATAAGGGGAGTTCTGTGATACAACAGGCAGGGTTGACCTGACCACACTTGTTGGGACTTCAGGGCAGCAGAGGCTCTGTGTTGTCAGCTCACACAGGAAGTTACTAGCACATGAAAGTCTCCATGTTGAATTAAATATGCATCATGCTTTGGAGGCTGCATCTAAGTAAAGAAAAGTTGGTAAACTATATCTAAAGCCATGCAGATGTTTTATAGTTGTCTGTGTCCATGTTGTGGAGATTAACTCTTGTGACTGAGGCAGAAAGTGATGGGAAATTTTACAGTTGTCACCACAAGGTATGAACACTTCCCCCCTCATTTTGTAAAGATTTCCTCTCACTTCCTGTTATGTCTACAAGGCAGGAAATTATAGGAAATCTCCCCAATTGAACACAAAAAACCTGGCAGGGGTTCTACATATTCCCTGCTATATCCATGTGACTATATAAAGAGTTTGGCTTTAGATAAATTTTAATGCTGTGCTGGATAATAAAAACATTTTCTACTGTATCTGGGGGCAAAACGCGCTAATAATTTTAATGGCCTCCTCCATTTTTTGTGCCCTTGTTACACTCAAATCGAGCTGCATATTCCACAGCACCCCCACCACCACCAGCCTCAAACTGCTCCCTACATACTTTAATCATGGGGTGCTTCTCCCTGAATTGTTGACCTGAGGTTGGAGGAACACTCTACAGGAGCATGTGCATGGCGCTGCTTTACAGGCTCAAATGCAAAAAAATTAATAAATGTCCATTTTTTTCTTTTTGCGATATAGCTGCATTTTTAAAATTGTTTTGCAAAAAGTGGAATATGCCTTTAAAGCTGAATGACAATAACTGCTTTTAGCCGTAGGAACATCGGAAGTCCATAAAGTCCCTGCACCTGTCCAAGCAGTGTCTGTGCCACCCAAGAAGAAAGGTCTGCCGTCCTTCAGGCTACCTTCCCTCCCAGTCAGGGACAAAGGTAACAGCGGCATTACTCCAGATGCTCTGCAGTGTCACTCTGGTGTATAACAATGCTAAACTTACAATTAAAGTAGATATAAACCCAATGACTAAAATCTTACATTTTTCAAGGTGAACTCCGGGTTTTCTAAAAAAAAAAATCCCTAGCTGCGGGACCTCCGCACACTGCAAGTTGGTTAAGCCTTGGGGTAGAAGAATAAAAAGGAATTGGATAGGAAGCGCTACGGCCCTATTAGTTATAAATATAAACATAAATGTATTGTATGGGTATGGATACAGATATAAACATAAGTGTATGTTAATAAATATGGTGAGCTTAACACAGATGTATAGAACCCAGTTGGATTGTAGTGACCAACAAATGAAATAAAACAAGGAAAATGGGAGAAATGACTCACTATTTGCTGATTCGTTGGTGGTTAGTGGGATAGGCGTTATCCCACCTGTCCAGGGGGATGCCTATCAGGAGTAATAAACGTTAATAAAATGGTCTCCGTCTGGGGCTGGTGTAACTTGGGATGTCCCTGTAGAGAGTCGCCAGGTCTCTTGACTTCCCACTCCGGCTTGAGAAAGAGGCACCGGCCTCAAAACGCGTAGCCATTGGACAGCTCTCTCCCAGCCCCTCACTGACGTCACACCGCGAGTCTACGCCGCCTCACACAGACAGCGAGACACAGTGAGCTGCGGCTGCAGAGACTCAGCGGTTTTCCCCCGCTTGACTCTCACTGGAGCCGTCGGGCTCAGCCTGGCCAGCTGAGACCTGGCGACACTCTACAGGGACATCCCAAGTTACACCAGTTATAACTAATAGGGCGGTAGCGCTTCCTATACAATTCCTTTTCATTGTGCACAAGCAGGGTCCCTCTCCCGGCTCAAGGAGGCAGCACGCCCCCTACCACTAGTTACTTAAACGCACCTCACATCACCAGAGTAGTGCGCTTACTTCATTTGCCGGGTAGAGGAATAAGCTGTAATACTTACCATATTCCTTGCTCACCCAGTAGCTGACACTCCAACACTCCAGGTTGTGAATGGACCCCTTACTGTTCTGTTGTACAATGCGAGACTGTTGGTCCTGCATTGTACGTGATGATGTCACAGTGCGACCGCCAGATCGGACCAGTTGCAGAGCCTGGTGGAAGCCTGCCGGAGCATGGAGCAAGGAGCAAGGTAAGTATTAAAGCCTATTGCTCTACCCCTAGACTTAACCAGCATTTGACCCTCAGAGTGCGGTGAGGTCCCACCGCACGGGTAGTTTTTTTTTCTGCTTTCTTTAGTATCTGGCAATCCTGCCTTGAAAGTCCTTGTTCAGGCACTTCCTGACATAGGGTGAAACTGTCTCCCAATTCTCCTATGCTGTCACCCTGTCACAGCCGCCCCTAGTGGAGACAACAAGCTGCTAGAACAAGTGTTAGTAACAAGAAACAATGTTACAATTCAAGAGATCATAGGAGAAGATGAGCTTATAAATGTAACCATTGCCATCCTCGCAGCAGCAGTAGGGAATCGGGTCACCCAGAGTCTCTCACTAATCAGGAGAGATGAAAGCAGGGATGGTGTCATTGGGGTGAGCACTATAAAAACCATAGGGGGGGGGACACATGATAAAAAGACCCCAAAGTGTGCTGGGAGGGGACCAGACTTGAACCCTGGATATATGGTGTACCTTCATGAACATGTTTCAGGGCCCATCAGAAGTCTTTCCCCTTGGTGTCCTGAGTGCAGTTTTACTCTTTGGACTCATTGTAAGGTTTTATCTGCACGATCCGGCGCACACTGTTTGGTGCTTCTATTCTGCATCTTTATATGTTGAACAGGGTTTGTCACTCTTTGCAGCACCGGCTTTTGTGGAGGAGCTGACGGACCAGACGGTGGTGGTGGGTCACTTGGTGACATTATCCTGCAGAACTGCACAGCCGGTCACGAACGTAGAATGGTTTAAAGGTGAATCGAATTTCTTGATTTGAAAGGATCGCTATTGAAGTTGTGTAACCCAGAAATAATTCACAAATACTTAACTAAGAGAAGTTTATATATACTTAAGAGAAGTTTAATTTAGACTTCTCTGGTTCCCCCCCTTTATCAACATCCTAATGATTTAGAAAATTCCATGTGTGCTGCATCAGTGGCGAACCTAATAACCAAAGGGCCCTGGTGCAAGATTTTATCCTGGGCCCCCCTCCCAAGCCAGGGGGGAGGGTGCGCGGGAGCGGATCACACTGGCCCCCGCACCCCCA
>NW_017306619.1:579058-579307 GCF_000935625.1 Nanorana parkeri | reverse complement strand
CCCTCCCCCGGCCCCCCCCCCCCCCCCCCCCCCAGCGGTCTCTAATGTTGCAGTAGCGTGCTGGACTTACCTGAGACCCTGCAGAGCACACCATAGATCCTGCTTAGCCCACCTGAGACTCTCTATGGTGGGCTCGGCAGGTTCCCAGATGGGCTGGTCTGGTCGCTGGGGTACCTTTCCCTGTACCTCCTCCCAACTCTTCTTACCTGCTGCTGCTGGGGCCCGACCTCCTCCACCCCCTCCCCTGTC
>NW_017306619.1:571398-579048 GCF_000935625.1 Nanorana parkeri | reverse complement strand
ACTGCTGACCTTGGGGAGAAAATAAATAAATAAAATGTTTTTAAAAAGTAATTCACTTGACATGTAAAAGGTGTGGTGATGCTTCTGCTGTCTCCCACAAGTCAGCACTAGGTGTCTAGGTGGCCAATCTTCAGGTCCCAGCACTGTCATATAGGGTGGGGTAAGAGGAACATGACTTCCAGAAAGTAGAAATCTGTATGGGAATTCTGGCAGGGTTAAGGCGGGCGTCTTGGGATTTCTGCTACACCTTCAGGCTGTTGAGTGCTACTGTGCCAAGTTTGAATACAGAAGGCATCCTCCTAGATTGGATGAAGTCAAAGTCATCCTTCTGATTGGTATGGAGACAGAGCACATCTTCCTTGGTGGTGTTTGTACAGAGGAGGTCCTCCTGGGTCGGAAGAAGACAGAGGATATCCTCCTGGGTGGGATGAAGACAGAGGACATCCTCCTGGGTGGTAAGAAGACAGCGGATATCCTCCTGGGTGGGATGAAGACAGAGGACATCCTCCTGGGTGGTAAGAAGACAGCGGATATCCTCCTGGGTGGGATGAAGACAGAGGACATCCTCCTGGGTGGTAAGAAGACAGCGGATATCCTCCTGGGTGGGATGAAGACAGAGGACATCCTCCTGGGTGGTAAGAAGACAGCGGATATCCTCCTGGGTGGGATGAAGACAGAGGACATCCTCCTGGGTGGTAAGAAGACAGCGGATATCCTCCTGGGTGGGATGAAGACAGAGGACATCCTCCTGGGTGGTAAGAAGACAGCGGATATCCTCCTGGGTGGGATGAAGACAGAGGACATCCTCCTGGGTGGTAAGAAGACAGCGGATATCCTCCTGGGTGGGATGAAGACAGAGGACATCCTCCTGGGTGGTAAGAAGACAGCGGATATCCTCCTGGGTGGGATGAAGACAGAGGACATCCTCCTGGGTGGTAAGAAGACAGCGGATATCCTCCTGGGTGGGATGAAGACAGAGGACATCCTCCTGGGTGGTAAGAAGACAGCGGATATCCTCCTGGGTGGGATGAAGACAGAGGACATCCTCCTGGGTGGTAAGAAGACAGCGGATATCCTCCTGGGTGGGATGAAGACAGAGGACATCCTCCTGGGTGGTAAGAAGACAGCGGATATCCTCCTGGGTGGGATGAAGACAGAGGACATCCTCCTGGGTGGTAAGAAGACAGCGGATATCCTCCTGGGTGGGATGAAGACAGAGGACATCCTCCTGGGTGGTAAGAAGACAGCGGATATCCTCCTGGGTGGGATGAAGACAGAGGACATCCTCCTGGGTGGTAAGAAGACAGCGGATATCCTCCTGGGTGGGATGAAGACAGAGGACATCCTCCTGGGTGGTAAGAAGACAGCGGATATCCTCCTGGGTGGGATGAAGACAGAGGACATCCTCCTGGGTGGTAAGAAGACAGCGGATATCCTCCTGGGTGGGATGAAGACAGAGGACATCCTCCTGGGTGGTAAGAAGACAGCGGATATCCTCCTGGGTGGGATGAAGACAGAGGACATCCTCCTGGGTGGTAAGAAGACAGCGGATATCCTCCTGGGTGGGATGAAGACAGAGGATATCCTCCTGGGTGGGACAAAACTTAAAAAAATCTTCATGGATGGGATGAAGTTCAAATATGCTGTAAAATGTATTTTTAATAGAACTGGAATTTGGCTTTTAGGGTTCTAGTTTATGGGTAAAACATTATAAACTATCAATGTTTATCTGCAAATCCAATTTTGAAAATATTTTTTTCTGAATTTCCTGGAGCCCAATTCTACTGCTGTAGAACTACAAGTCTATGTATAGCTGATCCTCACCAGTGACTGTCCCCTCTCTTTCCAGATGGGGTCACCATTCAGAGTACTGAGCGAGTCCTCATCTCCTCCACACTGAAGAACTATCATCTTCTTACCATCCTGGTGGTCAACTTTCAGGATTTAGGTATCTATGCTTGTGTGGCCACCAACCCCCTGGGCAGTGCCTCAACCTGCTGCATTTTAAAGAGAGTTGGTAAGTCATAGTCACATTGGTGCTCACGCAGGTGGAAAAGCTCATGAGTGTAACACATGTACACAGGATATGGAAATAAATGTGCTTATTAATAAGGAAACGTCTCTGTCGTCAGAAATCCCATGCTGCCCCACCAGCCCAGATGTTGCTCAGGTGTACAAGGACGGAGCTCTGATTGTATGGAAACCTGTGGAATCCAACACACCAGTCACCTACTTCCTCCAGTACAGAAAAGCGAGTGAGTGTTTTCCTTCTCTTTTCTTTCCTTCTTCTCCTCTCCTCTTATCCCCCCCCCCCCCCTTTCCTCTCCTTCTCTTTCTTCTTCACATTCTCCTCCTTAATTTCCTTCTCCTCCTCCTTCTCCTTCTCCCTCTTCTTCTCCTCCTCCTTCTCCTCTTCTCCTCCTCCTTCTCCTCCTACTCTTTCTTCTCCTCCTCCTTCTCCTCCTCCTCCTTCTCTTTCTTCTCCTCCTCCTTCTCCCTCCCCTCTCTTCTCCTCTCTATTATTGTCTTTTCATCTACTCTTCATCTCCTTGTCCTCTTCCCTATCTTATCTCCCCTTCTCCACCCCTCCTCTCTCCATCTCCTTCTCCCTCCCCTCAGTCTCTTTCTAACTCTCACTCCCTCTTCTCTCTCTCCTTTCCATCTCCCTCCCCTCTCCTCTTCATCTCCTTCTCTTCTTCTTCTGCTCTTTCCCCTCCCTTACCTTTCCTCCCCATCTCCCTTCCCTCTCTGTCTCTCTACTCGCTATCACCATCTCCTCCCTGTCTCTCTCATTTCCCTCTCCTCGTTCCCTCTACTATTCCCTTTTTCCACTCTTCTCCTTTCCTCTCCCTCCCTCACCCTTCCTTTTTTCTTTCCTGATTTCCTGTTGGTCACTTTCACAGATGAGGAATGGCGCGCCCTGACGCTGGACATTTCGGACTGCTGCTACTCCTGCCATAACTTGTCCGAGGGTCACCTGTACTCCTTCCGCATTGCATGCATCAGTAAGGCTGGGATGGGTCCATACAGTAACCCCTCCCCCAGTGTGAGGATTGGCTGTCCAGGTCCTGGTGAGTTTTGCCATGAATGGTGACTGGTGCCCTTCCATGGAATCCTGCCAGGTTCTCCTTCCCTTCTGAGTCACTTCCAGGTTCTTTAACCCTATCTCACCTTCCTTCACAGTTCCTTCTACCCTCCTCCGCTTTTTCTTTTTTAATCTTAAAGCTTGACCATTGAAATAATTTTGACGTGACCATTGAAAATTGTTTCTAGGCCAATGAAGGGGACCGGTCTCTTCTATCACATTACATTGCACTCTTCTGTGGTTCACATGCAATCACAATCTAATAACGTTCATCTTCCTTCCGACCATCACTCACATTTCTTCCTTCTCTCCTTTTTTTAACCTGTCTTGCCCCCTTCCCTTCTCCACATCCACCCAACTCTTCATTAGCTCTTGGTTCTGGGACCCTGGTGTAGTCATTTTCAGGGGAGCTTTTAGTCTTAACGCTCCCCTACCTAAACCTCTAACTCCTAAAGAGGACTTGCTATGGGCCTGCCATTGCATACCTCCTTCCGAGAATACTGCCGCCTGGCTGTTATCCCAATTCCAGGGCTTCAATACTTTCCAAAATCCAAACCCAGAACAAGAAAAAAAGTCAGCAGTCCTTGTTATATTTCTACTGGGACAGTGTTTCAGAATTCTGAAACAAGAGGACCAGTATGACAGTCAGGTAGCCGGTATTTTCAGAAGCCGAGATCAGCAATGGGCGCCTCCATGCTTCCTTTCCCTGAAATAAGGCCAGTGATGGGGGTGTCGGGCTGTTTTCTAAGTTAACGCTTAACCCCAACAACTAGCCTAACAACCAAAATGGCAATTTAACACTCACCTGTCCACCAGAACTAAAGTGAATGTCAAGCCAAAAACTTTTTAAAACATTTTTTGGATGAAGGGGGGAAGCATTAGATTCCTTGACAGGTTTTTCACCTCTATCCGAGGCTCCATTAGGGTGATTTACCCTCGCTTCCTGCTAGTGGCAGTGGTTTCAACAGACAGGAAGTGAGGGTAAAACTGCAAAGGGGACACCGGCATCAATACAAATCTAACAGGGGTTCTATCCCTACTGCACATCTAATACTAGAAAAAAGCTTTTGACTTGAGAGGGGTTCTAACCCTTCCATAATTTAAGAAATAATAATTATTTTGTTTCACTCTCCACTTTTGTTGTTGCAGCAAGTTTGTCAGAACTGAGAGAGGCAGGAGGACTAGGCGAGACCCCAGAGGGGGACCAGAGCAGTGACCTACAGACAGAGGTGAAGAGGTGAGTGTCATATATAGTTACATAGTTACATAGTATTTGGGGTTGAATAAAGAGATACGTACATCAAGTCCAACCCATATAGGTCCACGCATCATCTCATTCTTAGGGATACTGGTATCCCCGGATATTACGGTCCCTCAAGAAATTGTCCAAACGTTTCTTGAACAAATCTACACTCTTGTGGACTCTTGTGTACACTCATGGACCGAATGCAATATAATTGCATTCAATCATCAATAATAACACAATGATTCCATAAGAGCAGCCAGACAGAACACAGCCGATACAAAGAAGTCAAACACATGCTACAGGTGAGCCGATCGGCCTGCTGGGGACAGGATACGTGTGTAGCCGGTCCCGTCACATATTTTCTGGTCCTCCAGGCCAGTGGTGGTCAACTTACTTGATCTAGGTGGCCCCTGACATCCCCAAAGGTCCGAACATAATATTCAGTTATTATAATGCTACAGAAAGCTGTCTGAATCTGCAGACAGGAAATGGTCAGAGCCTACAGGCATACCACACGAGATGGCCAAAGGTTAAAAGCATTCTACAGGAGATGGTCAAAGGTCAAAAGTATAGTACAGGAGATGGTCAAAGGTCAAAAGTATAGTACAGGAGATGGTCAAAGGTTAAAAGCATACTACAGGAGATGGCCAAAGGTTAAAAGCATACTACAGGAGATTGTCAAAGCCTATAGGCATACTACAGGAGATGGTTAGAGTCTATAGGCATCCTGCAAGAGATGTGCAGAGCCTACAGGCATGCTACAGGAGATGGTCACAGCCTACAGGCATGCTACAGGAGATGGTCACAGCCCACAGGCATGCTACAGGAGATGGTCACAGCCTACAGGCATGCTACAGGAGATGGTCACAGCCCACAGGCATGCTACAGGAGATGGTCACAGCCTACAGGCATGCTACAGGAGATGGTCACAGCCCACAGGCATGCTACAGGAGATGGTCACAGCCTACAGGCATGCTACAGGAGATGATCACAGCCTACAGGCATGCTTCAGGACATGGTCAAAGCCTACAGGCATGCTTCAGGACATGGTCAAAGCCTACAGGCATCCTGCAAGAGATGTGCAGAGCCTACAATCGTGCTTCAGGAGATAGTTAAAGCCTCCAGGCATGCTACAGGAGATGGTCAGAGCCTACAAATTTGCTACAGGAGATAGTCAAAGCCTATAGGCATGCTACAGGAAATGGTCACAGCCTACAGCCATACTACAGGAGGTGGTCAGAGCCTACGGGTATACTATAGGGGATGGTCAGAGCCTACATGCATTGTAAAGAAGATGGTAAGAGCCTGCAAACATCCTACAGGAGATGGCAGAAACATACACGCATACTACAGGAGATAGTCAGAGGAGCTACGAGAGGGCATGATGCTGACCAGCTTGGCAGCACAATGAAGCCAAGTAGAAGAGAATGGTCATGCGGCTTACACACAAGAACCTAACAGATGAGATGACCTGTACAACCATTGCTCATCAACGACTGTGCCATTCATATAAAAACCCCATGCCCGTGGTGTGTTATATCAGAAACCACAATTACTGTATATCCATTAGCTGTTTGTTATAACTGGAGTTTAGCTTGAAAAGAAATATGGATTTCCCTGAAATCTGACGTATCCAGGGCCGGATTTACTCGCTCTGCTGCCCCAATGCCAGGTTCCTCAATGTGTCCTCCTGTATGCAGGCCGCATACAAGTGATCTCGGCGACATCACCGCGATCACTTGTGCAAAACAAGGGGCGGCTTCCCCGCTGTACATTTAGCTCTGCTTGCTCAAAGCCGGGTTAAATGTAGAAAACAACTACCCGCTGCATGTCCCGGGCCTCGGGAGATAGGAATTCCACACCCCTGCGGCCCCTCTACTCCCTGCTGCCCCGAGGCTGGGCCTCGGTTGGCCTTGTGGGAAATCCGGCCCAGGACGTATCTCCTATAAGAAAGTCACCAACCTCTGCTGAAAATTAAAGTTTAGAATTTTTAGTTGGAAAAGAAAGTTACATGTTACATGTAAATGTAAAGATTAGAAAGTAGAGTGATCGTCGTGTGTGGAGATCCCTAGAAATGGCAGCAGGTTCTAAGGATCTGACCTCGTGAACCCAGAGGCTTTCATACGTCAGTCCTAGACAGCTGCCATGTAGGATCCTCCCAAATATAACATTTTAATATTAAAGGAGAACTATGGGGTCAGGGCTTTTCCCCGTAGTTCTCCTTAGGGTAATGGGAGGACACAAACTAGCGTCCTCCCATCACCCTAGGCTCAGTATACAGTGAGCTGCTGCTCGCGGTATACTGAGACGCCGCAGCTGAAGCGGATCCCGACAATTGTGCTGGGATCCGCCCAGCTGCGTGACTGACAGCTGGCTCTGCCTATCTAGAGGCAGAGCCAGCTGTACCCGCCCCCTCCCCCGTCCGTTCCGCCAGTAAGCGCTAGAGGATCGGAGCGGGGAGGATGGGAATCCCTGCAGGGAGCCGTGAGTGACCGTCACCACTCTCTGCAGGGATAGATTGAGCAGTGAGCGAGCGACGGTATGTGTTCCCTCAGTTCCAGAGCTATTGAGCCGACCTGTGACAGTTTCATTGTCACACGTCGGCTCGAACTACGAGGATGAGTGATTTTCCCTCACCTCATAGTTCTCCTTTAAGCCGGCTGGTCTATAATTCGCAGGTACGCTTCTCAAACCTTTTCCAAATATTGATACAACGAAAGCCCCCAATATTGTCATTTATTGATTAATGAAACATGTATTGTCTTTATTAGGGGGCGGTTCGGCACGGTGAAGTTGTGCACGGAGAAGTCAACTGGACGGCTCCTCGCTGTGAAGATCGTCCCGTACACGGAGGAGACGAAGGAGTCCACACTGCTGGAATATCACATCCTGAAGAAGCTCCATCACACCAATGTGGTGCAGCTGCACGCGGCATTTCTAAGTCCACAGGACCTGGCGCTGATCCTGGAGCTCTGCGAGGGCCGCGAACTCCTGCGCTGTCTGTCCACAGGGTAGGGACTTCCTCAATGTCTTGTGAAGCGTGGGGTGAATCAGTTCTCGATGGGGGTCTTAGAATCTGCTATTGTAAGCCTTAGAGGAGAACTATGAGGGGGGGCTTTTCACTCACCTCATAGTTCTAGCCGACCTGTGACAATGAGACTGTCACAGGTCGGCTCAGTAGATCGGGAGGTGAGCGAACACATACCGGCGTTCGGTCACCTCTCGATCCTGTGACGGCTCTATGCCGTGACAGGGGAGGGGCTGGATTCCCCCCTCCCCGCTCCGATCCTCCAGCGCTGACTGGCGGATCGGACGGGGG
>NW_017306619.1:570100-571060 GCF_000935625.1 Nanorana parkeri | reverse complement strand
CCCAGCTGCGTGACTGACAGCTGGCTCTGCCTATCTAGAGGCAGAGCCAGCTGTACCCGCCCCCTCCCCCGTCCGTTCCGCCAGTAAGCGCTAGAGGATCGGAGCGGGGAGGATGGGAATCCCTGCAGGGAGCCGTGAGTGACCGTCACCACTCTCTGCAGGGATAGATTGAGCAGTGAGCGAGCGACGGTATGTGTTCCCTCAGTTCCAGAGCTATTGAGCCGACCTGTGACAGTTTCATTGTCACACGTCGGCTCGAACTACGAGGATGAGTGATTTTCCCTCACCTCATAGTTCTCCTTTAAGCCGGCTGGTCTATAATTCGCAGGTACGCTTCTCAAACCTTTTCCAAATATTGATACAACGAAAGCCCCCAATATTGTCATTTATTGATTAATGAAACATGTATTGTCTTTATTAGGGGGCGGTTCGGCACGGTGAAGTTGTGCACGGAGAAGTCAACTGGACGGCTCCTCGCTGTGAAGATCGTCCCGTACACGGAGGAGACGAAGGAGTCCACACTGCTGGAATATCACATCCTGAAGAAGCTCCATCACACCAATGTGGTGCAGCTGCACGCGGCATTTCTAAGTCCACAGGACCTGGCGCTGATCCTGGAGCTCTGCGAGGGCCGCGAACTACTGCGCTGTCTGTCCACAGGGTAGGGACTTCCTCAATGTCTTGTGAAGCGTGGGGTTAGACCGTTGAAAGGAATAATCATAAAAGGTAATATTAAAGGAGAACTATGAGGTGAGTGCTTTTCACTCACCTCATAGTTCTAGCCGACCTGTGACAATGAGACTGTCACAGGTCGGCTCAGTAGATCGGGAGGTGAGCGAACACATACCGGCGTTCGGTCACCTCTCGATCCTGTGACGGCTCTATGCCGTGACAGGGGAGGGGCTGGATTCCCCCCTCCCCGCTCCGATCCTCCAGCGCTGACTGGCGGATCGGACGGGG
>NW_017306619.1:566411-570088 GCF_000935625.1 Nanorana parkeri | reverse complement strand
ACAGCTGGCTCTGCCTCTAGATAGGCAGAGCCAGCTGTCACTCACGGAGCTGGGCGGATCTCGGCATCGATGTCGGGATCCGCTTCGGCGTCTCAGTATACCGCGAGCTGTAGCTACGGGGTAACTGAGCTGAGTGTGACGGGAGGACGCTAGTTTGTGTCCTCCCGTTACCCTTAGGAGAACTATGGGGAAAAACACCGACCCCCATAGTTCTCCTTTAAAGGGAAGCTGGCCTCTTCCAGTCCTGCATAGTACGGGGGGCAATGATCAATTGTGTCCTCACGGCAAGGTAATTCTAAACAGGAGCAGTGCAGAGCAACAGGTTTTCTATTAGGGATGCAGGGTTTTTCGGTATCAGTACTGATATTTTTTATTTTTTTGCTACTCGCCAAAACCAATGAACAGTACCGTGTGCCCCGATTATCCGGAAGTCGGGCAGCGGATCATGACTAGTCGCCTGGCTTTCCTGATTGCCTGTGAAGCCGGGTGTTCTAGCGAAAGAACACCGGTTTCACTTGCCAAGGCTGCCTGGCTTCCTGACCAATCAGGAAGCCGGGCGGCGAGTTATGGGGTGCTGTCCGGCTTCCTGATTGGTTAGGAAGCCAGACTGCCTAGCAACAAGTAAAGCCGGCTTCCCAGCCAATCAGGAATACGGGAGACAGGTCATAACCCACCGCCGGGCTCCTGATTGGAAGGGAAGCCGGCTCCATGCTCCCTTGGCACTGCTGGTCAGAGGGAGATCTCCCTCTGAGCGGAAGTTCCGTTATCGGAGGTAAGTATCAAAGCATTTGGGCCAGTACGAGTACTCGCTCAAATGCTCGGTATTGGCACCGATACCAATACTAGTATCGGTATCGGTGCTTCCCTATTTTCTATAATATTGCAGCTTCAGTCATAAATTCCTCCCTATGAGGCTCTCATGTAGCACGGAGACAATATAAACGTTTCTCTGACCAATAAAGCATATCTGAACCCAAAAACAAAATAGAAATATATTGCAGCTTTGCAATCCTTATATGTGGTGACTGCATTCGTTGTCCTTTTTTAGGCCTTTTTCTCCCCTTTATTTTCACCTGGAGATCGTGTGAATTATTGTCTCCGGTACAGAAACTGGAGAGAAGCTGATGAAGCGGATCGGTGCTTCATCAGCTTCTCTGGGGGGTCCCTAAGTGACATTAGGGGTCTTAGAGACCCCTGATGTCTCCATAAACAGGGACCTGTCACTGTCATCGGTTATTACATAGGGCACTTCTTAGCACCCTATGTGATAACAATAAAGTTAAGTGTAAAAAAAGTAAAAAAAAAAAATTGCTCACAAAATAAAGAAACATTTACACACACAAAACAAGAAAAAAAAAACCCAATTTTTTTTTTAAAATCCCCCACCCCCACAAAGATGCGTTAGATGCGCCTACACGCAAAAGCGATGATTGCTCCAATTATGCCGCACGTGTTACATATCGCCGCGAACGTCGCAGTGAGAGCAATAATTCCCGGGCCACTAATCACTGATAACACTAAACTTATGAGCGGTAAAATCTTTTAAAGCGTCGCCTATGGCCAATTTTGGCTAGGGTTTTTTTTGCGATTTTACGCGGGCGCGCGCAATTTTAAGGCCTTGACATGTTTGGTGTCTATTTACCCGACGTGATCACGCCTTTTATATTTTACCAAAAAATTGGGTAAAAATAAATGCTTCCTAAAATAATAAAGGGAAAACCATTTTATTTTTTAAATATTCTGTACTTTTTTTGTTATATAGTAAATGGCTCCCTAGTTCTCCAGCTACAATAACCATTCTCTCCTGCCATGCCCAGGCTGAGCTAGTCTCTAGTTCTGCCGCTGCAACACCGATCTTCTGCCTTCATATGCTGGGCCCTTTAATTCTGCAGTTACCAATCTTCTGCCTTGGCCGCTGGGCTCTGTAGCTCGTCCCGCTCTAGAGACATAACCCGGCACGGAGCTTATAGGCCGCACTTCCCCGGACTCACCACCATGGAGGTGCCGATGAGCACGATGACCATCTGGATCTCAGCCCCGGGGATCCTGCTGAAGCTCCTCCGCTGCCTGAAGTCAGAGATTTGGGTGCCGGTTTCCCAGGGAGGTCCGGCGCATGAACTGCCGGTGCATCCGGATGAAAGTCACACACACACCAGTACATTGCACAGCATGTTGACCAGGAAGAGGAAGGAGCTCCTATATGTAGGAGTAGGCGGCATAGGTGGACACGGTGGTCCCACAGAAGCACCAGGTCATGGAGTACTGGCAGTCATTTATGAATAATTTATAATATAATTTATTCTCTTTCTCTGGTTTGGTGGTAGCATTTTTTTAGGCAAATGCCTAGTTTGGCTTGCAGTAGATACACCCCTGACCGCAGCGCTGAATACTGAAAAATGGCCTGGACAGGAAGGGGGTGTAAACACCACGGTCAGCAAGTGGTTCATTTTATGTCTCAGCTTCTTCCGGGTACCCACCAAGGGAGATCTGTTATGCTGTTGGAGCCACCCTACCAGAGCCTGTGAGCTTGCTTGCTTGCTTGGAAAACTTTGGTGGATTTGGACTTTTGAGTGTGCATTGAGATCCCAGGGCCTCTTAAATATTTGGATGTGAAGAAGTCTGTGTCTGTCTGGTTGAAGTCTTGGTGAACTTAGTTCTGTGATCCCCTATACTGTATATCTTGTGTGAGTGTGTTTTAAAGAGCGGTACACCCATTCTGAGGATAGGCATCATGGTGTGATGGTGCATATTAGACCCTGACAGTGATGACACCATCTATGTTCTCCTTGCAGACAATCCTATTCGGAGCTGGAGGTCAGAGATTACCTGTGGCAGATCCTCAGTGCGGTTGAGTTCCTCCACGGCAAGCAGATTCTTCACCTGGATCTGAGGTCAGAGAACACCGTCGTGACCGAACACAAACTCCTGAAGATCCTGGACTTTGGCAATGCCCAGTTATACTGCCCTGATAAAGTCACCAGTCCTCAGAGATACACGGATTATGTGGAAACCATGGGTAGGTTGCCAGCCAGGTATCGAGCCAGAGGCGAAATTACATAGTGGGGCACAGCAAAATCACTACCAAGACCTTCTGACCTACTGTTATAATCCCACCACAGGGTCCACCTCATGAACCCTGCATTATACTAATTGCTGAACTCTTTTATTTAGCCCTGCCCAATTTTCCCGTTGTGGGCTACAAAACCCCCCTCCGCCCACCTCATCCTCTTAACATAAATAGATGTTCTGTAGTCCAGCGGAATAGAGGAGGGCAGGACTGATAGCACTGCTTGCAATTTTGGTGCAGTAGAGGCAGAGTTGAGAAGTGCCCCTATAGATTGAAGGGCCCCTTTACATTGGTGGTCAGTGGAGAAGAGCCTCCTTCAAATGCTGGCCAGTGGACAAGGACTCCCTTTAGTTTTGTGGTCAGCGGAGATGGAACCCCTTGCATTGGTGATCATTGAAGAAGGGCCCCCTTACATTGGTGGTCATTGAGGAAGGGCCCCCTTAAATTGGTGGTCATTGAGGAAGGGCCCTCTTACATTGGTGGTCATTGAAGAAGGGCACCCTTACATTGGTGGTCATTGAAGAAGGGCTCCCTTGCATTGGTGGTCATTGAAGAAGGGCACCCTTACATTGGTGGTCATTGAAGAAGGGCTCCCTTCCATTGTGGGGCC